>NC_090930.1:390765555-391079183 GCF_040938575.1 Ambystoma mexicanum | reverse complement strand
CAGGGAAACTGTATTTAGGAGTTGCAAGAGGGGCAGGGACTTCAAAGCTTGTTGGTTAATTGAAAATCCTAGCTACCTGCTGTTCCCAGAGGCCAAGAGGCTGAGAACTCTTAACACCCCAGAGACTCACCACAGGAGGCAGGATATTACATGGCCCTTCTGAGTGAGAGGGAGGGGGTTTCCCCTTCAGCCTGGAGGAGAGAGACAATAGCCCCTTTCTGTTGAATGGGGTATGTTAATTTTGAGTGTTTCCTGTCAACAGCCCTCTGCCAGCAAGGAGAGACATGTGATCACTGACCCACCCAGACTTCTGGAGGCGGACCCAAACACTTGGGGGAGTTGAATTGCAACAAATATATATTTTATAGAAACTGTGATAACTTATTGTAACCAAATGACAGGAAGCTCCTAGAAATGCCAGAGTCGGGACAGGGACTATCTTTAGTAATATATAATGTGTGTATGTGATGTCAAACAACTGTGTACCTGGGAAATATGTATTTGGATCAGGAATAGATTTGTGTGCACATTGACCAGGGGAGTGTCATTTCTGCAGGTTATAAAAATGACATCTCTCTGACACACTATCCCTTCCCAAATCAGGCACCAAAGAATCTATTGACCTATCAAATCAAGAGAGGGGCAGGCTTAGTGATGCTAGCCTCTCCACCCACTTTTTAAAACACATAAAAAGAGACTGCTGGGACAGGTAGAGACATTCAATTCCATTTTCTGCGGGACGCTCTGCTGGGAGACTCCAGACTTCACATCCATCAATCTTCAGAGACCAGAAATTTACTTCAGAACTTAAAGCAAGGGCCTAAACCCACAAACTGAGAACTCTTCTCAGCAGGCCTCAGCATCCTTAAAATCATTTGCAAACTATTCAACAGCCGGGCGAGCTGTTTGAATTCCCTGCCAAGAACTTTTGCCGGAACCGCAGACCAGACCCAGACCGCTGTGAGCAGAACCAGAGATCCGGATCGCTGTGAGCAGAACCAGTGCCCGATTGACTCGCCGAGCAGAGAGAACCGCCGCCGGACGTGTTGACCAGATCTGTGACGAGGCCTATTTCAAATTTATATTGTGAGTACCTAGCAGAACTGTGCAGAACCAATCTCTTAGTTAAAATAATCTAATCCTAACTATTTTAACCTAATTAGAACAGCCTCCTAGAAATCATGTCATCTGTCATTTGTAAAGCTGCACAACTGTCACCTGTCAATTCTGAAGCTGCAAGCTGTCACCTGTCATTTTGAGTTTTACTTTAAATCCGAAAATCTACCTTTATTAAATCATCCGTATCTCTGGAACCGTTTGTCCTAGGAACGAGATTTAACTTTCCTCTGAAAGCGTAGAATCTAAGCTTTCCAACAAGCCTTCCTACTCCTTATACTTCTACCGTGATCGCGATACACGCACTCGCAAAATTTACCGCGATTTGCGATTTGGCTCAATTTCTCCACTTGTCAAAATAGCAGCTCCATTCTTTCCTTTGTTAAAATCCGTTTGCAACCTGGTAGTTACGCATAGAGCATTGCTAAAGTGAGCCTGAACTAATATAAAGTATCTCTCCCTCACCCTGAACCTCCTGCAGGGAATTAAAATCAATGTTAGTATTTTCATTTTCATTGCCACCACATTTCAAAGTAATTCGCCTGTGTTTAAAACTCATACCTGTTTTCTCTAAGCTTGCTGGGGGAACTGGAACTGTGTATTGCATTATAAAGTGTGATTTGTTGGGATTCTTGAAGACTGTGTGCTCTCCTTCCATTTCTTACATTGCATAGGGGGGGAGTGAATTGTCAAGGAAAAGTGATTACATTGTCTTTTGTTGAAGCCATATCAAGTTATCTTCTGTACTGCATTTCATTCATCATTGCGCTTCCTTGAACCATATAAAGCATTCTTTCCCACCTTATTCTATTCTTCTGTTCCTATTCATAAGTTACCTCTTGCTGATTACTGCTCATATTCACAAGTGTAATATCCATCATCAATTTATTTATAGAAGTGTGATATATATATATATATATATATTGTTTAAATTTTCAAATAAACCTTTTAATTTGCAAATCAAACCTACTTCTTGGCTCAGTGGGGTCAGGGTGATTCTAAGAGGGGGGTGTTATACAAGGGTTGTCATCCAGAGTACTGAACTGGACATAAAAATACATCAATAAGGGTTTTCCTCAGCATCCCAGACTAGGCATTGACTTAGCTGTAGTGTTGATTGAATATCGCTTACAGAGTGGGGGCTCGGAGCCGGGATATTCTGGGTTAGATTTACCACTTGTGCAGATTAATACAGTGTGCCAACTGACCAGATACACATATCCGGTTAGATCACCACGCTGTTTTACACTGTGAAAGCATCCCTCAAAGGAACGCTCTAAGGAAACGGTCTGTTTTGCAAAATAAAATACAAACTTCTGTAAGTCAGGAAGGAACTCAAATTCCAGAATGAAGACCTTGGTAGATATGAAAATAGCCAGAGAGCACTTCTTACATAAGCTATTTGTGAGAGGTGAGTGGACTCATCAGGACCAAACGGTCTGGTTGCAGGCAATCGCGCAACAGGTCAGTGAAACAGGGTCAGATATATGGAGAGATCAGGGTCCATTACATGTGGCCCTGAGTGAATTATGTATGGCTTCTAAGGCCAAAGATGAACACAATAAGATTGCCAGGATAGCGGCATATTTGTATCTATATATGGGAGCCATGCAGGACAAATGTGCTGAAGGCCAAGATCTGGCAAATAGGCAACAGATGGCGTTAGAAAAGGCCCAATCTGACCTGGTCTCTTCTGAGCAGAGGCTGCAGAGGAGCCAGGAGTCAGAAAATTATAGTAGGCAGTATATCATTAAAATAAAAGAGGACATGGATATACTGCAACAGGAAAAGACAGACCAGGATACCAGAATTCTGGCTTTGCAGAAGGAGCACCAAGACAGTTTGGACTCCTTACTCCAGAGCCAGAAAAAGCTGGAGCAACAGATCAATTTCAACAGGGCATGCACAGAGCAGGTAGCCACCCTGCAAATCCAACTAGACAGAGAGAAAGAGGAAAGCAATAAATTGATTCTGAAAGACCTGGATACCCAGGCAGAGTTTGATGAAGAACGCCAGAAAGCTGGTGCCTTTCAAAGGCAGAGGGACGACCTGGCGTCACAAATGCAGGCTCTTGGTCAGGAAAGGGATACCATAGGCCAGGAAGTCTGCCATTTAAAAAGAAAAATTGAAGAAAATCTCTTGGCCCTCCAGGGGCTGGGTGACCTCCAAAAAGAGCATCAGGGCTTGCTAGATCACACCAGGAGGGTGGAGGAGGCTCTGGCAAGAAAGGAGCAGGCCAGTAGGGATGGGACTGAGGAGGTAACCCTCTTGCAGCAGAGACTGGCCCAGTACTCCAGGACCAATCAGGAGGCACAGAGAGAAAATGAGGCTCTCTGTCAGCAAAATGATAGGCTCCAGTAACAGGTAGCCATGCAGGAGAGACTGATAGAGTCTAGTAAGGCCTTAACTGAGGAACTGAAAGCGCAGGCTCTTGCATTGCAATAGGGAGCAGGGGCTGATAGAGACGAGGTTCGCTGGGAAAGGGAAACTCCTGAGCATAACCTCAGGAGCCCTAGTACCAGAGCCCTTCATCTCTCCCTGTCCCTGGACTCTGCCACCCCCATGTCCCCTCGCGCACATGCGCCCAGGGCCACGGGGATGGCAGATTACTATCCAGCTAGAAGTATGGGGCTCATAGGCCAGTACCTCCCAGGAATAGATGGGCGGGCATCCGGGTATGGGCACCCAAGCACAGTGCAATTTAGTGGGGAACCCCAGGAGAGTAGGCCCATTGAGGGCATCCTGAAAACCTCTGCCCAGTTAGGTCAGTGGGGGGTACCCATCAAATCCTGGCAGCAAGGAGGGATCTGAAGACTCCTCTGAGCATTACAGGACACAGGAGACCAGGTCCCCACATTCTGCCAGCCATTCCCAGGCTCACATAATCTGTGAAAACCTGGAAGATCCGACGGGCACCTCTGGGAGCAGTGCTTCTGAGTCAGAGGATGAATGGACCAGGGTTACCCAAACCAAAAAGGCCAATAAGGCAAAAAGGGACTTGCTTAAGGACCCATTGAAACAAATAAAGGCAATAAGGAGTGTCATCACGCCTTATCATAAGAACGCCAAGTATTCTGTTTGGGAACACTTGGAGCTCTATGAACAAATGATGGAGACTTTCCATTTGAAGGACAGCAGTAGCTGCATCCAGTACGTCAAATGGACCTTCTCACCAGAATACTCCAGTTTCTTTGCAGGGCTGGAGGATCAAAACCATTCAAGGTGGTCCACATACAGGGCGGCCATCTTGAAAAAAAATCTGTGCACAGAAATCCTCAAGAAGCTCGCAAGGCAGCCTACAATTTGCAATGTGGGGAGGATCAGGCCCCACAAGAGTTTGTGCAAGAATTAAAGCGTGCTTTTGCGCAGACCACAAGAAGGGTGCGCACGGATAGCAGAGAATTTATCAATACGTTTTTCCATGCCTTACCCAAATACATAATGACCCAGCTCGTGAGACATTTTCATGAGAAAAGATCTTTAGACTGGGTCATTGAACAGGCTACCCGGATCTATGAGGTGCAGAAGCCCATCGAAAATAAAAATAATGCGCCGAAAAACCCCAAAACCAACAGCACCCCTGCTGCTGCCAAGGTGGCAGAGGTAAAGGTTGCCCCCATTTTAGATTTGGAGATGGGGGGCCTAAAAACCTGCCTGCACCAAATAATTCACAGCCCAGAAGGCCCTCGGGCCAGTCACAGACAGGGAGTCGAGGAGGTAGTCCCACAAATGGGGTCCCCCGCTCCCCTGACTATGTAAGTCCCCGCTACAAGGGAAACCGACCAATCCTGGGTTATGTGTGGACTCCTCCAGCCCAAGGGGGGGATCCAGCCAAGCACCTGACCCGGGGAACTTCCCTCCTAACTTCCCCCAGGAGGGCAGAAATTCACCAAATCCTGGGCAGAACTTTTTCCCCAGGTATCCACCCAATTTCCAGCCCCAAAATCATCCATCCTTCTTTCCCCAATTCCCTGAGCCCAGACAACCTAATCCGGGAGAGGGGAGGCCAAAGGTGGAGGGGTACCAAAATCTTCCCAACCCGGGGTATTACCAGAGAAGCGATAGCTACCCTTCCCGGGATCAGCCCAGGGGAGAAAATAGAGCCCTTGATCAGCCTGAGCGGGTTTCACAACTTGAGCGCCAGGTCCAAAATATGGCACAGGATCTGGGTCACATACTGAGGACTCAACAGAACCCTCAGATGAGCATGCCACCGCAGAATGCCCCTAAATCTGGACCTGGTGCTCCAGAACAATGACGGGGGCAGCACCCCGATAACCCACCGGTTCCCAGGGAGGAGGCACAAGGGGAAGGGGGGTGTAAAGCCTTGGAGGAAGCTTCCTTCCCAACTTGTAAACAGCCCCTGGAAAACCAGGAACCGGAAACAAAATCTCCTGCCCCTGAAAGCCTGCCTCCCAAGGAGCAGAGGGGGGGTAGGAGAAACAAAGGACCCAAACAGACCCACTTTGTGGAGGAGGTACAGGTCTTCCAATTTGAGGGAGAGGGATCCTCAGAAGATCCTGGGAAAAGGATCTTTTCCTTCAGAGATGGGGGAACTCCTCCCAAGGAAAAATGGGTCCCCAGGGATGCCAATTCAGACTGGGGAGATGTGGAGACTGAGCTACTGCCGCCCATCATCTCATCCCAGAACCGACAATACCAAAATCCCAAGGGTCAAACCCATCCTGATGACTGCCTCCAAAAAGGGGGGGGCGGCCCAGAACCCGAAACCATTTCCAGTTGCCAACTTTTTCTTTCAGATTCCCCAGGCTCTCCACAGAATTCTGCCCAAATCTCTTCGCTAGCAATGTCCAAAACCAGAAAGTTAGCCCACCAGTTGTCCAAAAATGTGCATTATCTGTGCCCCCTTGAGGAGAAGGAGGGAAGATATTATGCCCCGGTACAAGTACAGGGGCAGGGTACAATTTCGGCACTGGTGGACACTGGATCCCAAGCTACCCTTCTGTCCAAAAGGGCCTTTGATGAACTAAATGCAGGAAGGGGGGAGAATTACCGTATTCCTCTCACCTCTCTTCCTGGACAACTGCAGAACTTTGACGGGAAGGAAATTCCTGTCGAGGGGACTGCAGATTTGGACATCAAAATTGGGTGACACAAGGTGGAACACCCGGTCATAGTATTGACTCCAGAGGGCACCCCTTGTTTACTAGGGAATGACCTCCTGAGAAGGTTGTCACCCCTAATAGATTGCGTAAACAAGGTCCTCTGGACCCAGACTAGTCGACCAATAAAATTAAAACAGAGTGTCAACCATGTTAGTTTAAATGGCACCTGCCACATGATTGAACAAAAATCTGACCAAGTAGAATTTCACTTCCAGAACAACCAAATTCCAGACGTGACAGTGATATCAGTAGGACAACAGACTGGTGATGGGGGGTCCTCTTTATTTCTGAAAATCAACCTTCCTTCCAGTTTAAGGTGGTATTACACACTGGAAGGAAACACCCTGAAATTCTTTACTAATCCACAATCAGAAACTCCCACTCCTATAGTCCAGAAAGTTGTGAAATCAGCTCAGAGCCTGGCTGATATTCAGCAAATTGGAGAGCAGTTGTTCATCCCTGTTCAGTTAAATGATGGGAAGGACTCTGTTCTCGCTCGAGTGTGTGTGAACAATGGTAAGAGCTTCATCAGCAAAGCCATGTTCTGCCAACTCCCAAAAGATCCAGCCATTCCCACATTCAAACTGATAGACAAATGGGAAATGGACCTGGAAGCACACAATTCCAAACATCTCCTGCCAAGCAGGTGCATGCTCAAAATCTCCATTGGCAGCAAGAGCATAGTCCATAATTGTTGGGTCGTGCGAGACATCACTGCCGCCTTTTACTTAGGCAGTGACATTCTCAATCGCTTTGCCATTAGTTTGGACCTAATAAACTTCAAAGCTTGGTCCCGGTTAGCGGATAATCCCATGGGCTTTGATGATCCAGAAAAAGCATTTAGGTCAGCTCAATTTCTACCTTATGCAGTTGAAATTCAGCTTAAAGTGGAAGTCACCATCCCAGAAAGGACCCGACAATTCGCCCTGGAAGTGAAAGTTAAAAGAGGACAAAAATTGAAAAACCCTGATGCTTATATTCATCTAAATGCTTCTCTCCAACAACAAGGGTTAGGGGTAAACCCAACTCCATTAGTCAACATAGAACATGACACCATTCCAATAGAGGTGGATAACAGCGACTTAAAGAGTATTACTCTAGTCGCAGGCACCATTATTGGAATGGCTGTTGATGACCGACATTTCTCCATTGACTTAGGAAATGAACTGTTAGGACCGATCCCCAAGGACTGTTTTGACAGTGACAGTGAGGACAATACAACACCAGACAGGATTTTCACCCGGCATGGGGGGAACTTCCTGGTGTACACTTCTTGCCCTTATGGTAAGGAAGAGGTGACTTGTGACTTCAGGAGGGATGTGGTGATTTTCCAGGTCCATGAGGGCTGCCTTTCCCACCTGAAGCCTCCAGTCCAAATCAGCACTCTGACCAGGGACTTCTCCACCCAGCTGGAGGAGGCCGCTGAGATAGCCAAACCAGAAGTCTTTCCAGGCTTCAGGCAGATGGTGGAAGAGAGAGTCAACCTAGCTGATGCCTATGTGACTCTGGAACAGAAGCACAAGTTGAAACAAGTTTTCTTGGATTTCCAAGATCTCTTTGCGGTAGACTCATATGACTGTGGTCGCACCGACATCCACACAACAACAATTCCCACGGACCCTGGCATGACTCCAGTGTTTGTGAAGCAGTATTGCTTGCCTCTCGCATCCATGGAGTCCGTTACTGAAATAATTAAGAACCTTGAGTCCCGGGGAATAATCCGTCCAGTACACAGCACCTTCAATAATCCGGTGCTGGGAATATTGAAGCCAAACGGCCAGTGGAGACTCTGCGCTGACCTTAGGGAGCTAAACAAATGGGTCCATACTTCCCGATGGCCTCTGCCCTACATTGACCAAGGGCTGGCCCAGATTCAAGGGACACAGGTATTCACAGCAATAGACCTGACCAATGGATACTGGACCGTGCCTGTCAGTAGGGAGGACCAGTACAAACTGGCTTTTACCTTTGGGGGCCAGCAATACACATGGACCCGGACTCCCTTCGGATACCTCAACTCCGGCAATGAATTCAACATTTTCCTACATAAGGCCATGCCCGACCTGGGTGCGAGGGGTAACCTGGCTTATGTAGATGATGTCCTCATCAAAAGTTCATCTGTGGAGGAACACAAAGCGGAGATCCGTTATGTTCTGACACAGTTGAGGGCCGCCGGAGCAAAGCTTTCCTTCCAGAAAGCACAGTGGTGTAGAACCCGTGTTAATTTCTTGGGGCATGAGATTACTCCTCAGGGTCTCTGTCCCCAGGAAAAAAAAGTGGAAGCACTTCAGAAACTGAAAGACCCCACGACTCTGCGGGAACTAAGGAGCCTCCTTGGACTGACTAATTACAGCAGAAAGTTCATTGAGGGCTACGCAGAGATCACCAGACCCCTGATTCATCTTTTGAAGGGGGGGTCAAGTGGGAATGGGGTCCAGAACAATTCGAGGCAGTAAGACAACTCAAGAGAAGCCTCTCACAAGCGCCTTGCCTAGCTTAACCTGTCAGAAACAAGGAGTTCTTCCTGGAGACAGGGTTCTCTAATACGTGCTTGATGGCAGTATCATACCAAAAGCATGACAAGGTCAATAAAGTAATCTCCTATGCAAGCAAAAATGTATCCTCTGTGGAGGAAAAATTCAACGATTGTGAGAAGGCACTCCTGGCAACGGTGTGGGCATTGAAGAATTACCGCCCATTTATCCAGGGGGAACACATCATAGTGGAGACTCCACACCAGCCTCTGCAATGCCTCCAAAGTGACAGAATCCGGGCCGGAAATGTGAGTAATTCCCGAATTACTTCCTGGATTCTGTCAATGCAAGGCTTTCCTGTAGAGGTCAGATATGGCCAAAACTAGAAGAGTCCCCTCGCGCAAGGTCTGGCTGACTTGCATGATTATGCCAGAGAAAACTGTCTCGAGGACGAAAGTCTAAAAATCAAGGACAACATGGAGGCATACCTTAATTCCCCACACAAAGTCTTTGAAGAAGACAAGTGTGAGGGAATGCCCACTGTCTATGTGGATGGATGCTCTTACCATGTTGACAACAACGGGGAGAAAGAACTGATGGCCGGCGTAGGGAATGCATGGGTGAATGAGTCACCACAACCCTCCGCTGGATACAAAATTGGTCCCCGAAGTAGTCAGGTGGCAGAATTGATGGCTGTGCATCAGGCCATCCTCACTGCTGTCCAACATCAACTCCACAAACTGGTCATAATCACAGATTCAGATTATGTACGGAACGGGTTCGTGGAGCACCTGGTTAATTGGAAAACCAGAGGCATGTTATGTGCTAATAACAAACCCCTGAAACATGGGAAGTTAATTCAAAACATTGATGATCTGGTCACATCGAATGGGATGACCATCTACTGGAAAAAGATCAAGGGTCATTCCAAAGTAGAGGGACCAGACAAAGCTGGAAATGACTTAGCTGATCAGCTGGCCAAAACCGGGGCCATCCAAGGGGATCTAATAGAAATAGAGACCTTGTTGGGGGAAATCCAGGTCACTGCGATCACTAGGTCCCAGACAAATGCACACAATGATCTTTCAACTGCCCAATGGAGTAAGGAGACCCCTGATGCTGATTTGATTACAGCTCAGAAGGGGGATCCAATCATTGGTAAGTTTTACCAACACCTTGAGGACCCTGAGAACTTTCCCCTGACAGATACCGATTACATTGGGAAAGAGGACCTAAGAGTGTTGATGAAATGTCCAAAAAGTTTCCGAATCCAAGACAGTTTGTTGGTAAGGAAATCCCAAGCTGGCCATGATCAGTGGGTGGTCCCTACCTCATTCCGAAGCCTGATGTTAAGTCACACCCATGATGCGGCCACCGCCGGTCATAGGGGGTTTCACACAACACTGTAAATCTTAAGAGAGGTTGCATACTGGCCACACATGGGGCAGGACATCAACCAATACTTGAAGGGGTGTCTGGTGTGTGCACAATTTCAGCAATCATCCCTCACACACTGTGCGCCTCTCCAAAAGAGGGGGATGACACTGCCATGGTCAGATTTGCAAATCGACTTTGTAGGCCCTGTAATTCGCTCGTCTAGAGGAAACAAGTACATGTTGACCGTTACATGCTTGTTTACCAAGTGGGTGGAATGTCTCCCAGCCCCAAACTGCAAGGCAGAAACAGCAGCTGCCCTGATGATTAACCACATCTTTTCCCGTTTTGGTCTACCTCAAAGGATTGAGTCAGACAGGGGTAGCCACTTCACAAGTGAAGTAATGACAAAGATGTGGGAGATATTGGGGGTCAAAAGTGTCATGCCACTCACCTGGGGTATGGGGCGCGGTGCGGGACGCATCTGCAGGTCCCGGCGCTTCCCATCCTGGCGCATCTACCCCCGATATAGGTTGGGGGGCCCTCGGTCATTTGCGGCTCATGCCGCTTCTGGGTTTTCCCATTTGCATGGTTCGCGCAGGCGCGGAAGGCCGTCTTTCGCCCTCCGCGCATGCGCAGTCCACAGAGCGCTTGGGAAGTTGCAGGCTTGCTTCCCAAGCCTCGTTCTGGGCGCGTCAGCACCCGGGGACGGCGCAGATTGCGTTCCAAGCCTCCCGGGTGCTGCCTGCCCTATATTAAGGGCCAGTTTGTTGGAACAAACCGCGTCTCAACGCGGTTTGTTTACGGATCGCGTCCTCGCCCGTGTTACTCTTTAGTAACACCTTGTCCAGCCTTCTAGTCCTTGCTCCTCGTCCTTCCCTGTTAGTTTCCTTCCTGTTCCTGTTGGTCCCCCGGTTCCTTGTCCTGCCCCAGGGGTCCAAACCCTTCCAGCCCCCTTTTGCCTGTCTGCTCCTCTCCTTGTTCAGCTTCTGGAGCCTGATCCTTCCTTTTCCCTTGCTTGTTAGTTCGGTTTCTTGCCTCCTGCCTTCCTGTGTTCTCCGCCTCTTCCACCTGCTTCCTCCCCTGCCATTTTCATCCATCGGACTACTGCTACTACTGGAGCATTCCTTTTGCTACTATCCGTGGATCCATCCAGTCAAGACCCGCCTTCCCTGTCAGTGCTTGCACTGTCCCGACGCCACGCAAATCAGGGAAGTGCGCATCCGTGGCGTTGGGAGCCGGCACACCGCTAACCTTGTTTGATTCAGGGTTGGTGTTGCGCTGGTTCCTCGCGTCACACATTCAGCAACCATCAGTCGGACAGCCTGGCTACTTCACCACGACCATCAACTGGAAGTTCAGGTACTCAGCGCCCACGAGACGCTTTCCTTAACAGATTGAGACGCCTGCCTTCTGATTTTGGGATGGATGAATCCCAGGAACTCAGGGAAGAGATGCGGGCCCTTCGAGCCGAGATGACTGCACTCCATCAAGAGAACATTGGTCTGAGACAGTTGGTGGCACAAGGTACCGGGACTACACCTCAGGGTGAAGGTGCAATGGCTCATACTGCACCAATCAAATTCGATGGTGATTCAAGACGTGTGGTCGAGTTTTGTAATCATTGTAGGATACACTTCCTCTTCAGGTCCACTTACTTCAACTCTGACAAGGCCAAGATCGGGTATATTCTGGGTAATTTGACTGGGAACGCACTTGCTTGGGCAACGCCTTTGGTGGCTGCCAATAGTCCCATTCTCAACGATTTTGCAGCGTTTGAAAAAGCATTTCTAGAGGTTTTTCAATCACCCAATCTGGCCTCCGCGGCTCAGAATCAATTGATGGACCTCAAGCAGGGAGCCATGGACATAATAGCTTATATTGGCCGCTTTCGGCAATTGGCCACCGATTCCCAGTGGCCTGAAGTAACCCAAAAGACTCTGTTTCGTCAGGGATTGAGAGAAGAATATAAAGACGAATTATTACACATTCCTGAGCCCGACACCCTTCAACAACTTGTGGAACAAGTTTTGCGGATCGATCACAGACTAGCAGAACGAAGAGGAGAGAGACGTCGAACCGAGAGGTTGTTTTCCAGACCCACAAACACGTCTACTGGGATTCCTGGGTCTTCGGAATCCGGTCCAGAACCCATGCAGTTGGGGGCTGTTAGGGGTCCGTTATCCGAAGCAGAACGGAAACGCCGAAGGTCTCTAAGACTATGTTTGTACTGTGGAGCCGCTGGGCATTACTTGGGTACCTGCCCTTCACGCCCTCAAAGGAAGTCGGAAAACTAAAAGACATGTCGTCTATTGGAAAGGCAACGACAGGTCTCTCTTCGCCTCCAGTCCTTTCCGGCCTCTGCTCCTTGCTTCAGCCCATGCAACCTGCTGTTTTATTAGTTCTGGAGATCAAATTGACATGGTTAAGCAAAGAGGTGAAAGTTCTCGGCTTATTGGACTGTGGAGCTTCTGGTAATTACATCGATGAGAACTTCGCAGCAAGGCATGGTATACCTTTGTTTTCCCGGAAGAATGTTCTGCCAGTGGAGGTGATTGATGGGACTCCTTTATCTTCAGGGCCTATACGTCAACATACTATGGGTCTATTTGTCCAGATTAAGGAACATGGTGAGAGAATCGCCCTGGACGTCATCAAATCACCATCATATTCAGTAGTTTTGGGTTTACCGTGGCTGCTATGCCACAATCCCACCATCGATTGGGAAACGCGCACTTTGGTTTTTGCTTCCGCTCATTGCCTTCAGAATTGTTGTTCGCCTGGCAGGTCTCAGAACATCGTCATCTCCACACCTCTTGCTAGAAGCAATAGTCCACCTGGTCTTTGCTCATTGCTGCCCATTCCTCAAGAGTACGATGACTTTAGGATGGTCTTTTCCGAGCCTGGGGATATACCTCTACCTCCTCACAGAACATTCGATTGTTCTATTGATTTGATACCAGGTTCGGTAATACCTCATGGGAAGATTTACGCCTTGTCCCTAAACGAGAAACAAGTCTTTCAGGAATATCATCAAAAAAGGATACATAGCACCTTCGAAATCTCCTGCTGGTTTTCCTTTATTCTTTGTGAAGAAGAAAGAAGGTACTTTACGTCCTTGTATTGACTACCGCCAATTGAATGATATTACACGAAAAGACAGATACCCACTGCCATTGATCCGGAATATCATGGAATCACTTCGAACAGCTAAAGTCTTCACCAAGTTAGATCTCCGTGGAGCTTATCATCTGATCCGGATAAAGGAAGGCGATGAATGGAAGACGGCCTTTAAAACACCATCCGGGCATTACGAATACCGGGTAATGCCATTCGGTTTATGTAATGCCCCGGCGGTCTTCCAGCGCTTTATGGACCACGTATTTAGTGACCTGATTGGCATCTCAGTTTGGGTATACCTGGATGATATCCTCGTTTTCTCTGTTTCCCAAGAACAACACGTGGAACACGTACGAGAGGTCCTTCGACGGTTGTCCCAGAATCAACTGTACGCAAAAGCAGAGAAGTGCTCTTTTCACAAGGGAAGCATGGAGTTCTTGGGCTATGTAATCAGTGGATCAGGCATCTTCATGGATCCCGCTAAGATACGATCCATTCAGGAATGGAACCAACCTCTCGATCTGAAATCTCTGCAACGATTTTTAGGGTTCGCCAACTTTTATCGACAGTTCATACCCCATTTCTCACAGCTTACGACTCCTTTAACTCGATTAACCAGCAGCAAAGTACCTTTTCTTTGGGATTTGCAGGCTACCATGGCCTTTGACACCTTGAAAAAATCCTTCAGCACAGCACCCATTCTGTGTCATCCCAATGACGAGACACCATACATCGTAGAAGCAGACGCTTCCGATTTCGCTATTGGTGCTGTTCTCCTGCAGAAGCAATCCGAATCTGGCATGGAACATCCTGTGGCATATTTCTCCCGTAAACTCACTCCCAGTGAACGGAACTATGCCGTGATAGAGAAGGAGCTGTTAGCCATAAAAGCAGCATTTGAAGAATGGAGGCATCATCTCCTCGGAGGACGACATACGGTGGAAGTTCGTACCGACCATCGCAATTTACAGTATTTACGTTCTCTTCAGTGCCGTACCTCTCGCCAAGCCCGATGGGCCTTCTTTTTCTCTCACTATGACTTCCACATAACCTACATTCCTTGTGCTCAGAACTTGAAGGCAGATGCCTTATCCCGTTCCATGGAAGGAGACGTTAAGAGCGACTGTAATAACAAGCCATTGATCTCTCCGAAGCATTTTCTACTTACGCTCACCCCTCATCTCCAGACAATAGTACAAGACACCCGAATAGATCCAGCTCGGTCGAGTCTCTTGAAACGACCACAGATCACCGAACGCAATGGGTTGCTTTTTTATCGGAACAGATTATACATACCCACTGTCTCTCTTCGGACTCTTGTACTTCACGGGTTCCATGGTTCCCGAGTGGGTGGACATCGTGGCATAAAAGCCACTCAAGAACTAATTTCCAGGCAATTCTGGTGGCCAGGCTGGGCCGAAGAAATCGAGCGGTATGTCAAGAGTTGTCCTATGTGTGCCCAGACCAAGGTTCCAAGAAAAAAGCCATTGGGGTTACTTCATCCCACAGAGATACCTCCATACCCATGGCATACCATTGCCGCAGATTTCATCGTGGACCTTCCTCCGTCTGATGGATATACCTGCATTATGGTGGTAGTAGACTGCTTTACCAAGACTGCCCATTTTGTCCCATTCCCCAGGATACCCACGGCGTCCCAGATGGCTTTAGCGTTCTTCCAAGAAATGTATAGGTTACATGGACTACCAGAGAAAATCATATCCGACCGTGGATCCCAGTTTCTGTCCTCTTTCTGGAGTCAGTTGTGCAATCATCTAGGCATTCACAGAGCCTTGAGTTCGGGTTATCATCCACACACCAACGGCCAGACTGAGAGAACTAATCAAACATTGGAACACTACCTTCGGTGCTTTGCTAATGCCACTCAGACCAATTGGAAAACACATCTGGTTCTTGCCGAAGCCTCTTATAACAATACAAAACATTCCGCTACCGGATTTAGTCCGTTTTTCTGTTCTTTTGGTCAGCATCCTAAATTGGTGCCTTTTCATCCTGTACCACCCAGTGCAGTTCCATCTGCTGATCATCTGGTTGTTACTCTCCAGAAGCAACATTCGTTGGCACGCAGAACTCTTGCAGAGGCACAGGAACGCATGAAACAACAAGCTGATAGGCGGCGCACTCCTGAACCCATACTCCATGTGGGTGATTTAGTATGGTTGTCCTCCAAAAATCTACCAGTGCGTAATCTTCCTACCAAATTGGCTCCCCGTTATTTTGGCCCATTCAAGGTTACCAAGCGTTTGTCCTCTGTAGCATATCGCCTACAATTGCCCCAGGCCTGGCGGGTTCATCCTGTCTTTCATGTCTCCCTTTTGAAGCCTTACGTGGTTGACACTTTCCAGCGATCCTTTTCCCGTCCTGCCTCTGTTGATGTCAGCGGAGTACCTGAATTTGAAGTACAAGAGATCTGTGATTCGCGCATACGACGGGGTGTACTTCAGTACTTGGTAGACTGGAAGGGTTACCCTGCCTGTGATCGCACCTGGGAACCTTTCAGTCATGTGCATGCACCCCGTCTAGTGCGCGAGTTCCACCTCCGATTCCCTTGGAAACCTGGGTCCCCTGGCCTTTCTGGGAGGGGACATAGTGTCATGCCACTCACCTGGGGTATGGGGCGCGGTGCGGGACGCATCTGCAGGTCCCGGCGCTTCCCATCCTGGCGCATCTACCCCCGATATAGGTTGGGGGGCCCTCGGTCATTTGCGGCTCATGCCGCTTCTGGGTTTTCCCATTTGCATGGTTCGCGCAGGCGCGGAAGGCCGTCTTTCCCCCTCCGCGCATGCGCAGTCCACAGAGCGCTTGGGAAGTTGCAGGCTTGCTTCCCAAGCCTCGTTCTGGGCGCGTCAGCACCCGGGGACGGCGCAGATTGCGTTCCAAGCCTCCCGGGTGCTGCCTGCCCTATATTAAGGGCCAGTTTGTTGGAACAAACCGCGTCTCAACGCGGTTTGTTTACGGATCGCGTCCTCGCCCGTGTTACTCTTTAGTAACACCTTGTCCAGCCTTCTAGTCCTTGCTCCTCGTCCTTCCCTGTTAGTTTCCTTCCTGTTGGTCCCCCGGTTCCTTGTCCTGCCTCAGGGGTCCAAACCCTTCCAGCCCCCTTTTGCCTGTCTGCTCCTCTCCTTGTTCAGCTTCTGGAGCCTGATCCTTCCTTTTCCCTTGCTTGTTAGTTCGGTTTCTTGCCTCCTGCCTTCCTGTGTTCTCCGCCTCTTCCACCTGCTTCCTCCCCTGCCATTTTCATCCATCGGACTACTGCTACTACTGGAGCATTCCTTTTGCTACTATCCGTGGATCCATCCAGTCAAGACCCGCCTTCCCTGTCAGTGCTTGCACTGTCCCGACGCCACGCAAATCAGGGAAGTGCGCATCCGTGGCGTTGGGAGCCGGCACACCGCTAACCTTGTTTGATTCAGGGTTGGTGTTGCGCTGGTTCCTCGCGTCACACATTCAGCAACCATCAGTCGGACAGCCTGGCTACTTCACCACGACCATCAACTGGAAGTTCAGGTACTCAGCGCCCACGAGACGCTTTCCTTAACAAAAAGGAAGTTACATATTGCTTACAGGCCAGCTTCTTCTGGAGCAGTAGAGAGATACAACCGAACAATTGTGAGCATATTAAAAAGGTTTGTGGCAGATTCTGGGCCAAGTTGGGATATCCGAATACCTCTGGTCCTAATGGCCATCAGATCTACCCCTTCATCTGCAACCAAAATGTCACTATTTGAGTTGATGACGGGGCGCAAGATGGTGCTTCCTCAGCATTTGCTCTACAGAACCCAAGAGCAAACGTTGATAAATGCCTCAACAACTCATGAGTATGTGGAGAATTTAAGGAAACACCTCCAACATGCTTTTGCCTATGCTCAGCGAAATCTAGAAAGATCAGCTGATAGCATGAAAACCCACTACGACCTGAAGACCACCGGGAAGGAATATACTGTGGGGGACCGGGTCTATCTATACAATTTCCAAAGGAACCAGGCCAAACAGCGAACATTTTTGCCTACATGGAAGGGACCCTTTGTATTTGTATTTGTATTTGTTTATTTATAACGCGCAAACCCACAGGCCCAGGGGCATCAGGGCGCAATTTGAAATTATAGACAAAATCTCCCCTGTTGCATGCAAGATCTGCATCCCCAAAGGCAGTTTGGCAGAAGGGGAAGACAAGTGGGTACATATAAATAAGCTAAAGTGTTGCCATCCCAGGCACACGCTGCAGCAACTGGAGGAGTCCTCTGCAATACCAGAGGGGGTCGCTCCAGAGTAAGTCAGTTCAAACTATAAAATATTCCACATATCAAAAATATAGTAACGTAATGCAAATGTTCCCTGTTATTTATTGTTTTTAAAATCAGACTGCAAAATGCATTCGGATGTATAAAATGTACATGTTCGCCACACCATTAATAGTGGTGGAAAAATGTCTAGGAATGTGTATTGCCGCTTTTGCTTTATCATCCTAGGAGAGAGGAAACCATGGAGACTGACCAAGGAGGACGACCGGGGACTGGGAACAGAGACCCGAGGGGCCCGGGGTACCGCCCAATATTCCCATCAGGACCGGCGAGGAGAACCAATCGATCCAACTGGGTGGAGGAAAAGATGCTGAACCTTGCCATCTACAGAATTGGAAGAAGATAATGGGGACATACCAGCGCAAGGGCTCAAAACCTCCTTTGCACCCGACTTCCCCTCGACTTGAATCAAAGCGTAGTCGGGCGGGGGGGTTTTGTCAAGGGTTTTGACCCATGTTGAATCAATAGATTGGGTAGATGTGGGGATGAGCTGTCGCCGCCCATTATTCTATCCCAGAACACACTAAATCAATAGACTGGGTGGATGTGGGGATGAGCTATCGCCGCCCACATTCACGCCAGAATAGGAGAACTGCGCAGCTGGCACGAGACCACTCCAAAGATACAACCTTCTTGTTGGGGGTTCCACATCACCACTCTACTGTAAGGATGCCATCAAAACAATGTTAAGCAAGGGTCCTATACTATCAAGCAAAAGACCACTCTATTGAAATGCAGTAATTCAAGACAACTCAAAAATGGATGCAGTACCGACAAATATCCCAAGCCGGCGCTAGTGGTCTAAACTCTGACAGGGAAACTGTATTTAGGAGTTGCAAGAGGGGCAGGGACTTCAAAGCTTGTTGGTTAATTGAAAATCTTAGCCACCTGCTGTTCCCAGAGGCCAAGAGGCTGAGAACTCTTAACACCCCAGAGACTCACCACAGGAGGCAGGACATCACATGGCCCTTCTGAGTGAGAGGGAGGGGGTTTCCCCTTCAGCCTGGAGGAGAGAGACAATAGCCCCTTTCTGTTGAATGGGGTATGTTAATTTTGAGTGTTTCCTGTCAACAGCCCTCTGCCAGCAAGGAGAGACATGTGATCACTGACCCACCCAGACTTCTGGAGGCGGACCCAAACACTTGGGGGAGTTGAATTGCAACAAATATATATTTTATAGAAACAGTGATAACTTATTGTAACCAAATGACAGGAATGTACAACTTTGAGAGTCTTAGTTTGAACAATGCCCTCACGATTTGAGTCCAAACTCCAATTTGTACCATGTTCTGGGGCAAAACCCCGCTAATTATGAATATTGTAGACAATGTATTTCAGCTAGAGACATGGAAAGTTACTGGGATATATGTGGAAGGGAAATGTACCTTTGTATAATTTTTGATAAAAAACCAATGTTGCAAAACCCACTAAAATCGAAAATAAGTTGCCATTTTTGAATGCAAGCTCCTAGAAACGCCAGAGACGGGACAGGGACTATCTTTAGTAATATATGATGTGTGTAGGTGATGTCAAACAACTGTGTACCTGGGAAATATGTATTTGGATCAGGAATAGATTTGTGTGCACATTGACCAGGGGAGTGTCATTTCTGCAGGTCATAAAAATGACATCACTCTGACACACTATCCCTTCCCAAATCAGGGACCAAAGAATCTATTGACCTATCAAATCAAGAGAGGGGCAGGCTTAGTGATGCTAGCCTCTCCGCCCACTTTTTAAAACACATAAAAAGAGACTGCTGGGAGAGGTGGAGACATTCAATTCCATATTCTGCGGGACGCTCTGCCGGGAGACTCCAGACTTCACATCCATCAATCTTCAGAGACCAGAAATTTACTTCAGAACTTAAAGCAAGGGCCTAAACCCACAAACTGAGAACTCTTCTCAGCAAGCCTCAGCATCCTTAAAATCATTTGCAAACTATTCAACAGCCGGGCGAGCTGTTTGAATTCCCTGCCAAGAACTTTTGCCGGAACCGCAGACCAGACCCAGACCGCTGTGAGCAGAACCAGAGATCCGGATCGCTGTGAGCAGAACCGGTGCCCGATTGACCCGCCGAGCAGAGAGAACCGCCGCCGGACGTGTTGACCAGATCCGTGACGAGGCCTATTTCACTTGACTTCCTACTCCTTATACTTCTACCGTGATCGCAATTCACGCACTCGCAAAATTTACCGCATTTGCGATTTGGCTCAATTTCTCCACTTGTCAAAATAGCAGCTCCATTCTTTCCTTTGTTAAAATCTGTTTGCAACCTGGTAGTTACGCATAGAGCATTGCTAAACTGAGCCTGAACTAATATAAAGTATCTCTCCCTCACCCTGAACCTCCTGCAGGGAATTAAAATCAATTTTAGCATTTTCACTTCATTGCCACCACATTTCAAAGTAATTCGCCTGTGTTCAAAACTCATACCTGTTTTCTCTAAGCTTGCTGGGGGAACTGGAACTGTGTATTGCATTATAAAGTGTGATTTGTTGGGATTCTTGAAGACTGTGTGCTCTCCTTCCATTTCTTACATTGCATAGGGGGGGAGTGAATTGTCAAGGAAAAGTGATTACATTGTCTTTTGTTGAAGCCATATCAAGTTATCTTCTATACTGCATTTCATTCATCAAATCGTTTCCTTGAACCATATAAAGCATTCTTTCCCACCTTATTCTTCTGTTCCTATTCATAAGTTACCTCTTGCTGATTACTGCTCATATTCACAAGTGTAATATCCATTATCAATTTATTTACAGAAGTGTGATATATATATATATATATATATTGTTTAAATTTTCAAATAAACCTTTTAATTTGCAAAACAAACCTCCTTCTTGGCTCAGTGGGGTCAGGGGGATTCTAAGAGGGGGGTGTTATATGAGGGTTGTCATCTAGAGTACTGAACTGGACATAAAAATACATCAATAAGGGTTTTCCTCAGCATCCCAGACTAGGCATTGACTTAGCTGTAGTGTTGATTGAATATCGCTTACAAGATCCACTTGAAACCTGTCTCTGAGCATAACACCAGATACAACACCAAATTGGCGGCCCTGAAACGTAAGTGCAGGACAGCAGAACAAAAGTGGCAAACCACAGGCTCATCCTCTGACAAATTGGCCTGCCACCTGATACAAAATCAATACAGAAACTCCATCTGTCCCAAGAAAAGAGACTACATTCAGGCACAGGTTTATGGTGCATCCAACAACATGGTTGAACTTATCAAGATCTGTAGGGACCTAACCAACCCCTCCTCAGTCTCTTCCTCCCTTTTTCCCTCCCAGGCTCTCACACTTTGCCTCCAAAACCCAATACATCCTTACCATCCTTACCACCCTTGCTACTCTCCCTCACAACCTGTCCCACTCCCCCTCCATCCTCCTTCTCCTCCTTCACCCCTGTCACACCTGAAGAAGTTATCAGAGTTGTACGCTCTTCTATGCAGCTTTCTCCATGATCACCCAGGACCATCAAGGATAACATTGGCTCTCTTGCCCCTGCCCTCATTGATTTTTGCAATCACTCATTCCTCACTGGACTTTTCCCCTCCTCCTTTAAGCACTCCCTTCATCAGACCCCACCTGCCCTGCCAACTACCGCCCTATTTCCATCACCCCCTTCCTGGGGAAACTGCTGGAGAAGTTGGTTTTGCCCCAGCTCAATTTACACACTGAACTTTTTGGTGGTCTCCACAACCATCTATCTGGATTTTTAGCATCCAGATGCACGGAAACTGCTTTTCTGAACACCTCTGAAGAACTGCTCACATCTCTGGACTCCACAGTTGTCCTTATCCTCCTTGATCTCTGGTCTGCCTTTGACACAGTCAACCATTCCATCCTCATACAAAGGACCCACCACACCCTTGGTATCTTGGAACTGGCACTTGACTGACTGACATCCTTCCTTACTGAACGCTCTTCCCAAGTCATCCTGGGCAGCTTCTCCTCTCCTACTTCCATCTCTGCCTGTGGTGTCCCCCAGGGATCTATTCTCACCCCCTGGCTCTTTAACATCTACCTTGATATGCTTGCACACCTCATCTCTTCCTTCTCTTCCAACTTCCAGAGTTACGCAGATGACACTCAGCTCTTTTTCAAACTCCCTGCCGTCCCTCTCACGCCATCCATTATCCTTGACTGCCTTTCTGCCATACAGACCTGGTGCAGCGCCAATGATCTCTGCTTTAATGCCTGTAAAACTGAGATCCTTCCCATCGGTACCCCTGCTCCCTTCTTCTTCCCTTCACTATGGCCTTCTTCTTTGGTCTCTCCCCCTGTGCCCTCTTCTGAAGCCAGAAACCTTGGCGTAATCTTTGACTCCTCCCTCTCCTCCTCCCTCATACTCAACACATTGCCAAGAAGTCCCAATTTCGGCTCTTCCTTCACAAAGGAATTCTCCCTTTTCTCACTTTACCCCAGAGACGCAATGTGACCTAAGCACTGGTTCTCTATAGGCTTTACTATTGCAACAGCCTCCTCCTGAATCTAGCGTCTTCAACTCTGCAACCCCTCCAGCTAATCCAGAATAGGGCGGCAAGACTTATCCTTGGCCTTACGCCCAGGGACCACATCTCTCTTGCACTAAAAGGTCTTCACTGGCTCCCAGTTGCTGCACAAAATAAATTGAAGTCCGTCTGCATCATCCACAAGGCTGTCCGGGCTCAGTGACCACACTATCTTCAACTTTATCTTACTAAATTTTCCCTCTCTAGATGACTACGCTCCTCTGGCTCTAACTCTCTATGTGTAGAGAATTTTGCTAACACACAGATGGCTCCCTCCTATGGAACAGTCTCCCCCTACCCCTGCGCCTTGAGCAGGATGTTCTTAAATTCTGGAAGCTCCTTAAGACTCTCCTCTTTACCTCCTCCTTCCCTTCTTCTCTCGTCTGCCTTCCCTTCTTCTCTCGTCTGCCTTTGACACAGTCAACCATTCCATCCTCATACAAAGGACCCACCAAAACCTTGGTATCTTGGAACTGGCACTGGACTGACTGACATCCTTCCTTACTGAACGCTCCTCCCAAGTCATCCTGGGCAGCTTCTCCTCTCCTACTTCCTCTTTGGTCTCTTCCCCTGTGCCCTCTTCTGAATCCAGAAACCTTGGAGTAATCTTTGACTCCTCCCTCTCCTCTTCCCTCATACTCAGCACATTGCCAAGAAGTCCCAATTTCGGCTCTTCCTTCACAAAGGAATTCTCCCTTTTATCACTTTACCCCAGAGACACAATGTGACGTAAGCACTGGTTCTCTCTAGGCTTGACTATTGCAACAGCCTCCTCCTGAATCTAGCGTCTTCAACTCTGCAACCCCTCCAGCTAATGCAGAATAGGGCGGCAAGACTTATCCTTGGCCTTACACCCAGGGACCACATCTCTCTTGCACTAAAAGGTCTTCACTGGCTCCCAGTTGCTGCACACAATAAATTGAAGTCCGTCTGCATCATCCACAAGGCTGTCCGGGCCCAGGGACCACACTATCTTCAACTTTATCTTACTAAATATTCCCTCTCTAGATGACTACGCTCCTCTGGCTCTAACTCTCTGTGTGTAAAGAATTTTGCTAACACACAGATGGCTCCCTCCTATGGAATAGTCTCCCCCTACCCCTGCGCCTTGAGCAGGATGTTCTTAAATTCTGGAAGCTCCTTAAGACTCTCCTCTTTACCTCCTCCTTCCCTTCTTCTCTCGTCTGCCTTCCCTTCTTCTCTCGTCTGCCTTTCACACAGTCAACCATTCCATCCTCATACAAAGGACCCACCACCCTCTTGGTATCTTGGAACTGGCACTGGACTGACTGACATCCTTCCTTACTGAACGCTCTTCCCAAGTCATCCTGGGCAGCTTCTCCTCTCCTACTTCCTCTTTGGTCTCTCCCCCTGTGCCCTCTTCTGAAGCCAGAAACCTTGGAGTAATCTTTAACTCCTCCCTCTCCTCCTCCCTCATACTCGGCACATTGCAAAGAAGTCCCAATTTCGGCTCTTTCTTCACAAAGGAATTCTCCCTTTTCTCACTTTACCCCAGAGACGCAATGTGACCTAAGCACTGGTTCTCTGTAGGCTTGACTATTGCAACAGCCTCCTCCTGAATCTAGCGTCTTCAACTCTGCAACCCCTCCAGCTAATCCAGAATAGGGCGGCAAGACTTATCCTTGGCCTTACGCCCAGGGACCACATCTCTCTTGCACTAAAAGGTCTTCACTGGCTCCCAGTTGCTGCACAAAATAAATTGAAGTCTGTCTGCATCATCCACAAGGCTGTCCGGGCTCAGGGACCACACTATCTTCAACTTTATCTTACTAAATATTCCCTCTCTAGATGACTGCGCTCCTCTGGCTCTAACTCTCTGTGTGTAAAGAATTTTGCTAACACACAGATGGCTCCCTCCTATGGAATAGTCTCGCCCTACGCCTGCGCCTTGAGCAGGATGTTCTTAAATTCTGGAAGCTCCTTAAGACTCTCCTCTTTACCTCCTCCTTCCTTCTTCTTTCCCCTGCTAATCCATCAGTTGCTGAGATTGGTGTCCTGGGCCCTTATGCGTCCTTGGGGCCCTGACCTCCCTCATCCAATCGGCCCAGCTCCTATCTTCTGAACTTGCAATTACACCCTCCACCCTGGTGGCTCACACAACTGTCATGGCTCCGGTCCGTGCAGCACTCAACATTGCCAGCACTTCATCTGTGGCTCACCCTTGAGCTCAGACACCACAGCACTGACTCCCCACCTTCTCCCTTGCTGAACTTGCATGTTCCTAATACTCACAAGGCATAGTAAGTTGTCCTGTTTTCCCCTTCCCGCCAATCTGTGTTTTTATTGTATTTTATTTTATTGTATTTCCCACTCATGCTCCCTCCTTTGCCCCGTGGGTGCTTTGAAACAGTATTTTCTTATTGTATAAGCACCTAAAAAGCAAACAATAAATAAATAAATAAATAAATACTGACGCAACATTCAGAGTGGTACATTTCATTGTGATCAATATACTGAAAGATTCTAATTCCCCCAATCCCTTGTTTTTCTATCCTTATAACGCCACCCCAACTCCATCCTAACCCATTTAAACCCCTTGCCTCACTACCCTTCATATCTTTATTTAATATATTCCGTCATTTTCGGTATTATGATTTTCGGTGAAATGTACCACTTTGAATTATTTTCGGTAAATTGACTGGGTACCATCAAAAAATGTGTTGTCTGACCACTTAAATCACTGCCCAGTTAAATCATGCAAATAAAATGCATGTGCATGCAACCAATTACAAACAAGATCGTGAAAAAATATTTCTTAAGCACAAGGTATCCAGGCCCAACTACGTTCAAATCCAAACACAAGGTGTGACCTTGCTGCAAATAAAACTATACAAATTCACCAGAAATATTCCAGTGCTGCGCATAGTTGAGTCAAAGGCTAGTGCCCAAGTGTCTCTACTTACAAGTATTGAAATGGTCTAATGGGAGCATCTTGTGGATTCCTCTTGGCATAGTTTCATCCGGGAACACAGGCTAATCTGTATTCAGGAAAGATGGGCCATGGAGTATGTAGATCTGCAAGGTTATCAGGTTTTTTGTGTCCCTGCTTGGAAGGGCACAAGACGGAGACCCAGTGGGGGACTCTTAACATTGGCATTGGCTGACCTGAATTGGGATATTGAGGTTTGCAATACTGGATCCCCGATTTGCAGCACCTTACTACTTACATGGCTCAAGGCTATGACATCATCTTGTTTAATGTGAACAACAGACACAATAGTAAAATTCAACCCAAAATGCTGGAGCTCATACTGGGACTTATTGGACAATTGATGCTGTACGACCCTAAGAAAGTACATGTACTGGTGGTAGTGGTTTCAATCTACGGTTTGAACCAGTTAGGGAACTGGACGGGTTATGGGAGAGCAGGACATTATTTTGGATATTCCTGACCTCATGGCTAAATATCCGGTCAGACTGCACAGTCATGCAATATATATTGCATATACATTGTCTGAACTTGAATTGAGGGCATGCAATGAGAACTTTAGCCCAGACCAACCCACGAAAAAATGCTTCATGGTAATAACAGGTTGAACAGAATAGATGATATCTTAATCTCAGTTCGTGACTGAGTCTTAGTGGAATCTTGGAGGTAGTTCATCGGCGTGCAAGTGATCACAAGCCATCAGTGTCCTATTGGCAAGGACAGAACAACTGATATTTCTCTAACTGGGCCCACCTGTCACTCAATAAAGTGTGCTCGCCCAGAGGCAAATGATACTGCCCCAGATATTTACCAAGCAGTTATTGGGTTGGATAGAAAGAATTTGTGTGGAAAACTGCTTGGACCATCGGGTGATCCAAGAATTTGAATCACTCACTAATTTCATTAAGCCTCTAGTTACTAGTTCAAATGGAGCAGTGAAAAAGCATCTATTAAAGACTGCTGAGTGGTATGATTTAGAGTGCAGGGAGACCAAGAAGGAACTAACAGTGTGCTCAAAAAGTAACCCCTTGGCAGATAAATGTTCCCTAAGCTAACTATAGAAACTTCCTCAATTGCAAGAAGAAACTAGTTGTAAGTGAAAAGTGGGATGCAATGCTTAATGCAGTAAAATCAGGTGAATCCATACCCTTTTGCAAATTGGTCTCTGACACTGAAAACACAGTGACACTGTCATTCAAGGTTGTATTGGGCCGAATGCCTGGTATAATCACTATGGAAATCTCTACGAAGACACAGCAGATAAATCACTGGCTGTTTTGAGCTTGGCACCAATCCTAGGAGTAGCCCTGAGGGAAGGAGAGCTGCACTTAAGTCTTTCAGTCTTTCCTTGAGTGAAGTCTAGGATGGAGAAAAATGAAAGAAGGGAGGAAAAGCACATGGCCCAGATAAGATTCCAATCGATGTATTTAAGAATGAACCAGTAGTGTTGTTCCCTGTATTGTGTCGTGTTTGAAATGTAATAATAAATTCCAACACAGTCCTAGAGTTTTGGAGGAGGGCTGAAATGTGTCCTTTCTATAAAGAAGGGGGCGATATCCAGTAAGATAGCTCCGCGGGTTGAGTGCTTGGTGCTGAGATCTATGTGTGATCTGGGGGTCACAGGTTCTTATCCCGGCATGTCCAACTCAGCCTTTCATCCTTCTGAGGTAGATAAATGAGTACCAACTTTGGTTGGGCTGACAAATGTATGTAAATATGTTGTACATACAGCGCTTAGGTCTAAGCAGTATAAAAATAACAAATCATTGTCAATGCAAAATAATCAAGCGGCTGTCTGTTGAGGTTTGGCGGGGGAATTGACCAGACTCTCGGGCATTGTCAAGGGAGCCAGGCATGTGTACTAGCCCCACTGCTTTGCTGTGTATATATTAACAAGGTCATTTGTGAACTCATGGAAAACAGCCTGAATCCACCTAGACTGGGTTATGACAGGATCCCTGTTCTTGTTTTTTGCAAATGAGATAGTCCTATTGGCAACGACCCCAATGGGGCTAAGAAAATTGTGGACAGCTTCAGTGGTAAATGTAACATGTCGGGCCTAAAGATCAATGGAATTAAAACCCAGGCAATGATCGTTCAACCCAAACATACCAAGAGTGGTGCAATGAATATAAGTGTGGATGGGAGTAGATTAGATCAAGTGAACCCTATGATTACATGGGCATTAGGTTTGCTGAAAATTGTCTCTGGTCTTCCCCACTTGATAAGGCAAGCATTACCCAAGTAAGGAACAGCAGGTGTGTGAGGAAATGTGCACACAGACATGGTGGTGGGGCCGTTTTGACAGCCACTGAGATATATAATATACAGGCTAAATCCTCTGCATTATATGGGGCAGACATTTGGGGGTATTCTAAAGGCCTACAATCGAAGACATCTTCCTAAAGAAATTGCTTGTGTTCCTACTAAGTTTACCAAATGCATTGGAGCATGTGGAGACTGATATTAGTCTTAGCAATGAAGAAATAGGGCTAAGACCTGTGATGTATTGGATTCAGCTATTGGGTTCTCCCAATTTAGCTCGGTATAAGGAATCCTTATTACATGTCATGCCCCTGGATGGAGGTGCTCACTCCTATGCCTACTGCCTATTAAGATTTGGTTAGCGGCGTTAGGTCTTAGTTCATATTGGGATAATCACCACTAAATTAATATTGACTCAAAGTATGTTGTCAAATACGCGGCTGTCAACCTGTCACGCGTTAGGATGGAGGCTTTTTGTTTACCTCTATATCTTTATTGCATTGTGGTTAATATATAACCTTTTTTCAAACAAACATACAAAATATCATGAATACAATTCAATTCACTTAGGCTACCCCACCTGATACACACTGGCCGGCTAGAGGTCAAGCACACATTTCACAGATCTCTTACAGTTAGTCTGTACATATGAGACCACCCAAACTCCTTGAGTTTAAAACAAATTATATCACACTGCTAATAACAAACAGCCCTTGTTGCTTAGCCTGAGTCAATGTGAAAAGGTTACAGCATTTTTGATATTCCAAACATCCTCATACATTGGTTCATTTATTGTCACTGTTTCATAGTAAGAGTTAGTAGTGATTGTGACTTCAGATGTGATCTAGTTGACTACACATCTATCTGCTCGACACATAAATGGTGTTTCTGGCATTCAGTAATTGATGTTGAATCTGGTCCCGTCTTCAGGACAACTTCAGTGGACTGGGGTTGTCACATAATTTAGGACATATGTGCCGTTTAATTTCGGTGTGACAGGTAAGTGTTGAATCCGTTGGGAGTTCTTCACTTGCAGCGCCTTCTGTGCGCTGGGTTTGTTGAGTCCTGTATTACTAGGATGTGCTAGTCAGCTACATGGCTCTGTGTCGCGTCGCTATGGCTCGTTGTGTGTTGGGCGGCATCTGTAGATGCGCACCTGCGTAGGAGCTGCTTTTTCTGTTCTCAATTGTGCTTGCGCGCCTCAAGTATTGCTGCGCATGCTCCAGTGTGTGGTGTATCTGCTGACTGACAGTCATATGTCATATGTACAGACTAACTGTAAGAGATCTGTCAAATGTGTGCTTGACCTATAACCGGCCAGTGTGTATCAGGTGGGGTAGCGTAAGTTATTTCTTTATTTAACTACAATACCCCTCATAACCCAGGCCCCCCTTACACAAAAAAGACGGACACATTACCCACTTATTTTCAAAATACAATTCAATTCATCAATACTAATACAATTCATAAAAAACCTTTACACCATTTTTAAAACAGACGTAACTAATTTAAAAACGGTAAAACTAAGAGAAATGTCATTGGAGCTTAAAACCCGAAACCTTTTTGTTTACAGCTATCATCAGGCCCGCTGTATCTAGCATATAGCATTTAGCATATAAACCAGAATTTGGGTGAAGGCTATTTGGACAATGTTCCCCTCCCTGTGCACATGCACTTTATCTAAAGTTTAGAATGAACACCTTGAGTGTGGCTTAGTTTACATGCACCTGGAAAGTTTTGGGTAGTAGTATTTGTCCTATTTTTGGGAAGGGGGAAGAGACGGTAGCTCTTTTTTAGGTTTTATGGGATGGGTCAGGGATCTGAGGATTAGATATCTAAAGCCATTCCTCAACCTCTTTAATATCCGTAGGCTTGATCATGCTCTGAGTGTGTGCAAGTTAACCCAGAATCTTAATGGAGTCCATTTTGTTGCAAAGTATCTCCATCGTACATGGCTTTGAAGAAATGACCTGTTAAAGTAGACAGTATAGACGTGGAGGCTACTGTTCTATTTATATGCATGTAAATGTATTATGTGTTTTATTGAGGAAGTGCTGTGATTTGAATTATGTTGTACAATGTGGTGCATTTGTAATGTTATTATCATAGTATCCAGTAGTCATTTACTACAAGGCTAAAGTAGTGCCTGCCTTACCTTACGGGGCAGAGGCCATGCCAGAAATTCCATGCAACCTATGGTCAATGCTCGAAGGGTTATTCTGGAGGAAAACACTTAACCTCCCCAAATCTACAGCAATATCAATCATACGTAGAGAATGAAGCCTTTCATCACTGTACGTCACAGTGGAATGGAACATTCTGGTATTATTCCGTAAAATCACCTTACTGACAAGTCCAACAATTTTTCAGATCATAAACAAAGAACTATCGAGTGGATTGAGCAAATTACTAACCCAGTGGTCGACTAAAATCAGAAAGAATTTGGAAGACATTGGCTGCTCAGAATCTGATTTGAAGTCAAACCCAACCAGAGTAAAGAAGCCACTCATGGACAGCGATTGGATGTGTAGCCTGGACAAGGCAGCCTCATGTAAACTCACCAGTGACCTACCCCCGAATACCAAAAAGCTAAACGAACTCCGGGGTTACCTGCTAAAATTTCCGAATAGAATATACAGAGAGACTTTTCTAAGAATGCAACTAAACTTGTTCCCCACCAACGAGAATTATGCAATACGTGGCAAAACAGAGGGAAACACTTGCAGATTCTGTTAACATTGGACCAGGTTGAAACCATCCAGCATTTATTAGTCTTTTATCCTGTGCTGATCAAGGAATGGAAGAAATTCCTGGTCCCAGTGGTGTGTAACACAAGTTCCAAACACAAAATGAGGATGAATAGCGAATGCACAAGAAGTACAACACATTGAGAAAGTCAATCTAAATCCTTATCTCTTGTCCAGCTTACTATTAGACGTTGAGGCCTTGATCTTGAACTTGAATGGAACTTTGATGGCTGGGATGGGAAGGTACAGAACGTTTTAACAGGATTGTGAATGGAAGGGAGTATTTTGTGTTGTAAATTTGTAAAAATGTTAATCAATTAAATCAAATAAAAAAACATATTTTACTCATGCTGTATGAACTGTATTTTTGAGAGTATTGTGACTAACATCAAGTAAAGGTAATTCAAGCTAAATTCTTATTATTATTATACACTGGCATGTTTATATGGGATTACTAAAGCACACATCTAGCTTGGAAGCAACAGAAGACTGCAAATAATAAACACATCTAGCGGTTTAAACGTAAGGTCCAAGGGTAAGAAAAGCTGCTGGGCTGGGCAGGGGCACAAGGTAAGGGGAGAGCCTAGGAGAAGGTAAGTAAGGTTGAGTGCTATCATGGAAATATGTTTTTTATTGTTATTTTCATTATCCTTGAAATGTGATGCACAATTTAATTATGTTTTATATGAGTGTTTAAGCCACATATCTTTTCCCAAACATTTTCAAGACTATTCTTTGCACATTTTCATGCACAGGCTGTATCAGCTTCATTTTAGGCGCTTGAATTTTAGAGATCAGTGGCCTGATGCAGAGCGGGTGCCTGTCCCCAAGATGCTGGTGTCCATAGTGGGCAGCATGGTCAAGCCTGAAATACTGCCTGTGGGCCCCGGAATGGGTTAACTGTATGGCAGATCCCATTCCTGCTAGTTCATCCTGGCCTGGATCCCCCTGCTGAGGTGAACGGGGTGGGGGGTGCATTGCCGATCACAGACCCTGGAGCATGCCGTGGGCTGCAGAGTGAGCTCTGAAGGCATATGCACAGAGTGAGCTCTGAAGGCAGGTGCAGCACAGACGAAGCCCAGAGAATTGGGGATGAGCGATGAGCCTGGGCGTTGCAGAGCGCAGGTCTCAGCTGCAATGATTGTTGTTGCTCTTTGCATGTTGGGGCCCATCCTGGCATGGAGTGCTGATAGATGGTTTGGAGTTCTTGTTTCCTGCGACGCAAAGGGGTCAGCGTAAACTGGAGGAAGTACGATTCTCATTTGCGGGCTGAGGTGCAGCGATATGTGAAGAACCCTGCCTTGTGTGCTTCTCTTTGGCTACTCCCTTGGCACTATTAATTCATCTCACTTGCCAGCTACTGCTGAGTGGTGCCACTCTTGTCTCTCCATGGTCCATTTTTGGATGGGTAAAAATGGGCTCTGCCTTAATGGAGAAAATACAGAGGTGCTTATAGTTGGCTCTACGCCTGAATCATCTGGACAGTCCTCAGCCTTCTGGCCTTTAGAACAAGGCCCTTTGCCCTCACCTTCCCCAGTTGTTAAGAATCTGGCCGTGACGTTTTCTGCCTCACTGTCCATGCAGGAATAGGTCAGTGTAGTCTGCCAGTCAGTTCATTATAAATGATGTACTCTTCGTAATGTGTTACCATATCCCCCCTCTCCCCTTGCCCTTTGGTCGTATCCTCCCTAACATCGGTTTCATTGAACTATTGCAATGCTTTTTCTCTTGCGCAGCCTGCTTTTCCCCTCAAGCAGTTCCAAGTCCTCCAAATCTCGGCTGCTAGGTTGGCCGTTGGCGATGCACGCTTCTCCGGAGCCTCTCCAATCCGGATACTCTGCACTGCCTGATGGTAACTAAGCGAGTCAAATTTAAGGCCCTGTGCATGGTCCATTGGACCGGGGCATGAATATCTGCAGGCCAAATGTAGTCATTATGTCCCTTCTTGTCCTCTACACTCCCCTGCCTCCTAACCAGATCGGTGTGCCCTGCTTTAAATATTCCTGTGTGGGTGGTTGCGCGTTTTCTTTCGCGACAGCCCTTCTATGGAACTCCACCTAACTGTCTCTTCGTGAGATAGTCGACCATCTTTCCTTTAGGCAGGCTCTGAAGACCTTCTTGTTTTCAATCTGAGCTTTTAAGTGCACCTTTCCATGGCCATGTGTTCAGTTCTTACCTACTTAGTGCCATGACGCCCGTGATGGAGAAGGTGCACTGTACAAATGCAATTAACATAACATGCACCTATTTGCGGGCCTGCAGGTTCTGAAGTATTGCTCTCTAAAGTATTCCTCTCAATGACTGCAGCGCACCTGTCAAAGTACTGGGAGCTAATCCGGCAATTTTGAAGATCGGGCCGGGGAGCCCTGCATAGTAGACTCTCTAAAAGAGCAGCAGTATTAACCTGAGTGCAAGGTGGCCTTTAGGTGACAGATCTCACCAGCAGTAAAGTAGGCTCTGTGGTGGTGTAGCCCTCTTGTGGCTTTGAAAGTCTCACAGCCCCTGTGCCACCTCTTCACTGACATGGCAAAAACTCCTAAAGAGTGTAAGCAGGGAGACACTTCTACAATGTTGCAGTCAGCTAACCAACCCAAATGCACTGAGATGGTGACTGCTCAGATCCACGGAGCTGACCCCTCTTTACCCCTGCCTTCCGAAGTTACTACCAAAATGGATTTGCAAGTGTTGCTTGCCGAAATTAGAAAGGAAATTCACAAAAGCACGGAGGAACTATCACATAAAATCGTGCGCTCGCCAAGCACGTGTCTGAAACGGAACATAGGGTATGGAGGTGGAGCAAATGCTATTTGAGCAGTTGTATGAAGTTGGGGAACGTCCAATAAAATAGAAGCCTTGGAAGCTCGATAAGAGGATTTGGAGGACAAGCAGGAGGATGTGGAAAATAGCTCTTGCAGGAACAACATCCACAGCTGGGGTATCCCGTTGTCAGTACAGTACGCTGAGCTGTCTTCCTTTGACGCCAGCCTATTCTGCTCTATTCTGGGCCTACCAGCAGAGTCAACTATCGAATTGGACATGATGCACCGAGTAAGCCAATGACACGCAATGCCACAGGAAAAATCTCTGGATATTTTAGCACAGGTGCACTTCCTCAAAGAAAAACATGTATGAAGGAAGCTGACAGGGAACCTATGGTGGTCTCCTTCCATAACCTGTGTCTCACCTTATATCAGGACTTTGCATCTTCCACCCTAGCAAAATGGAGAGTTCTTAACCATTGACTATCTGGCTGAAGGAGACAGACATAATCTACAGATGGGGGTTTCCCACAGCACTTAATTTCTCTTATCAAAGAAGACGATGGTCTATTAAAACCTTAAAAGAAGTGGACCGCTTGCTGTGGGGGGAGAGTGAAAGGAGGGGTGTTCTTTGTACCAAGCATGACCTGGTGAACTCTAAAAAATGGTTGAAGGCAGAAAGGGGCAGGAAGATGAAGGGCCAGGTTCAGAAACCATCAGGGGAAAGGGTGATGGTTACTTTGTTGGCATTCCCTGTTGGGGTGGTCTGGCTGTGGGCTATGTGTGGCCAGGGGCCCATTGAGTTCTGATGTTTAGTGCTAATTTGTGATCAAATTGTTAAGTGCTTAGGTGTGGGGGAGGTTTGTTAAAGGATGATTTTATGTTTCTTTCATGTCGGATCTCCCATTGTTTGAGCTCCTGATTAGAATGATGTGCTTCCTATTATGTAGTTTATTGTTGATTTTGGAATGAGGAAGGGGGAGGATTTCGGTTTCAATAACTTTCAAAATGTTACTGTAGAATGGGCTGAGCGCACATTCAACAAGTACTTTATAGGTGTGCATAGAGGCTCTCTGGCTCTCTGAGTTATGCTCTTCTTAGGTTCTGACTCTGGGTGATTTGAGCAAATGATTTGGAGGACCGCATTCAATTGGAGACAAGGAATGGCCAGGACTTGAATTTCCCAGTGAAAAGAAAGTTGGTCCTCAGGAAATTGGTGGAAATGTCTCTTTCCATAGTCTTTCTGCAGGAGACCCATTTGCTACAGCAAGATGAAAAGAGGCTCTGTACCCGGGCTTACCCAAGAAAGTTTATCGCGTTGGACTGGGCAGAAAACAAGAGGTAGCCATATTGGTGGGGGAGAATGTGCCAATAACCAAGTTTATGGTTTAGAGGGACCTGGAAGGAAGGTACATTTCTGTCAAAGGTCTACTGTGAGACCAGTGCTTTACTCTAATCTCAGTATATGCTCCTAATGAGGGACAGGATGGTTTTCTTGACAATTTTGTATCCCAAGTCGCAGAGTTTGCTGAGGGCCCCATACTGATTAGAGGAGATTTCAACCTAGTGCCTAATCCATTGCTTGATGAAACACTACCTGCCACCATGCTGGATTACATGCATGAAATTGCCTTTGCTGAACTGCTTAGAGAACTGGGGTTGGTGGAGGCTCGGGGGTTGTGTAATGGGGAAGACAGTGACTTTTCTTTCTACTCACATGCTCATAAAGAATTCTCTTGTCTCAATTGATACTACTTCCTAGCCCACCGTACCTTGTGTCCTGGGATGGAAGTAGGAATGCTTACACGTTTTGACCATGCACCCTGTCCCTTACCCTTGCTGAGGGAGCAGGGGTTGTGTAGTGAAATGGGTGAGGTCGTCACTATTTTCAGGATAATGGCAATAGTGGACTTTCAAGGGGCACAGTGTGGAATGCTATGAAAGCTGTGGATCGAGGCAAACGGATCAACAGAACTGCAACTTACACTAGGGATCACAAATTCGTTTGGTTGCAGGGCTTTGCTTAGAACACTGAACATAGTGTGGAAAAAACCAGAGGAGCATCTGGCGGACAAGTTGGCACAGGTGCTTTTGAAAACCAAGCAATATTATTATACTAACAGCAATAAGGTCAATCACATGCTAGTACCCAAATAACAAAAGCTTAAGACTCGTAAGAACATAGTAGCTTTGCACGATGAACAGGGGATGCTATGTCGATCTGAACCTGACAATATGAGAATACATCCAAACCACATTAACAAAGTGTTTTCAGGGGGAAACACTTCGGAACTCGCACACATTGAACACTTAAGGAAAGCTGTGTTGCTGCAGCTACTGCAACAAATGAGTGATTCGATAGAGAATCCCATGGAACCTGATGCGGGTGAGTGAGCAATTAAGACACTTAAAAACAAAGCCCTAGGCCCTGATGGATTCACTGCTTCCTTTCATAAGGAATTCTGATTTCTTTTGGTCCCACACTTGACAGCTTTGTTTAATTTTTTCCTGGTGTCTGTGAGCATTATGGCCACAATGGGGACCTCCACTACTGTCTTGAAAACCAAGCCAGGGAAGGACCCAGACTATTGCGACTCCTTCTGCCCTATTACTCTTACTAACCATAGCTTGAATTTGCTCACTAAGATCTTTGTTACCCGTATGATGGGGGGTGTAATACCTGATATCATCGATAGGGACCAGAAAGGATTTGTAACAAGGCGCAGCACCCATGATAATGTATAAAGGGTCTTGAATCTTATTGAGATTGGGCAAACACCGGAGAGTAATCTGGGAGTGGTGTCACTCGACGCTCAGAAGGCATTTCACAGAGTGGACTGGTATTATGTTTGTCTTGGAGCTTTTGGTTTCGGTCCCAATTTCACCAACTTTGTTATGTCCAATTATCAAGAGCAATCAACCTCCCTTAGGATTAATGACCGGTTCTCACCTTCCTTAGCCATCACTAGAGGTACCCGCCAGGGATGGCCCCTGTTCCGTTTAGTGTTTGCGCTAACCATGGAGTCATTCGCTTGTGATGGTAGGCAGAATTCTGCAATAGTAGGGATAAAGGTGAGCATCAGAGAGTATATGCTGTCCTTATATATAGATGATGTCTTCATAACCCTGCGGGATACTTGCGCTTACTTGAACGCCTTGTTGGGTGAGCTGGACCAAGTTGTGCAAGTCTCAAGCTTTAAAATTAATTACAGCAAATTGTATGGATGAGACATCTCAGTGTGGTCTGCGGACAAAGACCAATTGGAAGCAGTCTCCCCAATTTGGAAGGAATTGTGTTGCCATACTCAACCTTGGAGTGCAGATTCCTCATAAAGTATATGGTGTCTATCACGCTTATTTCACATCCTTATTTAGGAAATTGACAGAGGATTTAACTCGATGGTGGGCAGAACATCTCTTGATTTGGGAGCATCTCAGCGGTTAAAATGATTTTGGTTCCCAGACTACTTTACCACTGCTTTAGTGCTGCCATTTAGGATCCCAGATGGGGAACTACAGGAACTACTGGAACAGGTCTTGAAATTCATGTGTGGTAATAAACGAGCAAGGATCTCCAAGAGGGTAGTGTTGATGCCAATGAGGATGGGAGGTTTGAGGTCGCCGACTTGTTCCATAACAACCGATCCGTGCAGGTCATTCAGGCTCATACTTGGGGCAGTGAGGAGTCCATGCCTAGATGGAAAGGGATAGAACAGGCCCGTTCAGTGATGCCGTTAGCTCAGCTTCCCCATGTGGCTTCACATGATGCTGTGATGAACGGGGGCCAAGAATCCTAACCTCAACTAGAACTACCTTCCAGTACTTGAAAAAGCACTTCACAGGTGAGGCACAAAGATGGGGATAGGCCCTCTTACCCGCGTGTAGCCCAATCCAGTTTTTCATCTGGGTTGCATGGGGGGGTGTTTAGGGCGTGGATCAATGGGGGGCTTGAAATGTTGCAGCAGCTATAGAAATATGGGAATCCACTGTCCTTTATTGAATGCAAGGAGGCATTGTGCCTCACTTAGGCTGAAAGATTCCTTTATGCTCAGCTGTGGCATTGGGCAATGCACCCCCTTAATAGGAAAGGGACCACTTATCCCCCGGAATTTGCTAACACTGTCCATACAGCGAGGGATACATACTGCAAACATTTCGAAATTGTATATATTACTGGATATGGGGGAACCGCTGACGTGTTTGCCACACATGCAGAAATCGGAAGTAGACATGAGTACTAAAATAGATGATACTGCCTGGTTGCGTATCTGGGCCACAATTCATAAATCCTCTAAACATGTATATGACAAGGAACACGCTTACAAGATGAGTTATAGATGGTACCTCACACCACAGAGGATGCATCACAAGAACTGTACTTATTCGGCAATTTGCTAGCATCGATGTGCAGATGTGGATTCCCTCTTCCATATGTTCTGGAATTGCGACAAAGCCAACTTCTTTTGGAAGGAAGTGATGGGTGGCATAAACAACCTTACTGGGCTTCACCATCTTGTAGTGTTGTTGGGGTATACAGGTGATTGGGTGTTCCCAGCCTCAGGCTGTATGGCTTCCCTAATAGGGCATCTCTTACTAGCTGCTAATCTGATTTTGGCTCATGCCTGGAGGAGTCCTGAAGGCCCAGGTATCCAAAGGCGATGGGTTAAAGTGTGGGACACCTTAATAGAAGATAACATTTCTGCCATATGTTAGGGGAGACATTCCAAATAGAAAAGTACCCTGCCATGGTGGGAAAAGCCTCAGATTCGAAGATAGGTCTAGCTCCTGTGAGCTCAAGTACAGTGTGGTGGGGATGATCTGGGGATGCACTCTTTCTGGGATGGTTTAAGGCTGTGTTCAAGTGAAAGAGACCGGACAAAATGTATGAAAAGTATCCTTGGAATCTATATGTCTGGGAGAGTCACTAGCTACGCCACACTGTACGTGCATTGCAATATTTGTGTATTTAAGCCTTCTCTGCAATCTGTTAAATAAAAGAGTTTTGAAAAACAAATATACACCAAGACAGGGGGGATTGCAGATGGGGGGGGGTGCGTGTTAATCTTTGGTCCTCGCTTACCATCTGGGAAATCAGCAGCCAAATCATGGATGGGATAGAGTCCATATATGTTAAAATAGGACTCAACACTGAATCAACCAATAATGTTCCACTGATTTACAGGCCCCCTTCCGCGACAGTGAATTTTGTCACTGCCTTGTCTAATTACCTTCTCTCGTTCCTGAAACCTAATACTAGCTTCCTATTATTGGGAGATTTAAACTTTTGTTTGGGTCACAAGGAGGACAATTTAGCCTCTGATTTGGAGATGGCCCTGTTTAATCTAGGTTTTGAGCAAAAGATCCATGTACCCACCCATTGTTTGGTGCATACTTGGGATTGGGTATCCAATTTCATAGAAAGGTTAAGGGTGGTAAGACGCAAGGGGTTCTAGAGAGAAACCTTGAGAATCTTACTTTGGAGAGGATTGAACCCCTTTTTAGCCCAATGGCCAATTTCCCCAATCAAAAATCCTCTGACGAGATGTCAAAAACTCTTTTATCTAATATTGATAACATCTCAAATTCGTTGGCGCCACTAAAACAGAGAATGTGCAAGGAAGGGGGAAAAAAATTCCTGGTTCTCCCCGGAATTTAACTAACCTAAAATCTTCCACACTCAAACGTTTTTATATGTGGAAACTTAACCCCACCCCTTAAGCATTGTCAGCCTACAAAGGAGCAGCCACAACATATAGGCTAGCGATAGTAGACGCTAACAAACATTCCTTTAATACTAGAGTACAGAATGCACAGTCTGATGTAAAAGAGCTTTTTAAGATTCTGAAGGAGCAAGAAACTATGCATACTCCTGACTCTGGTCTGTTAGTGAAGGATGCGGCGTGGTGCTCAGCGATTCAGGAAGCCATGCAGGGCAAGCTGAATGGTATCATGGTAGATATTGCTTGGAAAAAGAAAACCATACTATAGTTTTAGGCAAAGGGTTTGAATGGGGGACCTGTTAGGTTTCCTTCCATCCTTCAATTTAGCTGTTCTGCCATAACGGATGCTGAATTGTCTATTATAGTGGAACAGTTAAAGCCACTAAGTGTAAGTGTAATCCTTGCTCGGAAATTTTTATCAAAACTTGATCACCGATTCTGCTAGAAGCCATTTGTAAATTTGTGAATACATCCCTCATGGAGGGCTCTGTGCCCCAGGAACTAAAGTAGGCATGGGTAACCCCCATCTTGAAAAAACCTGGGTTACCCATGGATGTGCTGCTAAACTATAGACCGATCACCAACACCCCTCTCCTGCTAAGAGTTTTGGATCAGGTGGCATATGTCCAAATTGTAGATCATCTTAACAAATTTCCCATTATTAACAACTGTTATTCTGGGTTTAGGCAGGGGTTTGGGACAGAGACCGCGCTGCTCGAACTCAAGGCTGGGGTCTTGGAAAGTATGGACAAAAAAAAGCATCCATGCTGATGCTGCTAAATTTGTCGGCGGCCTTCAACCTGGTGGACCACTCCACCATTGTCATCAGGTTGAGGGATATTGCAAAATTTTCGTTGGCAGCAGCTTAGTGAATATCATCGTTCCTAAGTAATTGGGAGAGCAGAGTTTATTTTTAGGAGGCAGTAGCTCCGCCTATAACCCTGAAATATGGTGTTTCGAAGGGATCTTGCATCTCGCCGTGCCTTTATAATATCTTTATCGCACCCTTCTTTGCCCTTTTAGAACAAGTGGGGGTGGTGTTTACAAACTATGCTAATGACATGCAGTGTGTCATCCCTATTTCTGGGACACATGTAACCGATGAAGCACAGCTGAATAGGATTTACACCCTCGTAGAGAGCTGGATGGTTAAATATAATCTGCCACTGAATGGAGATAAGACTGAGCTTCTGATTGATGGATCCCCTACTATGATACAGAAACTTGGCCCGGCCTACGAGAGCTTTCATATTCGAGACTCAAAGATAGTTGCTCAAAAGAAGGTCAACACATTAGGTGTCATATTTGACCAACACCTTAATATTAAGGCACATGTTGGGAGCCTAGTGTCAGCCTCAGTTTATTATATTAAGCTTCTGGCCCACCTTCGACCTTTTATCGCCCAATTCAATGCGGAGACCATTGCAAGAGCAATTGCAGGGGCCAAGATAGACTATTGCTGTAGCCTGCTTGCGGGTATTAGCAAAACAGATTGCAATAGAATGCATGCAGGTGGTTCAGAATGGGGCAGTGTGTCTGGTTATGGGACTCAACTGGCGAGACCATGTCTCAGTGGATAGACGGGTGCTGCACTGGCTACCAGTTGAGGCAAGGCTCCTGTTCCGTCTATTGGTTAGCAGACATAAATGTAGATAGGGCAAACTGCCTGTCTACCTCCAGAATCTTCTAATAGAAACAACTCACAGGAGAACTCTTAGATCTAGCAACCAGGAGCAGCTGATGCTTCCTAGGTGCAGGACTGTGAGGGCCTAAAAGGGGGCCTTTCATAATGCAGCCCCTAAGGCTTGGAATGACTTGCCTTTGGAACTTAGGTGCCAAAAGTCGACAGATCTTTCTGAGAAGAAATTAAAAACGCTTCTGTTTGCTTGAATCTGCAAGTATGAATTCCTAACATCAGTGTGTTACTGAATAGCTTGTGTTGATGTTCTGTCTCTTAGTGTGTTGCGCCCTGATGCCCACGGGTCCAAGGTCTGCGCAATATAAATATTGAAAGTAAAGTAAATATATATGTGTTAAGGTGTGGAAGGAATGATGTTAATGGGTGTCCTGGTGTTAAACCAACATATATGCACCTATGTGCAGTCCCGATGAATTACCAAAATGGATGCACCCATCTCCAGTCCTGATGCTAGATGGTACACCAAATTATATGCACCTATCTGTTTAATTGTCTGCTTATTCTTGCATATTTATCAACCTAATGAATTCTCGGTATTTCAAATATTGCTTTGCATTGTATCAAATAACTTTTCAAAATCTTGAATAAAGAAATAAAACATTATGTCTTAATGTATTCATATAACACACAATGGATTTTGCAACCATGTGTGTCATATTCGTTAAGATGTATGTTTAAAATAACTATTTAGAATTCGTTGATCTGTGTTATTACATGTTTTTAATTTTGTCGATATCCACTTTTTAGTCTCTGCCAACATGTTTTATTGCTTTTGCTGGGCTAGTCCTATACTATGTTGAAAAATCTGTTTTTTAAGATAACGTGTTCCCCAATAGATACATTTATTAGTCGTGCCTTCCTTATATGTTATTTATATGGGGGAGAGAAAGTCCCAAAAATAGAAAGGAAGAGTTTATTAACACTGGAATATGGGGCTTCTGAGAGGAGAAATGGTGCCTGGGTTAGAATGACATCTCGCCTCACCTCCCCAAGGCCCTAAGAGACATGCTATGATACTCTGCTGGCTCATGTCAGCAATATCTAGGTTTCAAAGTCCGCACCCTGACCGTAGAATTCCCTGGGTGGCTACACCAGAGAGACTTCATTAGCCTGAGGGCTGTGCTTAAAGATGGCTGTCATTGTTGTTGAGGCATGGCAGGAAGGCTGAAAAGGCTGCAGAATTGTCAGTTTTACTCAAGGATCTGTATCTGGCTATGCAAGAGAAGATGGAATGACAGACAGCAAAGAAATACTGGGGTGGTATGCTCGAGGTGGCGGGCCGACCCTGTCGGTAAAGTCTTGGCGCCCATGTTAAGGGCCTGAGCGAAGCAAGGGTCCCTTAACGAGGGCAGCAGTTCCGTTACTGACAGGGTCGTCCCACTGCCAACCTTGTCTCTGAAGTCTGTTTTCAATGTTGATGACTGTGATGTCATCAACAATAAAAAAACGTTGTGGGCAACACTGTGCAGTGCCGTAATGCGCAGCAAAGGTGAGTTTCTTAGAAAAAAGACACCATTAGTAGGACACTACACGGGTGCTACTGGCGATATGCTGCACGGCAGCAAAAAAATCACACTTTCAGAATCTATGTAGGAAACTGCATGGGTGCTTAGAGGTGTGAGGGAAGAGGAATCGAAGAAGGGAAGGGGTTGCAGGCTGCCCGGCTGCTCAGAAAACAGGCTTGTACCATATAATATAGCCCGCTTTTTTAGCATCCTGATTGGCCAGCTTCCAGGAAGCAAATGCAAAAGATAGCTTTTGAACAACAATAAGGAATGAATTGCATTCCGGTTAAGTGAAACTTTGGATTGAAGCAATTTCCTTATTTCTTTGGACGAGAAATAAAACAATAAGTAGGGCCTTTTTAGGATGGTGCGACACAAAGCTTGTAGGTACTCTTCAGTTATTTGCCCACCCATTGACTGCCCATGGCCATGCTAATCACTATGTTCCTTCCCTCTCACTTCCTTCCTCTTCCCACCCAAAACAAAACACTGCCTCATGGGAAGGTGTTGTGCTTGTTTTAATCAAGCCTTACAGTCAAACTGTTCACTCAAAGAGCCTATCAGTATTTTTTCAAAGTGGTCTTCAGAAAGTTAATTACTTAATTATAGATGTAAACCTGATACAGGTGTAACACAACTGTCTTAAACAGGTCTCCCTTCAGCCACTTGATTTATAAGCCCTGCATCTTTCCTTCACTGTAGTCATGTTAAAAACAAGCATTGACAAAGCCAACAGTTTTGGCTTGTTTATAAGTATTAGGCATCAGCCAGGTACTTCTATTAGATATCCAAGTACTGGGACAATTTTGCACCTGCTTTCATCAGTGGCCAGTTAATACCAACTATGGCTGTGCCTGGCAAGTGCCTTTCCGATTCCTACACAGAAGGACAAACGGTTGGCATTGCCAATTCTTGTGTCTACCTACTACGTCTGTGGAACAGTACCCTCCTTCTCAACCACCACGCCAACACACAGTGGTATTTAACTGTTTATGTTACAATATTAAAATGTAAGCATTTAATGGTCTTGGGCAATATGCCATTGCCAAGATATCGCTCTCCTATCCATGCGTTGTGTTGTCTTTGATTCTATTATTGTTTGCAAGGCACATTCAGACAGCTGAGTACAGTTAACAAGCCTGCGTGGCCAATCCATGAATGACAACACATGTGCCCATGGTAGGTAATTCAGACACAGAGTTAATCTCCTGAAAAGGTCCTGAGCAAGCACTTGAAATTACATGTTACTGAACGATCTTGGCCATCAATGGGACACTTTCATTCTTTGTTCCTGAGAAGCACTTTGATGAACAGCGACTCTGGGCGATAACAAAGACTGGGAGGCGTGAGGAAATAATCACCTCGAAGCCAATTGAGAACAAAACACAGAAGCAATCACTTAGACGCATTGAGAATCCAAAGGGAATGTTATCGTATACGCTGTGCAAGTGTCTTAAAAACAGAAAGGCATGCAATTATTCTTAAAAAATGAAAGTACAAATACCCAGAATTAATTTATTTCAAGGGACGTATATGTTCCGATTACTTATCGTTGCAGTGGTCTTATTTCACGGTACTGTGCGTGCATTGAATGCTCCAAGGATGAAACCACTTTGTACAAATCAATCATTGGTATTAATACGTCCCCTATTCACATGCATTTCATGTGCCTGGCCATAGTTTAGCAAATATATTCAGATGCAATCAAATGAAAGCATTATATGTTGGTACATTTCAGTACAGGTTTTTTTAAACTATATATAAAGAGGTCAGTCTGCTGGAACACTCAGTTTGTAATTAGATATGCGGAGAGGAGTAATGGTAAACGAAAGGAAACATCGTCTAAGCATCGAACACTATAATTCTAAGTCATATTTGTATTCATTCATCCGCAAAAAGGAAGGCACTGTCAGCTCCAACCCTCCCATCGACAAATGTACAGAACTGAAGATTAGAAAATGCATTTTCTAAATATGTAGCATCTAAGACATCAGGACTAGAGATCTATCAGAACAAAAAATTAATATTATTCATGTAATGCTGTGAAAATGTAGAATAAATAGAAAAAATTATGCCACCCCCAACCTTTTTTAAAAGTAGCGGAAGAGGGATACAACATCCACAATAAAAATCAAGATATATAGTAAAAGAAAAAACAACATTTCAGACTCTTTTTGCATTCTTTTGATGGGGCTGGAGGCAGTAAATGGGCAGTGACAAACTAGTTGTGTGTTTCTGGTCCAGTAAGCAATGTTGATGGTGCTTCCCTGAACAGAGTGGGTACACAGCTGCAAATGTGCTTTGTGCATTGCCCCGCTCCATGCAGTGAAACCAAAATAATCTCCACCTGCATCATATTTTGGTAAGTTTCAGAGGCTTGTATTTCTATGGCTTCGGCCTGACTTTATGAGTGTAAGTGAATGAGTGAGTGAGTGAGTGAGATAATGCTTTATCCAGTGAGTGATTCAAGTGATGAGTGAGGGGTGAGTGATTAGGACAGTCGGTAAGAGGTTCTGTTATTTGGGCAGTCAATCAGACAGGCAGGCAGCTAGCGATTTAGACAGCCAGTCAGTCAGTGAGTCAGTCACTGAGAGACTAGTGATTGTGATCATTTCTATAGCCCTCACAGCGCAGCAGACAGCTTCTTGACACTGGTCATCACTACACGTTTCAACAAGAAAAACACAATCTAATGAAGGCAGAGAGACCAGAAGCAGAGATGATTGGCTGAGTGGAGAGACAGTTTTTTTTCTCCATTTTTGGGGGCTCAAGACACTCCCCAGCTGGAAGAGAGAGGGGCAAGAAGGCTGTTTGTGGTTGATCACTGTCATGTTGATGTTGCCCTGGGAGCGGGAGGCGGGCGTTGCGGAAAGGGGAACTGACGTATGGAGTGGAGGTGACGGGGAGGGGGCGGGGGAAAGGCAGAACGAAGTTGGGTGGCAATGAATAAAGACGTGTTTAGCAGCATCCCGTGTCCGTCTCTTTGTGCTGCGGCACCTGCGCTCCAGGGCCTACCCATGCTCCAACAATCACCAAGACTGTTAGGGATGAAATGCATGCATTTCATTGCGTAAATAAAGCACTTTAAATTCTCTCTAACACGGTAAGGCAAGGATGGCAATCCCAGAGACTGTCCCATGGGTCCTTCTAGAGAGCTGTGGAGAATTCCATAAACTGGCGCTCTGGATTAGCTGTAGTCTGTTGATACTCATGAGCAGAACTATTTTGATAGAAACTTGCACCCCACAGATTTCAGTAAGTTCGAGCCGGTCAAGCTTTTTCTGAATTTCAAGCTAGGTGGTTCACCTGGACTTGGGGCAGTCAACGTTTCGCCTTTCAGGATGCAGGAGCAAATCCACTGATTTCTAGTTAGCAAGGCAATTTGCCTAGTTAAGGGGCATTTCAGGATTGTAGCGCGAGTCAGGTTAGAATAGTTTGAAATTGATAAAATGCCATAGCTATAGTTGGGGAAATTGGGTAGGATTTTGTTTGGGCTGGAATGAGGATTAGAACACCTTTGTGTGGTTTGAGACAGCACACTAAACAGTTTTATACAAATGTTCAATTTGTAGGTAGGACGCAAGTATTACAAAGCATTTTAGGCACCCTTTCTTTTTGTAGTTGGGAAGAAAACATGCCACATTATTTTTAGTCACACATTCATTTTATACCTGGATGGAAAGCATGCCAAAACACCTTTAGGCAGATGTCATTTTATATATGTGAAGAAAGCAAACCAAAACATTATTATTCACACAACAAGTTTATAGGTGAAGGCGAGCCAGTGGCTGAGGCAGCTTTTGGTGCCGGTGGGGGAGTGGGGGCGGGTAATAGGGCACCAGTGAGAGACAGGGGGGCAGCCACTGGCAAGAGCATGCCAGAACATTCTTAGGAACACATGTCGTCAGTAGGTGGTAAAAGAGCACAATAAAGCATTGTGAGTCAAGCATCATTGTATAGTCTGGAGGAAATTGGACCAAAACATTCTTATGTGCATATCATTTTTGTAGGTTGGAAGAGGTCTGTAGGATATTTTGTATAAATTTGGGGTTTGGCGGTATTTTCTTACCGCCAAAAGATGAGCGGTAGTTTGGTAATAACGTATCCTTGCATTTCGATTGGGTTTGGCCTCATATCATTTTAGTGACCATACCATGGTATATTATATTGGAGAACCTAGTAATATGTATTACCTACAGTATTTTGTGTTAGTATATGGTTTGCAGTATTTAGCGGTGAGCATAGTTTCCTTTCTTACATCATAACCCCATCATAAATAAAAACTTCTTTTTTAATAGAATACCTCCTAATGATCTATAGACGGCGTTTGACCTACACACAAGAAAACCCAACACTTTTATATAGAGTGCCACCTACAGCCTGTGGCCGGTATCTATCACTGGCTTATTTACAACAGTGATCTATGCTCGTAATCATTACTGGCATATAGACCTCCAGTAATCAATATGTTATTTTAGATTCCCTCCAAACAACATGCAAGGCGGACACACACACACACCTATTTTAGCACTGCTTATTCTGTTTGTTATTCTATCTGCATGGGCAAATTGACAAATGTATTACCAAAGAAAATGAATCTCCCCTGTGTCCACATATAAAATCCCAAATGCAATAAACAACTGTAAACAATTTGTTTTTATATACTGGTTATATTGCAGACAAATACAATTCACAATTCACATCTTACCATGTATATTTCACAATTATCTGTAACAAAAGAAGAAGAGAAAAAAAAACAGAAACAGAGCAAAGAAGCCTTTTTAAAAATGCGACTCACTTTTTAACATTATAAACATGACAAATTAAAATGCAGGGGATTTTCTTTGCTAATCTGCCTCATGACATTTTTTAGTTTGGTCATTCATCCAACAGCACATCGTGACCTCACTTAAACTGTGTCTGCTTACCAGAGGTATTTGTTTGAATCTCTCCCACACAACCTTGCCCTTGCTCCCCTCAGAAAAGCAGTCCCAGCCAATGAACTTGCTCCTGTAATCTTGGATGCTTGGAATGCGCAGCGAGAACGAGGGGTTTACAGGCCAGCGCTGAGTGACCAGGCACTTCTTTTTTCAAAGCCCAGTCTGCCCTAACTAACTTCCCTCTGTCATTTTTCCATTACAAAAACTCAGAGCCACCCCACATGTGACGTGACATATCTGCAGACACTTTCCTCCAATAATATTAGCAGAAAATGTATTCTGTCCCAAACAATGAGAGCTTCAGATTATAATAACTGTATCTTTTTCTGTTTCCTGCTATGCATACTTTCAGCAAACTGAACACAGAAGAGAGAGAAAGAAAATACCAGTGCATGTTTAAAAAACAAATTTCAAAATATGTATTGTCACCTCATTTTGTACATGGGACTACATTATAATGTTAAAGAGTTAGCACTAGTGATTAGTAATTGTTAATTAAGTCAGTCAGTTATATAAATAATGTAGTCTTCTATGCATGAGGTACTCAAAAGAAAAAATAAATGGTGCACTTTTACTCTCTGCAGTTTCACATTAAGCTTTTGCTGCATTATGAATCCTGTACCTTGCATGCAACCAGCCACATATTCACATGTTATACTGGCAACATAGAAATGACTATATGTGTGTGCTACATTATTGCTGGCAACAAAATACCATCACATTTAGTGAAGCGCTATATTCTAAAGCGCCATAAATATTATAAAGTGCCATATATATTACTACGTACCCCTCCTTTTCCGACAATTTGGCAGTATTCAAATCCACAATTGGAGGAAACCCAAGTTGTGCTCCTCTTTTTCTTTCCATCATAGCAACTCCATAAAATAAACATTTACATTTGTCATTATAAATCACTGCTCAGTCGCCAAAAAAGCAAAATCCATCTCAAATGGGTTGATGAGTGCTTATAAAATATTGTACATGTTTCTTTCCAACTGAAAAGTCCATATGTTCAATTGTCTTTGTTCAATTGTGAAATCAATATTTGAAGTAATAATAAAATAATAAAATAATAAAATAAATAAATAAATAAAACAAAGAACTTTAAAATAATTAAAATCATTAATTAAAATAATCAAAGTTGTGGGACTCCATTGCCCATGCTTTCAGTCACATACGGGATGACCTTCTCCACTCAGAACACCGCAGAGTTAAGATGTCCTGATCATTGGCTTTTATCATCTGATTAATTCAGTGCAATTCTTTCATTCTGACACTCTTGGATGGTTTTCAGAGAAGTCATCTCTTGTGGCGCCCCAGTTACTTTTGTCTTCACCTCCATATTTCGGTCCGGAGGCATTACTTGATCTTCATCCCGTTGACTGCATGACTGCATCATCTCTCGTGTTCTCCGGTCCTGTGACCTCCAACCTCAAAACACAGGTTAATCGTCTAAATCAAAATAGAAAAGAGACAGATTAAGTACATAGCACAATACCAATTTCACACTTTTACCAAAAATAAAATATATAGTCCAATCCATTTCGCCCTTTTTCTTCTAGTTTCTGAAATCAAGCACATGTTAGATAGAAAACAAACATATAAACAAAGCATCATTATACATTAAATATATTTCAACATTGTATTAAAATATTACCATCTGCTTCAGCCCCCTTTTGTTAATGTTTACCACATATGGTATTTTCATCTATTTTTATTTCTAATAATACTATAACTATGTATATTTTTTTTTAATGATGTGGGGTACTATGAACACATTCCCCACCGTGTCTTCCCTTCCATGTCTCCAGGACGCTTAAGCTGTTTATACTTGCTCATGTCTCCTGACTTCATGTTTGGGATGACAGGGCTTAATTTGATTAACATGAACAAACTGTTCTATTACCGTTTCACCCTCTGTCTTCACTATTTTATACACCACTGAAGACACCGTATCTATAATTTGAAACAGCCCTTGCCAGGCTGCCAAAAATTTAGAATGTTTCTGTTTACCTTTTCCAAAATGAAATGTATATACCTGATCCCTTACATACTCTTACACAGATGTCTTTTTATCATAATATGACTTTGCACTGTCAGCAGCCCTTTCAAAATTCTGCTGCACAAAAGCAAATGCATGTTGTAAATGCTTCCTCAGTTCTTCCATATATTCGTGAACTGTGCTTACAAGTTCAACTGCGCTTACAAGTGTCTGTTCATGTGTCTTATAAACAAATGTTGTGGTAATACCATTTTCCTACCTGTCAATACCTCATGAGGGCTGATACCTGTTGCTTTGGCAGGAGTTGATCTGATTGCCATCAAAACCAGAGGCAAATGTAAATCCCAGCTGGAACCTGCCTCTGTTACAAACTTTTTTAATATATCCACAACAGACCTGTTGCAACGTTGAACACCCCCAGAAGAGGCGGGTCTGTATGCAATATGCAGTTTTCTTTTCACCCCCAGTATCTGCCACCCTTTACTCATTAAAGTGCTTGTAAAAATTACTTCGTCTATCTGATTCTATTCTTTGTGGTAATCCAAATCTTGAAAATATATGATTTACCAGTAATGTAGCTGCTGTTTGCGCAACACAGTCTGGTGCAGGAATACACTCTATCCATTTTGACATCAAACAAACCACACTCAAAATATAACGGTTCCCCCTGCTCAACCTTTTTTCATGCCCTACATAGTCTATTTGCAAATAAGACTATGGAAGGGTTATCCCTCTTTTCATCAGTGGAGCCCTGTGCATTGGTGAAGCGGGTTAAAATTGGGCACATACTAGACACCCCCTAGTATATAATTCTACATATTGGGACATATGTGGCCGTGAAGCATAATCCTTCAGTATTTCTAATGTATTTTGTGAACCTTTGTGTCCTGCAGTTATTGCATCATGTGCATGGTGTAGCATTAACCCTCTGAATGAAAGGAGTACCACCCTCTGTATTTGTCCTGTTATGGATTCTCTAACCATGAGTCCATCCTGTAGTCTGATTCGTTTTTTATTCTTTAATAGCACCCTCAACTATTCTTTTCCCGCACAATCATTTTCAGTTAAAGAATTTTGTTCAGGGTCTATCAAATGATTATAATAGATTCCCAAAATTGGATCATCCTTTTGTGCCTTAATCAGATCTTCTTCTGGTGTATCATAACTCCATTGCACTACTGGTTTTTCTACCTCTTTTGGAGCCTTAGAGCGTATAAATGCATCAATCTGTATTTCACCAAGTAAGTGTTCAATAAGTAGCAACTCTCCCATCACAGCCCCAATTTTGGCTAAATGATCTGCTTTATCATTTCCCTCCTTATCTTCTCCTGGAGTTTTTAAATGTCCAGGAATTTTCCTCCAGTGTATTGTTAAATCATTCTCTGACACTAATTTGTCTATGGCCTGTATCATGTTTGAGGGGCATATATTGTAGGTAATCATGCCTCTTGCTTTCCAGCCAGGCACATATTCCACAAAGGTATTTTGTGCATAATCAGAATCAGTCACCAGAGCAATTTCACTAAATTTATTATCAACTGCAGTAGTAATTGATTTATAAATGGCTGCCAATTGCGCTACCTGACTACTCCTAGCCCCAATTCTCATCCCTATACCAGGAATGTCTTCACATTTCAACCAGACATTTCCTATTCCTGATACCAATTGTTTATTACTGTCATTTTCAATGTGAAAAGCACAACCGTCAACATATACAGTTGGCAAATCCTTGCATGTCTTTTCATCAAAAGCTGTGTGTGGTGATTGTTCAAACTCCTGTAAACTAGATTCCACCTCTACTTCGTTTGATACATGTCAGCTGCACAGTCATGTAAATCTGCCAATCCTTGAGCAACTGTGCTCTTTTTATTTTGGCCATACCTCCCTTCTACAGCAAAGCCTTGCAATGCCAATGTCCACAAAGTAATTTTGGACTGTGCTAGGTTGCCTGACCTAATGCTTTTACTCTCTTAAAACTGCAATGGTTCATGATTCGTTTCAATGATCACCTTTTCTCCCTGAACAATGGGGAGGAAATGCTGTAACGCCCACACAGTGGTCAAAAGGGCCTTTTTACATTCAATGAATTTAATTTCAACTTAAGAAAATGTCTTACTTGCATAAGCAATGGTTTTGTGATTCAAATCATGTTTTTGAGATAACACTGCTGAAATACAATATTCAGAGAAACCTATTTCTATAAAGAAATCCCTGTTCTTTATGGGGTATACTAAACATGGTGCCTTTACAAGACATTCTTTTAATTTAGCCACTGCCTCGGACTGCTCTTTTTCCCATTTCCAGGGTGTATTCAGCTTCAGTAGTTTAGTCAATCGTTGAGTAATTTCAGCATCATTTTCAATACATTTCCTGTTATAACCTGTCATTCCTAATAAACATTTTAAACCTTTCACATTTCTAGTGTCTTTTAATTTCTGTATGGCCTCCACCTTTTTCTTTTGTGGGTTTAGTCCATGTTAAGTCACTTCATGCCCTAGAAGATTCACCTGTTTCTTGCACCATTGTGCCTTCTGTAAAGATACTTTGGCACCCACCTTTTGCAATTGGCCAAGAACATGTCTAATTTCATCAAAATCGCTTTTTAAGCTTTCATTTTTTATCAGGATATCATCCACATAAATTATAATTCCTCTTTCCGCTGCATCAGGCATAGCCTTTCTCAAAAATATGCCAAATTCCCTCCCACTATTGACATACCCGAATGGTGTTCTAACCCATGCGTATTGCGTCTTATCAAATGAAAACGAAAACAAATTCTGAATATACTCTGCCAATGGCACACACCAATATCCAGATGTGAGATCTAATGTGGTAAATACTTTTGAGCCATGCACCTGAGCCAAGCCTTGATCAATGAATGGCAGTGGCTATCTGGACACTGGCATACTTTTATTTAATTCTCTCAAATCTGCACACAGACACCATTGACCATTTGGCTTTAACACACCCAAAATAGGAGTGTTGGATGTGCTATGAATGGGCCTGATAATTCCCTGAGACTCCAAGTTTTTAATTATTTCTGCCAGTGACTCTAAACATGCCAGTGGTTATCTATATTGGCGCACACACACTGGATTTCTACCACACACCTCCGGTAATATGGCAACATGTAAATTAGTTAGGCCGCAATCATATGCATCTTTAGCAAAGACATGTTTAAATTCCATAAATATTTTTCTCAATTTTTATCTGCATCGCTATCACATACATCTGCCAATAAAATCTGCTCCTCTACCATTTTTGACAATTCTGGAAAATCCTCCAGTGGGGGAATCTCTGTGCTTCCCTCCAATTGTGTGGCTGTGTCTCTCTGTAAAGCTGCCACTCTTAAATATGTTGGCATATCAGCCTCCATTTGAATGTGCTGATTTTCAATTTCATTTAAGTCAAATACTATATAATCCTCTTGGTGACAGCACACTGTCTCATTTGAATTATAAGGGTATATAGATTGAATTTTAAAGATCCCTTTGGTCTGAGAATCCAGATATTCTGGCAACACACCCTGTGCATCTACATATCTCTCAGGAATATTTCCAATTACCATGTTATTGAACTCTGCAGTTTAATGGGATTTTTGTATTGCCATTCCTCTGAATGAATATCCTGATGTTCTTTATTATTCACCATAATTTTGACAGACCCTTCTCTAACATTGTTAGGTAAGATTTCCACAGAGCTGGTAAATCTTCCTTTCCTGGTTCAACTCCAGAACGTTTTGCTTTTCTAGTGGAATATTTTTCATTAATACCTCAGTGAGTGGGAACCTTTTTCCACACTCACCTAATCTTTAACTCTTTTTATGGGTGTCATTTTTAAGACTCTCCATAGAGTCTTTTTAAAGCTAACAACTTATTGGCAATACGTGCCTGTTGTTGCTGCATTACCCTAGGGGCTCCCCATTTAACTTTCTTGTGCTAACCTTGAGTGAACTACAGTGCCCAAGGGTAGAAAGGATCTTTGGATCCCTTTCACATTTTATTCTGTGAAACCAGCACACCCCACCTTATGTGGAGTGCTGGGGAGATACAATGTATCCCCTTTCACATTAAAACAGTAACAATTCTGTTACAGTGACAAGCTTACCTTTAATGGCTGGTGGCAGTGATAACTTTTACTAATTCGGTGCGCCTTTGCCACGGGCTGTAATCACAGCTGCATTAAAGGCACCTATGGGTGAGCATTTTACCAAAATCTGCCATTTTAGTGTTTCTTGTCATTTCTTGTTCCTTCCTCTAACATCCAGGGTGGGGAATTCCTTTGTTTGAGTTTTGTCTTTGGCGGGAGTCCCCTGGACAACCCGCCGAGGCTCCAGTCAGTCTGTAAGCACAGGAAGTGGGGGAGGAGTCCAAAACTCCCTCATCCTTTGTCTTACGCCTTCCTTCAACTGTGACAAACCCCAGTGGGGGGGCTGCCTGTCCTGATTGGACAACCAGATGCCCCTTTCTTGTAAAATGCAGGGAGAGAATGCAGAGGTTGTGCTGTAGTTCCTGTTAATACTGGAAACCTGGAAGCTGAAGGCATGTCGACCACTGGAACAGAAAACCAAAGAGGATAATGAAGGAAAACTGGCAGGAATGATGTCCAGCGACCAGAGAGCCTGCTGTGTAACCAGAGCCTGCTGCAGCCCTTCCTTCCAATTGATCTGGGGTCTCCTTAAATGATGGCCTGAACCCAGAGCCTGATGAGACCCACTAGACTCAAGAAGACCTGCATTAAAAAAATAAAAAAAAATAAAAAAATAAATAAAATAAAATAAAAAAAAATTTCAAGCCATCCCACAGGTTGCTGCAACCTTGCGTTCTTGCAACACCCCAATACCCTGGGACCTCCAGCCACTGTGCGGTGCACGGTCTTCTGAATTCCAAATCTCGCTGAAACTTTGTGGACATCCTGGTATATCTCGAGAGACACAAATCGAGTCCAAAAAGTCCCCTCACAAGAGTGCTGGACCTTTTAAATGATGAGAATTCAACCGCGATTTTCTGTCTTCTTCTGTGCTGCTTGAAAAGGTGCCAAACCCGCAGAACCACATTCAGCCATGAGAGAAATCTTGCCTAGAGCCTTCTTCATTGATCCCTGCTGCAAAGTCCCTTCTGAGGTCTTGTGTTCAGTCTCCAGGACAAGGAATCCACTGACCGGGCATTTTGCTGCAGTCCCTGAAGTTCTCCTGCTGTAATCTCTTCTTCATTGCTGAGGTACTGTGTTGGCTTCGATATATACTTACCTCAAGCCTTTTGGGATTTCTGTGTAGTCCTGGGGTGTTTTCTGTGATTGGGAGGTCCCTCATCCAGTGCACCCAGTCCCACTGCTAGAATCCTGCTGGGGTGTCGTCTGTGAAGCCACTGGACCCTCTTCTAACCCTAGAAGTAAAGTACTCACCTGTTTGCCAGTTTTCCTACGGAAACTCTGACTTTTGCTACTAAAGAACTTATTCTAACACTGCCTGTTGGTTACTAGTCCTAGTGACCCCCCTTCTGCCACTGAGAACACTCATGCTCTAAGAGTAAGGTAAATACTTTAAAGGGATTGGGACTTTTGCCTAGAAAAGAAATCAAGTGTTTTACTTACTTGTAAAGAGTTGGTGGGTAACTGTAATTCTAAGAGTGAACAGTTACAAAAGTTTATACTGATCTTGAATGTGTGATGCACTATTCTTAAAAGTATGGTTAACATCTTTTCTTCTTTAGCCACTGTTTTGCCAGTCTAAAAGAAAGTAGATGTAAAGGTATTTTACTCTCCTGTGATTAGGTTGTGCCTCTTTACAAAAGTAATGTGTTGGTTTCACCAGATTATTCCTGTAGGGTAACTGTATGAGTGTCCTTCAACTGTTGGTATCACCAGGTTAGTCCTGTTAGGATAACTGTATGAGTGTCCCCCACTGGGTCTTGCTTCCCCTGACTTGCTGCTAACCTGTCCTTTATAAGTCTACATTAGGTTGTTGCATACCTAGAATAACTATTCAGTAAAGAGTGACATTGGGTTTTACTTTCCCCTTCATTGTGAAGTTAAGGTATGTGGGTTTTACTTACCTTGTGTTAGCTGTGTGCCATCCAAAACAAGTTACCATAGTTATTGCGTACCTCAATCTGGGGTTCCCTGATTTCCAAAGCATCTGTAAGGGTATTTTACTTCATTAGATTTCTACTGTACCTAGAATAAGTGTTTCATTATTCATCAAAAAGTATATTGTCCAGTTGACTGTTTATGTGATTTGTTCTAAGAGTCACTGTACAACTGAAAGGGCCTACTGCCCTTGTATTACCAAAAGTAATCTGAAAGTAACCATTGGTCTTTTACTCCCAAAGAATGGGCTTGGCCTATACTAAATGTGTATAACAAGGTTTTGACTTCCCTAGAACTACTGTTACGTGTTCCAAATAAGGTTTATACTTGGGTCAGTGTACTTTCAAGTATAGTGTTGTGTTTTATATTGTCATTTTATATAATGTGTTAGTACTTACTTAACCCCTAGATTTATCTGGGCTTACCTGTATTTAAATAAATCCTTCATTTTTACAATACATAGGGGCCGATTCATGGAACAAACGTGTGCCGAAAATCCATGCGCAAGCAGGCGCAAGGTAGCGCAAGCACGAGAAACGCAGCGCACGCGCACATGTGCGATTCAAGGAAGACGCTGCGCGTGTTTCCCGCTGTCCGTGCACCCAATCCAGCCATGGCGCACGCAGGCATACACGGCGTGCGCTACGCGCACAGCAAAAGCGCACATAGCGCGGCACACACAACCAAAGTGGGCGTAACAGTGGGCGTAACACGCGGAATGGGGAATAACGCATGAAAAAGAAGGCATAACTGGGGAAGTACTGCAGGGAACTACACGGAACGCCCACACGCACGCGAACAACCCGTATTCCTAGATCTGAATACGGGAATCCCGCACACGGCAAAAGACGCACACAGGCGTCAACGCGTCCACCACACGAAGGCAGGCGGAAGCGTCCCCGCGCACAGTATAAAAGTGTGCGCAAACAACAAACACGTATATACAGCTACGATGAATGCCCCATTTGTCACAGCACTGATCGTGGGACGCCGCAGGAGGAGGAGAATAGCCAGGGCACGCATTTTCACACCACGAACAAGCCTTTTTGGGATGCCTGACGACCAGGTCTATGGCAGGTATAGGTTTCCACCCCACATCATCCTAGACCTGGTCAGGGAGTGGGAAGATGACCTTACATCCCCCACCCTTTGCTCCCAAGCATTGAGCCCCTTGGAGAAGCTGCTCAATGTCTTGCATTTTTTGGCCACTGGGTCATTTCAGCGGACTACTGCCATAGTGGGGGGGGTCTCACAGGCCACGCAGTCACGCTGCCTACACCAGGTACTGGCAATCATGACAGCGCGCCCCTCAGTCGGCAGGCACATATACATGCCCAGAACACCCGCAGAAAGGCAGGCCGTTGTCCTGGATTTTTTCAGGGTGGCACACTTCCCCAAAGTGCTCAGTGCCATAGATTGCACCCATGTCCTACGTCCACCTAGGGCCACTGAGCACATCTACCGAAACCGCAAGCACTGGCATTCCATCAATGTACAGGTGGTATGCGATGTAAAGGGAATCATCACCTCTGTCTATGCAAACTACCCTGGCTCCACCCATGACAGTTTCATATACAAAATGTCCGCCCTGAGCCGGGCCCTGGAAGCTGGGCAGCATGGCGACACATGGCTCCTAGGTGAGTACAAATGCCCTTGCACATGCATGCATGTCACACACACACACACACAAATAAACAAACCCCAATACTCACAACCATTTACACCTCCCCAGGGGACAGTGCCTACCCTCTGAGCAACCACATGATGATGCCAATCCGGAACCCCACCACACCACCCCAGGTAAGATACAACGCCGCCCATATTGCAACCAGGGCCATAGTGGAGCGCACATTCGGAGTGCTCAAGTCACGTGTCCGCTCCCTTGACCGCTCTGGCAGGCAGCTACTCTATGCACCACCAGTAGTGTGCAGGATCATTGTGGCAGCATGTGTCCTGCACAATGTTGCAACATGGAACGGCGTCCCGGTGGACATGGTGGTTCCCCCACATCCCCAACCACAGGCACAGGCGCTGCCCATGGGAGGGGACAGGGCACGTGGCAAGGAAGCCTGGACCCAGCTTGTGGCCACATTTTTCACCTAAACTCCCACCCCTGCGGAGTGCACACAGGCCAGGCACATACCAGGTGACAATCGATGATGACAAAGAGACAGTCAACTGTCACAACCCTACCACCCTGAGATAGTTGCCATGGAAGTGCCACATTGTCTGCATCCCTAGCTACTTAAACACAAGCTATCCTGTGTGATCAAAAGGCACACATATGACATGACATGATATGGCCTATACACAAGTATTTCAAGGTGCGATGAGGCAGGGAGGGGGGAACAAGGGAAGACAGACAACGGTACTACTAGGCCAGGTGTCATTTAGATTGTGCAAGTGCAGGGGTAGGGGGAAGGGAAAAGTGTAAGGGGAAAGGGAGGGAGGGGAGTGCAGTACAGGGTAAGTAGACCCAAAAACAAATACATAGGCCAGCTGATGGCAACTGCAAAGGTAAGTGCAGACAAGTGCTGGGAAGGGGGTGCTGTAGGGATAGAGAGACAGTACCGCAGTGCAGGGGTTGCCAGGGAGGCAGTGCAAGTGGAGAGTGGCTGGGCCAGGGACCGAGGTCGGTGAGAGTGGCCCAGTTGCAGATCCAGTGCAGTTCCAGTGAAGAATTTTGCAAGGGAGAGGCAGAGAGAAAGCAGAAGCAAAGAGGAAGGTCTTGAGGTGCTTCCCGAACCGGAGATGGTTCTCCTCAAGTTCCAGTGAGGCAGGAAGGCTGTTCCAGAGGGAGGGCCCTGCCGGGGAGAGAGATCTTCCCCCAGCTAGTTGCTTTGAGAAGCAGATGACCCTGACATGCAAGGTGTGAATCACACACACCTGCAAAACAGGCCATGGCCATCACTGTTATGTCACTCAAACCCTCCCAAACCACAACATGACATGGCAAGCAATACCCATACACCAACACAGTAACAATAAGGTACACATTGCCATGTCCAAAATGTACAGTGGCATCAGACAATGATGCCTGACCTGGAATCAGATGAAATGACTGACCAACAACCTCCCAGCCAAAATAAGTCATTTCCACATGCATTACAAGAGTTGTAGACGTAACATAACAATGAATGCCTGTCTACATGCACATTGTGCATTGCAAAATCAACACTGCAGCTTCTGTGTGTTGTGTCCTACTCCTGCAACACACTGCTCAGCGCACAGCACAGTCAACAGCCATTGTGTGTGATGCACACCCTGAGCATCACATCTAAGCGACAGACCACATCAAAAAGCAAATTAGGCATGTACAGGATCCATAATTGGTCACAGAACATGTGCTGCAGGGACACAGTGGGCACCAGAAGGCAAACAGTGTACACGTGGATATGCAAGGGTGGTAGTACATGTAGTGCATCAGAGTGCAAGTGTGTGGGTCAGCAAGGACATGCACTCAACATATGCATGTGCAATCAAGTGACCATCAGTGTTCTCTACACATCACATGTGAACATTCACCATGTATACACCCCAGCATGTCAAACCACAACTATCCCCTCGCACCTGAAAGGTAAACACAACACATGAACAGGCATTGATCAGCAGAACACAACATGTATATAGGATACCACCATTACAATGTCAGGGTTCCCATCACACTGCAGGGCAAGGCAACTATCAACAACAACCCCCCTCCCTCACAAATGACCATGACCCACTGAACAACTGCACCTGGGTCATGGAGCCTTCAACCCTCAATTCCACCTGGCCACAGGATCACCTTTACCCTTCGTCACCATCTCCCACCTTGTGTGTAAAAAGGTGCCTGCACCCTCAGAATCCACACTCATTTCCAAAATCACCCAATCCAAGGCATAAAAACGAACCAGAACACCCTCCAGTAGATGACTTGACGTAGCAGGGCCAAGTACTACCACAATGATGCAACAACCAAGGTAGCACAGTAAAACAATGTCACAACAGGAAGTGAACCATGTGTGGTACATAACATAGAATGATGCACCATGAACGGATGTGTACCGTCACAGGTCCCGTGTACAGGCGCGGGAGTGTCACGAAACAACCACCCCCACTGTGTCCCGGGTGCCTGCAAGGTCAAACTCACATAGGCCCCTCAGACCCTGGTGGGAAAGGAGGTTCAGGGATATGCAGTCGGGACAGGTGTTGGCACACTGGATAACTGGAATGAGTGGCAGGAGAGGGGAGGAGGAATGACACATGAAAGTAGGGAATGCACGAAAATGTACTACCTGCATGAACACATACACAATCCAAACAAACTTGGACATCATTGTCATGGCCTTCTGTAGTCCAGGCTTAGGAGTGGCACGAACCAACCACCCCCTCTAGGGTTTTGGCGCCTGCAAGTTTGGGGCTTACACAGGCATCCGCAACCCCAGCGGGGAAAGAGGGTTAGGAAACGTTGCTTGGATAGGTACGGGAAGCAGGAACACCGGGTAGAGGGTACAGGGTTCAAAATTGCATAGGATACCGGTTGATTAGGGGGAAGAAAACATACAAAATTGAATTACACATACATCCATGCATTAGTGCACCCCCCAGCAAACCTATGCAGAGCAGTTTGAAAGAAAAACAACAAGACACTTAGCTCTGGTTTTGAGTGCTGGCCTCCTGCCTGCGCACTCTCAGGTCCGGTTACAGGAGCACTGCAATGCTGCAAAGAGAGCCACAGTCAACAACCTGTACGTGCCAATCACACAAAAACACACCACCAAACATGCCCCATAGCAACAAACTACTCTACAAACAGACAATCTGGTGTAGATGCTACGTACCCATATATAACATTACTCCTGTGATGGGTCATACACAGTCAATGCAGTAAGTCAGCCACTGGTGGGTGCGTGGCAAATGGAACACCAATGTGTCACAATTCACACAACATGCAATGTTCCCTGGGTAAGCAGACATACCCATATAGCAAGCCATGACTTCAGAGCAAGTTGTGTACCACCATGACCGAAACAAAGTTGGCAGTGCATTTATCATAATGTACATGGAAATGAAATGCACTGCACCCGAGTATGTCCCTTGCTGTATGTCCCTGTGAGCTGCCCCTTTCCATGTCTCGGAAGGCTACATAGTTGATACAAGTGTCTCGATGGACCTTGGTGTACCGGAGGGTATGTGCCACTGCCCCTGCAGGTGTCCCAGACAACCTTACAATCAACATCCATCAGTCCACCAACACATCTGAGCTGCACTGTGTGCTTCAACACCAATATTCGTCCAAGCTCACCCTCAGTGCTGTGACTAAGCCTGCATGTGCAACTCGCCTGGTGCAAGCTTTGCTGTGTTGTGGCCCCCCTGTGCTGCTCACCTTGCCTGGAGTTCCTTGGAACACGTCAGCAGTTCTAGGATGTAGGTCTGCAATCCCTGTGCCTCTGCTTGTGCACCCATGTGCATGTGGGTACCAACAAACGTGTCCAGAATTCAGTCGTCCAATGGGCCATGTCTGCTGGCAAAGGTGCTCTGGAGGCTCATCCCCCTGCAGAAAGGGCATGAAACACATGATTAATGCTTCAAAGTCATCTGTGTGTGTCTCTTCAGGCATTTCATTACTTGACCATGTCAGAGAGTCACATCATAAATCACACCATCAGTCCGTCTTTCACATCCAAAGTGTGGAACACTATCTACAGCATGAATTCCAACAAGCACGTGTACAGTAAAGATAAGAAACATACTACACAATGCATAGCAATGAATGTACACATTAATCATGAAACACCCCATCTAGCAAAAGCTGAACAGTGGACAATAACACCAAAATCATCCCCACTAGGGATGTAAACACAAGTCACACAGCACCAGACATGCCACAGATATGACAGTCCAAAGCCCTTGTGTAAAAGGTTGTGACACCGAACCATCCTTGCGAGCCCATGGATAAGGGAGGCAGGAGTGGCATATGTGAGTCAAGGACCCCAAGCAGCAAACACATACACAAGACAAGCCTGAAGGGCCCAGCTGGAACAGACAGTGGATGCCTTCAAAAGCCACAAAGCACCGCACCGTCACATGAAAGCACAATAGACAAGCAATTTTAAACTATATTAACTAATTACACTAACTATGGAAAACCTACATTACCCAATTAAACTAACTATCAAACAGAAACTTAACTAACTAAACTAAAACAAAAATCAAAAATGGCCACATACGACCCGGGGGGGAGGGGAGGCACCCAGGAGGGGGGAGGTACAGGGTGCTGCTCAACATCCACATGCGATGATGCTGAGCCAAAAAAAAACCTCCATGGGCTCAACGACTGCACAGCCCGACCTATGTGGGAGATAGATGGTCGTCCGAGTCTGGCTCATCCTGTAAAGGAGGACGTGGCACAGTAGCCTGGCCACGCCTAGCCGCAGCTTGCCCCTCGTCGGCAGCAAGTCTGCCGGACGGGTGAGCCTGGTTCTGTGTGGCGATGTGACGTAGGTCTGCATGCAGAACCTCACGTGATACACGTGCTTCCTCTTGCAAGGTAGCACGTGTAACACGGAGTTCCTCCTGCAAGACCTGGCTGGACAACCGCTGCACCTCCCGGCAAGCCTGTAGCTCAGCCGAGATGGTACGCTCAAGCTCTGCAAACCTCTCCTCTGCATGCTGCCTCTGGGACATCATAAGGACACCCAGAGTGGATCTGAGGGAAGCATACTCCTCCCTCAGGGCATCCATGTGCGCCTCTGCGTGAGCAGCAATTGCTTGACACAGAGACGACATTTCAGCCTGGCGTGCCCTGTCTGAGGCCGCCATGCCCAGCCTGAGCGAGCGGGCCGTGGACCGTGCCGCCTGCTGCTGGAGAAGCACCTGCCTAGCAGGGGGGAGCACAGATCGGGCCACACGCTCCATGCTCTCAGCGATGTTCTCCATTGCTGCCCCCTGCCGTTCTGAATTGGCAGTCATGTCTTGCTCCCACTCAGTATACTGCGGTTGCGCGCCGCGACCGCGTTGCCGGGCTTCACCCCTGCGGGACCCAAGGACCGGGGGTCCTCGCTGTGTTGGCACCGCCCGCGGCTGCACGACTACATGTCCCAGGCATATCAGTGACTGGTGTGGAGGGTAACCCTGCGTCCCGATCCACCACGGACGGAGGAACCAAGGCTGTCTGATCCCTCAGTGCAGGTGTCGCAGACAGAGGAGTGTCCACATCAGAATCACCCACCCCTGACACATGGACTTGATGCTCATCCAACTCAACATGGACGTCAGAGTCATCATCAAGGCTGGACTCATAGGCAGCCAGAGACAAGATGGACGGTAGCACTTGGGGGTTTTCTTGGCCTACCACCCCACGACCCCCACTAGTGCCGGGTTGATGTAGTGGTAACAACCCTGTGTCTGGCATGACAACACCATCCTCCGCCTCCATTGCGTCATCACCTGAAAAATAGAGAGAAAAAAGGTCACTACACATGTCAGAAGCACACAACACACACACACCGACAGCAAACGCATCAGGCAGACATGTGACACACAACATATAACCTGGCATGCATGCAGGGTCAACTTTGAATTGCTTCTGTGATCAGACCTGTTGAAAGGTGGCAGTTTCCATGGAAGTGGGTCTATGCAGTGCAGAAAATGTGTACGCCACTCACTACCTATATGTACAAGGACTCCATGGTGTGTGCCAGGAAATGTGAAGGCAATGCAATGTCAAATTCAGACATCACGTGCATTGTGCATTCAATGTGTACCATATCTATAAGCCAAGCACCCCTACACCCCAGTGCCAAAGCAGGGATGACTAGCATGGTATCAAAAGGCTGACCATACACCTGTGTATTGACAGGCAGTGTTGACTGGCATCAACAGCTTAATGTGATTCAAGTGACAACACTGCAAATGATGCTGGGACAGTAAGCAGGACACATGATGAAAACTCTGGATTCCGCCCATGTGTGAAGAAGACACAACAACAGTTGGACAGAGTCATTGGCCATTGAACAGGCTGAGGCCTGTGAGCCACACAGATTGTCAGACCCTAAACATGTGTGCAACGCAGGACTGAGCCACAGTTGACATGGGAAGGCTGATGAGATGGCAGGCAATGTATGTAACCAAGGACTTGTATTACAGTGATCATCCAGTCAAGGACACATAGGGGCATGCGTGCAATGCACATGGAGCATGAATGGGCACTCATGTCCCTGTGGGACATCTGACCTATGCACAGTACAAGTGAGATACCCTGCATCAAGTACTAAGGCTGTACCACACGGCATATGTTTGGCAGATTCCACGCTGGAAGTTAGCATCTACACAGGACGCATGAACAAGAAAGTACACATTGGCAAGATTGAAAAACACCAGTGCAAAGGTGGAACTGGGGTGCAGAGTGGCGGAGGAGGGACAAGGGAGCATGCCTACATGGAGTCCGCGCATGCAGGCAGAGGAGACATGCATGACGGAAGCATTGCATTACTTACACATCAGAACCATGTACACGTCACATGTAGTGGCAATCATGCACAACACATCCCACAAGTGAAACACACACGTCCTCAACAAACACGCATCAACACTCACTGGACTGGGCATCAAAGTCCAGCATCTCTCCCACTCCTTCGACCAATTCAGGTGGTATGAACTCCGCAACGAGTGCCTCATGCGGAGTGAGCTCTTCCTCCTCTGGTGCAGGCCCACCGCCAGTCACCAGAGTCAAGTTGTAATTAGAGGCACGCTTAGCCTTAGTGCTGCGTTTGATGTCATTCCAACGCTTTTTGCACACTTGCGCCGTGCGCACCTCATGGCCGAATGAACTGACATGTTCTGCAACATGCTTCCAGTGGGTGTCACGTTGGGCAGCCGTAGTCTGACTATTGGCACCCACTAGCATGTCACGGCTGTGACCCCGCACGTAGTCCATGAGGAAGTCCAGTTCCTGCTTGCAGAAAGGCTTCTTCCTCGACGTGCAGGAGGTCGTGGCTGTGTGTGGGGTCCCAGCCTGTGCTGCAGGTGCAACCTTCCTCCTCTTGGACTGTGGCGCAGACCCTGGCTGGCTAATGCCGCCCTGACCAGTATGGCCAGTGGGTTCGGTGGATTGAGCCAAGGGAGTGGCAGGTGGAGGGATGACCAAAGGCCTGACTTGTGTCAGTGGCAGCTGGGTGCCCACTAATGGACCCTGTGCAGCAACATCAGCTGTGGCAGGGTCATTGATCGCAATGGTCCTGGTTGGCAGACTCACAACCGGGGCGCTGTTGTGTGCATCTGCCCCTGCACTTGCCAACACCCGGCCGTTCGGGGCAGCAGATGACATGACTGCCCCAGGGACACGTGTCTTGGTCTGAGCAGCCCGGCCTGCCCCTATGGTTTCCCTCCTGGCCTGTTGGAGATCTACCAAGGGCTCCTCAAGTGCCAACGCAGCCTGCGCTGGCAGACCCTGAGCCTGGGTGGCGGTGTCCACAGCTGCACCTGCAGCTACCACTACCCTTGGGCCCGTGGCAGTCGATGGAACGGACTGCCGGGTCACACGGGCGCCAGTGCCAGATGCAGAAGCTGCATCCCCCGGAACCACAGTGGGTGGTGGCATGACTGCACCGACACATGGCACAACATTGTGCTCAAGTGGCGCACCCCTGCCTCTTCCCCCTCTGTGGCCACCCTGGACACCCTGGAGTCCCCCTACTCCCTGGTCACCACGGCCACGTCCCCGACCACGCCCGCCACGAGGAGGACGCCAAGCTGAGGCGCCCCTCAACTTTGGTGGCCTCCCAACTATGCCACAGATGTAGTAGTGCCGGCACAGATGGAGTGGTGCCAATGGAAGGTGTACACCACAATTGACCTGGGCAATTGGGGAGAAGGGGGTGGGAAGCAAGATGTTAACAGCCCCCCTGCACCTGCCAGGCTATATGTGACCCCGGTGATGTAGTGACGGGTCACGCAATGCTCAGGCACCCCAAAACTGCAGTAAAACCATGCACGCAACCCTGCAGCCTACGTGCGAGGATTCAACCTCCCGCAGTACGCGGTGGCACCCAGTAACACGAATAACGCGTACGCGTGGGACACGCAGGCTACTATGACATCGAAAATGGGTGCGATACACAGGGGCACCCGCAGTGGGAAAAAGAGCGTGTGCGACTCATCGTCTGACTAGCGCGATGCAGAAAAACACGCGTAGCCAATACCCCCGCCAAAAGAAGAGATACGTCCTTGATAGCTGTGAAGTTGTGATGGCGCGCGAAACAACAGGAAGCAGCAACACACGTCGGTCTCCACGAAAGGCACGTACAGCGAACTGCTGGGCCCGCTCACCTTTAACCCATGCTGAGGGAAACGCCCGCGCGCATCACGTCACTCACGCGCATGGGCCCTGTCCTCGGATTACACGCGGACGTGCAGTTTTTCACGCTCGCTGATATGCCCATGCACGCCTGTGCGCGTCACGTCACAGGGGCGCCTGCGCTTGAGGGGCCTTCTGTCCAATGAAATTGCGTATGCGTGCAGATGCGATTACGCGCTAAGGGCCTTTCCTCGAATTACACGCTGACGTGCAGAATTTTCACGTGCCAAATCACTCCGTATCAAGCTGGCCACGCGTAAGCACACGGAAGACCACGCTCCTGCCCAGAAGGCCGAATTACTGCCCCCCAGAGCCCCGAGCACGCTCCCACCTGCCATCTGCTGCTGCCTGACTGCCTGCTGCCCACGTGCCCTGCCATTTGCTGTCTGCACATCAGCCAGGGGTGCTGTTGCTGTGACCACCCCTGCTGGAACCGAAGACTCCCGACTGGGATTCCATCGCTCCACAGCCCAGCCCCAGGACCCAGTTGCCCACCCACTCCTGCCTCTGGGGTTGTCATGTCGGGCACTGCAACATCTGGCACCACTGACAACCCCCAGTCAGAGAGGCTGAGGGGCACCAGCTTCAGTGCCATGGAAGTTGGTGTCCTGGTGGAGCAAGTCCTGGGGCAGTATGATGCCCTCTTCGGAAGTTCCCGCGCCGACAAGGAAGGACGGACTCGGATCTGGACTGACATCGTGACTGCCATCAACACGGAGGGGGTGGCAGTCCACGACTTGCAACATGTCAAGAAGCGCTGGGAGGACTTCAGGTCCAGGACCCTGAACAAGGCCCGGCGCCTCTTGAAGGCAGCGGATGCTAAGGGGCACCGGGGCCACTTGTCGGAAGATCAGATGAGGGTCCTGGAACGCATATCCCCAGCACTCCACGTCCAGGTCCTTGAGAGGCAGACCCGTCTGGAGTCGAGCAGTAAGTGTACATGCATCATGATTGTGAGCTGTGCGTGTGGTGATGTTTCAGTAGTGTGCAGGTTGCACATCTGTTTGTATGGGATCGAGTATGGGTGGGGGTATACAGGGCCGTGAGGCTAACACATGCGAGGGCTGTAATGTGTGAGACATGGATGGTGCTTGTGTGTGTAGGCTTGCATGCCAAATGCAGTTGTGTGGGCACACATGTTTGGATGAATGTGTATGTAAGTAGACATGTTCGTGATGTCACACATGTATGTTGTTTTCAGCTGCATGTATCAGCACTGTGTACATGTGCATTTGTGTGTATTTGACAAGGGTGCAACAATGATGCAACATGGATGCATGTGACAGCGGGATTTGGAAGCCTGATTGGCAGATGTGACATGGATGCCCATCTGAACACTGCGACACTTGGCAGAGGTGTACACATGCATGCAAGTGTGGTGGTGTGTGTACATGTGTAGTGCACTTCCTGTGCTGCATGTGATGTCTGGCTCAGCTTTGCCTGCTCATGCTGTTGTATGTGTATGGATGGTGCTGGCAGTTGCGATATGGCTGTGGTATGGCTCATGTGTGCAAGTTGAAATGACATGTGTGTTGGGGATTGTGATGGCATGTCTGAGGTTTGCCAATGCCACTCATGTACAACTGTCATGTGTGTATGTGTCCATTGTACAGTGCCCTGATGCCTGTGTTTTATTTCTCCCTGTCTGCAGCGTCAACTGATGAAGAGGGCGGAGAAGGTGTTGTGGAGCACAGCGGCGGGGATCCCACCGCCAGCCGGAGACGCAAGGCCCGGCTCCCCTCCCATGTTGTGATCTCGTCGGGGAGTGAGGAGTCCAGTGCGCATCCCAGGCCACAGCCGGGGGAGGTCCAAGAGGTGGAGGTTGGAGTTGGACTCCTCGGCAGCAGAAGGGGCAGCTGGGACCCCACAGGGCCCAACGGGGGAAGATGGCACGGAGTCATCCAGGTTGGTGGGGGGTTTGGTGGAGGAGGAGGCCGTGCAAGCAACAGAGACGGGGTCTGGAGGTGGGGATCCCACTGGTGCTAGTGGTGCAGTGCAGGACCAGGGACAGGAGGCAGCACAGGCCGCCGCGGAGGTGTCTGTGTGCAATCCTGTCCCTGATCCTGTCCCTGCATCATCTTGCACCAGCAGGGATGCCTATGTCCAGACCCGTTTTCAGGCAGGGGATGAGCTCACGACAACTGGCCTTCCTCTGCCTGCGGGCGTGGCTATCCGGGTCCGAGTTGAGCCTGTCCTGACTGGTGTGGCGTTGCGTCAACGGGCCATACGAGGTGACCTGCAGTCTTTTCATGGGGAGACTGCACGTCATCTCGAATCGCTCGTTGACCGCGTCGGCCTACTGGGACAGGTCACCCATGCCGGATTCCTCCGTTTGATGGGGCTTGCTGCGACCCCCTCCTCAACTGAATCCCCTATGCGCCAGTCGTCCTCCGTGCCATCTTCCCACCCATCAGTCACCTGGGTGCCCTGTGGAGCTGCCTCTGACGGTGCGGCCAGGCTGGTGGAGGAGGCATCCCTGCCACAGTCGGGAGTCGGACGTCCAGCAGGGGTGGCCACATCAACGACTGCACCCCAGCCAGCGGAGGATGTGCAGGCAGCAGGAGGCAGTGCACGGGCAGAGGCACAGCAGCAGCAGCAACGTGGTGGGAGCCATGAAGGCTCGGGGCCTTCAACATCGGAGGGGCAGGCATCGGCCGGAGGGCAGGAGGACCCAGGACAGAAAGTGTCTTCTGTGTGGCAGCGGTTGGGCCACGCCATAGATGCGGAGCGGCAGCGGGCGGAAGAGGCACAGCTCACGATGGTCAGGGTGGAGAACTCCATGCGGAGGGCCCTGAGGCGGGCCGAGTGCCTCGAGGCAATTCGCAGGGGGTTGGAGGTGGACACGTCGACGGCCCTGCGGACCCTCGGGGCCATGGAGGAGGACCGCCTCCGGGACATTGAGCAGGAGTTTGATGATGCCCTGGCCCGGGATATCCAAAAGTGAGCCGTCAGACTAGCCTGCCACCCTTGTACATAGTTATGTAATTAGTGTTAGGTTTCCTTTGTTTTTGAATTTTTTTTGGACCTTTTGGACAATGGGCCACATTTTTGTATATATTTCTTTTTTATTAGTTAGTGTTGTTAGATAGGTTTCATTTCTTTTGTTGGGATAATGGACCCTGGCTTGTTCATCTGTACATAGTTCACTGTTGGATTTTCTTTTTCTTTTACAATTTACCCATGGAGCAATGCCTTTCAATTATAATTTTCCATTGGATTTTCTTTTGTGGACTGTGACTTTGGACACCATTCCTTCGGATTATGATTTTTGGTTTTGCTTTTTTTCACGGACATGCTTCTTTTCATTTTTTTACATTCCCATTTCTGTTTGTTTATTTTTGATTCAATTTATGTTTCCTTTAATACATATTTTTTGATCAAACTTCAATGTGTAGTATCATCTCATTGGTTTCATGCATATCATGATATGGGTTTTGAGATTCACTGACACCCATTGGGTGTATGTGAGGGACATGTGTTTGTTTCCAAACTTGCAATTGGTGTTCTATCATGTTATTGCCATTTCTAAGTGGGTGGATGCAATACTCGGGTGGGTGTTTTGCATTTGGAGGCTGACCATAGGGACCAGGGATCTAGATTGTAATGACATGTTGGCTGGGGAACATGAGTTGGGGCCTGCTGGCAGGTGCCCCACAGTGCTGGGGGTGGGGGTGCAGGGGAACATGAGTTGGACATGAGTGGAGGCTGCCCCTGCACTGCTGGGGGGTGGGGGTGGTGGGAGACATGGGTGGGGGCCTGGTGGAGGCTGCCCCTGGTGGCTGGGGGGTGGGGGTGATAGGGGACATGAGTGGGGGACTGGTGGAGGCTGCCCCTGCACTGCTGGGGGGTGGGGTGGTGGGAGACATGGGTGGGTGCCTGGTGGAGGCTGCCCCTGCAATGCTGGGGGTGGGGGTGGTGGTAGACATGGGTGGGGGCCTGGTGGAGGCTGCCCCTGGTGGCTGGGGGGTGGGGGTGGTGGGAGACATGGGTGGGGGCCTGCTGGAGGGTGCCCCTGGTGGCTGGGGGGTGGGGGTGATGGGAGACATGAGTGGGGGCCTGGTGGAGGCTGCCCCTGCACTGCTGGGGGGTGGGGGTGATAGGGGACATGAGTGGGGGCCTGGTGGAGGCTGCCCCTGGTGGCTGGGGGGTGGGGGTGGTGGGAGACATGGGTGGGGGCCTGGTGGAGGCTGCCCCTGCACTGCTGGGGGGTGGGGTTGGAGGGAGACATGGGTGGGGGCCTGGTGGAGGCTGCCCCTGCACTGCTGGGGGGTGGGGGTGGTGGGAGACATGGGTGGGGGCCTGGTGGAGGCTTCCCCTGGTGGCTGGGGGGTGGGGGTGATAGGGGACATGAGTGTGGGCCTGGTGGAGGCTGCCCCTGCACTGCTGGGGGGTGGGAGTGGTGGGAGACATGGGTGGGGGCCTGGTGGAGGCTGCCCCTGGTGGCTGGGGGATGGGGGTGATAGGGGACATAAGTGGGGGCCTGGTGGAGGCTGCCCCTGCACTGCTGGGGGGTGGGGGTGATAGGAGACCTGAGTGGGGGCCTGGTGGAGGCTGCTCCTGGTGGCTGCGGGTGGGGGTGATAGGGGACATGAGTGGGGGCCTGGTGGAGGCTTCCCCTGCACTGCTGGGGGGTGGGGGTGGTGGGAGACATGGGTGGGGGCCTGGTGGAGGCTGCCCCAGCACTGCTGGGGGGTGGGGGTGGTGGCAGACATGGGTGGTGGCCTGGTGGAGGCTGCCCCTGGTGGCTGGGGGGTGGGGGTGATAGGGGACATGAGTGGGGGCCTGGTGGAGGCTGCCCCTGCACTGCTGGGGGGTGTGGGTGGTGGAAGACATGGGTGGGTGCCTGGTGGAGGCTGCCCCTGGTGGCTGGGGGGTGGGGGTGATAGGGGACATGAGTGGGGGCCTGGTGGAGGCTGCCCCTGCACTGCTGGGGGGTGGGGGTGGTAGGAGACATGGGTGGGGGCCTGGTGGAGGCTGCCCCTGGTGGCTGGGGGGTGGGGGTGATAGGGGACATGAGTGGGGGCCTGGTGGAGGCTGCCCCTGCACTGGTGGGGGGTGGGGTTGGTGGGAGACATGGGTGGGGGCCTGGTGGAGGCTGCTCCTGGTGGCTGGGGTTGGGGGTGATAGGGGACATGAGTGGGGGCCTGGTGGAGGCTTCCCCTGCACTGCTGGGAGGTGGGGGTGGTGGGAGACATGGGTGGGGGCCTGGTGGAGGCTGCCCCAGCACTGCTGGGGGGTGGGGGTGGTGGGAGACATGGGTGGGGGCCTGGTGGAGGCTGCCCCTGGTGGCTGGGGGGTGGGGGTGATAGGGGACATGAGTGGGGGCCTGGTGGAGGCTGCCCCTGCACTGCTGGGGGGTGGGGGTGGTGGGAGACATGGGTGGGTGCCTGGTGGAGGCTGCCCCTGGTGGCTGGGTGGTGGGGGTGATAGGGGACATGAGTGGGGGCCTGGTGGAGGCTGCCCCTGGTGGCTGGGGGATGGGGGTGATAGGGGACATAAGTGGGGGCCTGGTGGAGGCTGCCCCTGCACTGCTGGGGGATGGGGGTGATAGGAGACCTGAGTGGGGGCCTGGTGGAGGCTGCTCCTGGTGGCTGCGGGTGGGGGTGATAGGGGACATGAGTGGGGGCCTGGTGGAGGCTTCCCCTGCACTGCTGGGGGGTGGGGGTGGTGGGAGACATGGGTGGGGGCCTGGTGGAGGCTGCCCCAGCACTGCTGGGGGGTGGGGGTGGTGGCAGACTTGGGTGGTGGCCTGGTGGAGACTGCCCCTGGTGGCTGGGGGGTGGGGGTGATAGGGGACATGAGTGGGGGCCTGGTGGAGGCTGCCCCTGCACTGCTGGGGGGTGTGGGTGGTGGAAGACATGGGTGGGTGCCTGGTGGAGGCTGCCCCTGGTGGCTGGGGGGTGGGGGTGATAGGGGACATGAGTGGGGGCCTGGTGGAGGCTGCCCCTGCACTGCTGGGGGGTGGGGGTGGTGGGAGACATGGGTGGGGGCCTGGTGGAGGCTGCCCCTGGTGGCTGGGGGGTGGGGGTGATAGGGGACATGAGTGGGGGCCTGGTGGAGGCTGCCCCTGCACTGGTGGGGGGTGGGGTTGGTGGGAGACATGGGTGGGGGCCTGGTGGAGGCTGCTCCTGGTGGCTGGGGTTGGGGGTGATAGGGGACATGAGTGGGGGCCTGGTGGAGGCTTCCCCTGCACTGCTGGGGGGTGGGGGTGGTGGGAGACATGGGCGGGGGCCTGGTGGAGGCTGCCCCAGCACTGCTGGGGGGTGGGGGTGGTGGGAGACATGGGTGGGGGCCTGGTGGAGGCTGCCCCTGGTGGCTGGGGGGTGGGGGTGATAGGGGACATGAGTGGGGGCCTGGTGGAGGCTGCCCCTGCACTGCTGGGGGGTGGGGGTGGTGGGAGACATGGGTGGGTGCCTGGTGGAGGCTGCCCCTGGTGGCTGGGTGGTGGGGGTGATAGGGGACATGAGTGGGGGCCTGGTGGAGGCTGCCCCTGCACTGCTGGGGGGTGGGGGTGGTGGGAGACATGGGTGGGGGCCTGGTGGAGGCTGCCCCTGTTGGCTGGGGGGTGGGGGTGATAGGGGACATGAGTGGGGGCCTGGTGGAGGCTGCCCCTGCACTGGTGGGGGGTGGGGGTGATGGGAGACATGGGTGGGGGCCTGGTGGAGGCTGCCCCTGCACTGCTGGGGGGTGGGGGTGGTGGTAGACATGGGTGGTGGCCTGGTGGAGGCTGCCCCTGGTGGCTGGGGGGTGGGGGTGGTGGGAGACATGGGTGGGGGCCTGGTGGGGGTTGCCCCTGCACTGCTGGGGGGTGGGGGTGGTGGGAGACATGGGTGGGGGCCTGGTGGAGGCTGCCCCTGGTGGCTGGGGGTGCAGGGGGACATGCGTTGGTGGGCAGTAGTGCAAGGTGACATGTGGGTTGGCTGGGGGGCATGGCCATGGTGGATGGGGTGCCTGCAGGACATGTGCAGGGTAGGCCCCTGTGGTTTGGGCCACCTGCAGGGGCCGTGGAGGGGGTAGAGTGAACACCTGGGAGGACCCACACGTGCAATTCACGTGTGGTGCTCCCCGCGCACCCCTGTAATACACATACCCTGATGGAATCGCGTGTGATACTTTCCGCGCACCCCTGAAATGCACGTACCCTGCTGATTTTGCATGTGATACTTCCCGTGCACCCCTGGAATACACGTACCCTGCTGTTTTTGCATGTGACACTTCCCGCGCACCCCTGGAATACACGTACCCTGATGGAATCGCGTGTGATACTTCCCACGAACCCCTGGAATACACGTACCCTGCTGATGTCGCGTGTGAAACTTCCCGCGCACCCCGAAATACACGTAGCCAGGACATTCGCGTGTGGAACTTTCCGCGCACCCCTGATATACACGTACCCTGCTGATATCGCGTGTGAAACTTCGCGCGCACCCCAAGATACACGTAGCCAGGACATTCGCGTGTGGAACTTCCAGCGCACCCCTGGAATACACGTACCCTGCTGATATCGCGTGTGAAACTTCCCGCGCACCCCGAAATACACGTAGCCAGGACATTCGCGTGTGGAACTTCCCGCACACCCCTGATATACACGTACCCTGCTGATATCGCGTGTGAAACTTCCCGCGCACCCGAAGATACACGTAGCCAGGACATTCGCGTGTGGAACTTCCAGCGCACCCCTGGAATACACGTACCCTGCTGATATCGCGTGTGAAACTTCCCGCACACCCCAAAATACATGTAGCCAGGACATTCACGTGTGGAACTTCCCGCGCACCCTTGATATACACGTACCCTGCTGAATTCACGTGTGAAACTTCCCGCGCACCCCTGATGTACACGTACCCTGATGGAATCATGTGTGGAACTTCCAGTGCACCCCTGAAATACACGTACCCAGCTGAAATTACGTGAGGTACTTCCCGCGCACCCCAGTGATACACGTAGCCCGCTTGCCGTGCTGGTACAGGGTTAGCGCAGCCCTTTGCACTGGATTGGGGATTTTGATGGCTTTTCCCTGCGCGAGAGGCGTTCTTGGGGGCATAACTGGCGCTGCTGCAGGGTCGCTGCACCACTTTGCGCCACGGCTGGTTTTGGTAGCTGGAATCCATGAATACGCTGTGCGCGGAAATGGATTTTAGCGCACGCGGCTGGCGCAGGGATTCGCACGCGCACACTGTGCGCCAGCCGCGTGCGCCACTTGTGCGCTAAATTCTATGAATTACCCCCATAGTGTTTCAGTGTTTCTTTGGATCATTTGTATTACAATTTCACTTGTACTTTATCTACTGCCCTTTCTCCCTCCTAAAATAAGCCTGGCCGCTCTGTCTATGCTACCTCGAACTCAGGTGGTACAGCCTTATACTAAGAGTGGAGTCTTGTATTGCCTCAGTAGAATGGTTTTACTAAGCCCTTAGTTGGACTTCAGAAAAACTGTCCTAACAAACACCTTTCAATGGGGTATATTCATAATCCAGGCCTTGTTACTTCATGGACTCATTTAAACACACAAATGCATCAGCATCTTTCATTTGCTGTCCATTCTTGCACTTTACCATTATTGCAACCTGCCTGGTGAACGCAGGAATAGTAGTATCCTTCCTCACCTGTAATCCAATGGCATATGGGACCAGTTGTGTGCAATGATAACCCTTTCTTTTGTCTTAAAATTCAGGTGCAGGCCGACCTAGCCGTGACCATATTTTTTGATTAAGGAAATCTAACACCATATACATTCTGTGCATGACATCATTGCCCATGTAAAAATCATTTTGTGTTCCACTCACTATCCACACATTTTGGTAAATTGTTTTCTGCCCAATATTAATCCTCAACATGCATCTGCCTGCAATTCGGTTTTCAAAGTCTGGATTGCCCAAACCAGAGACATATTGGTTTTAATTCTAAATTTTGGGATCTCCTCCCTGTCCATTATTTTCTGCAGTAATTTCTCATTAATAAAGCTCCTTTCCTGTTCAAGCGCGAAGGTGGATTTTATCACTTTAGGATAGTCATTTATACCAATGTGAACCCATGGTTGCTCATCTTCCATGTGTATTTCAGCAAGAGTGGAAATGTGTTTTTCTGTGTCAGTTTTAGAGTAGTATTCTGTGTGCATTTCTTCTCTTTTAAATAGAAGTGCAATGTGTGCTCATCTATTTCAGTGTGCCATTTTTCCCTAGGATCTAAATAAATCTGCACAGATTCTTTTTTACGTTGCATTTTATCTTGACACATCAAAATGACAGTAACACTAGGCACACAGCTATTCTGGAGGTATACCTCCACTGCATCATTCGTTTTGGCAACGGTGTGGCATTCATTTATACTGCTGTTTTGTGATTTTGTTTTCTTAGGTCTAAATGGTTTTTTGCTTAAGGACCACAGTACTCCATTCACCCCATCTATGAGAGGAGACAATCTTTTCAGGCAATCTGTCCCCATTAAAAATGGAATTTCGCAAATAGATGTGATCAATACTTCCTGTTTCATTCTGTGTTTTCCTATCTTTATGTCAACTTCGGTAACACCTATAATAGGCACCTCCTCACCATTAAAATTATGCACTGGACCTTCACTTTGCCTCACTGTGATCTGATTCTGTGGGGATCTCCCTTCATTGCTACTTTTGACCAATTCTTTGAGAATAATTGTGGCCTGTGCGCCGGTGTCAATCATCGCAAATGTATTGCATTTCTCTTCAACAGTGGTGGGAGCATAATACCTGTCTTCAATTTCCTCTAATACACATAAAAAGTGTGAATTCTTACTGATTTCAGGACTCACCTTTCTCAGATCTTTTTCTCCTTTGGCTAAGCACATTGGTAAATATAAAGACATTTTTCCCTCCTTCCTGTCCATTTCTGTGTGAGAGACTATATTAATTTCCCTATATTCAGAGGTCTTTTGGAGTGTGGTCACCGTTCGGCTAACCATCCGGGGATCATCAGAGGTCACACTACAATCCTCCAACTGAACATGTGTAAAAACATCACTTTGTAATTTGCCATTTTCTAATTCTGTGCATTTGTGGCTATTTGGTATGGTACCAGTCTTTTTAACTTCTTCAAAAATCTGTGGCTCAAAGAACTCTTCCGGTGATTGATCTGTACCCTCCTTTGGAGTATTTATTCTTTCTGCCTGTGTATGGTTAGTGTTTTGATTGTCCAGGGAAGGGGTTCTAGCATCCTCACTTACTCCCTGCTCACTTGCATTCCCCATGCATGAGTTCTCTTTCCTAAATCTGTCCCTTTGTTCTTTTGGAATCTCATGTTTTCCTTTTTTTATTTGTGCAAATCTCCAATGTTTGATTTAACTGTAGATTAAACCAAACTTCTTTTTTAGGTGTATTTGCAATTTCTGTCACATGTTCATTTGCCGGTATTTTCATTTTTAAATCATTAAGCATCTTAGAGTCATTATGCAAAATCAAATCCAGGCAATCTGTTTTCTTAGCATTGCAGGTATCATTAACATTTAGTCACTTATCAGAAACCATCCTGTCATTGCCTTGGCTTCTGCCCCATCCTTTGATGACTGTTTTTTTGCTGTACAGAGCTTTCCTATTTGCTCAGCCAACATTTTCACTTGGGCCTCGAGACACTGGAATCTTTCCATCTCCCTAGAATCCTCTCTCTGTGGCCTAGATCGATATTGGTTGTTTTCCCCTAGATTGAATCTATTCTGATATCTTTCAGGAGAATGATTTCTATTGGGATTGCTTCTGAACTCTTGATTCATTGTGGAGGGGAGCGGGTGCACCCATCCTTTGGTTGTAGTCCGCTGGTGGTGGTGATTCATTGTATTGACGTGGAACATAATTCATATTCTGCTTCATGTCCTGTCTCTCATTTTGTGAGTATTGTCCCCTATGCTGATTCCCATTCCCAGTAAATCGATCCACATATCAGGGTCTTTCCTGATTACCATACATCATGGTATTAGGATCAAATCTGCTTTGTGTCCCCAATTTCTGGTAGGGATAATTTTTTCTTTGATCCTGACTTTGTCTCTGATTATTACTCATACCTGACATATCAGGCTGATATCCTGCTCGGGGCCTGAGTACCTAGGGCTGATGTAGCTCTCCCTATTACTGGGATCATGCGATTGAAACATCGGTGCAGGGAGTGACAATCTCTGTTGATTACCCCTTTGTTCAGGTGTCAAATTATTTTTACCTGGACTTTGTCTAGACTCAAGGGGCATTTTGGCTGACCTGATCTACATCACTGTTGCTGAGGGTTCTTTAGATTTTGGTCTAGTGTCTTTCATTTTATCACTCTCTCTACCCTGACAATAGAGTACTTCATATAGTTTTGTACTTTGGTGTACAATCCATAGAAGTAGGCAGTTTTAATCTCATTAGAATTGGGGTCAAAAGATACATCAAAGCGAGAAAAAGCTCTTTTTAATTCTTGCAAAAAACTGGCAAGGTGACGTGTTAGGCCCAGCCGTAATTCTGCATGTAACCTTTTTTGCCTCTTGCAATGATTGGAAAGGAGAAAAATTACATCTAATCTCTTTTTCAAACTCTGCCCATGTCACGTTCTGCTGTTCATTTAACCCTCTAATGATACTGGCTGTGGGAGCATCTACAGTTAAGTGAAAGTATTGTCTGCATTGTTCCTTAGGTATCTGGAGGGCTTTAAATATATCATGCACCGCTTGTAAGTGGTCCTCTATACAGCACTCCCCTCCTTTTTTAAATGGTTTGATCAGAGCTTTGATTGATTTCATTATTTTTATGGGGCTACTTGTTGCTATGCATGGAATTGCACTACTTTGTGATTCAACCCTAGTTTCAGGTGTATGGGATTGGTGGCAGCCCCCAATGGGTGTAACAAATCCCCCAAGGGTGCTGCAACCAAGTTCAGTCACTGGCCCAGTTACTGGAGCACTAGTTCTCTGTGTAGAAATAGAATTCACCTCAACTCCATTGAATGTGGTGCCCTGCCGTTTATCCTGGGACCTGGAAATGCATATTTGCTGTACTAAATCCTTGCACTTTTTAAGGAGCCTATCTGCCTCCTTACGCAAATAATTGTTCTCCTCACCATCTTATTAATTGCCTCTTGCATTTCGCCCATTTGCATTTGGCATTCATTGAGTTCTTTGTTTCTCTTGTTTCTTTCTTGAAACATTTTAACCATATCCTGTTCAACATTTTGGAGATCACTTTCTTTCTCAAAATGTTCTTTTTGCAAAACCTGCATTTCCAACACAACTTCACCTTTATCTTGTCTAATATGGTCTACTAACGCTTTCAAGTATTTCAATTCTTGTTCACTATCCTCAAATTGTTTCTTGCTTTGAGACAATTGAGTGTCGAGATCTCTAAAATTGATTGCACGTCCTTTTGAAATACCTCCAATTCTGCTCTTAACATTTCCTATTGTTCACTTGCTCCATCCAGACCAGCTTTTAATCTGCTAATCAGCTTGGTATCATGTTCTTGCATTTGCAGGGATCCATTTAGGATAAACCATGTCTTGGCACATAGCCGTATCAGACAATTGTTCTCTGAATGTTTATCAGCTGCATTTAGTAGTCTCAAAAGGCAGAACTGAATTATGCTGCCTTCTGCAAAAATGCTGTCTAATGGTTCTTTCTGTACTTCACCATAGATGCGGTCATGCCATTCTGTGGCATTATTTGATGACCATGTCCCATGTGCATATAGCTTTGCCTCCAGATATTGCACTAGCTCTGAGAATGTGGCCTCCATTTGAGACATTCTAAAATTAACTTTTGGTGTCACACTGCTATCATGAAATGGGTTCCCTCTAATGCACGTATGGTAGTGTGAGACACACTTGCCACGCCCAGTAGGAGCTCTATAGCCACTTTCCCGGCCAACACACCATGTATGTAGGATATTTTGTGTAAATTTGGGATTTGCTGTATTTTCTTACCGCCAAAAGATGAACAGTAGTTTGGTAATAACTTATCCTTGTATTTAGATTGGGTTTGGCCTCATATCATTTTAGTTACCATACCTTGTTATATTATATTGGAGAACCTAGTAATATGTATTACCTACAGTATTGTGTGGTAGAATATGGTTTGTGGTATTTAGTGGTGAGCATAGTTTCCTTTCTTACATCATAACCCCATCATAAACAAAACTTTCTTTTCTAATAGAATACCTCATAGTGATTTATAGATGGCCTTTGACCTATGCACGCAAGAAAATCCAACACTTTTATATAGAGTGCCACCTACAGCCTGTGGCCGGTATCCATCCCTGGCTTATCTACACCAGTGATCTATGCCCGTAAGCATTACTGGCTCATAGACCCCCAGTAATCAATATGTTATATTTGATTCCCTCCAAACAACATGCAAGGAGGACACACACACACACACACCTATTTTAGCACTGCTTATTCTGTTTGTTGTTCATCTGCATGGGCAAATTGACAAATGTATTACCGAAGAGAATGAATCTCCCCTGTGTCCACATATAAAATCCCAAATGCAATAAAAGACTGTAAACAATTTGTTTTTATATACTGGTTATATTGCAGACAAATACAATTCACAATTCACATTTTACCATGTATATTTCACCATTAGCGGTAACAAAGGAAGAAGAGAAAAAAAAAACAGAAGCCTTTTTAAAAATACGACTCACTTTTTAACATTATAAACATGACAAATTAAAATGCAGGGGATTTTCTTTGCTAATCTGCCTACATGACATTTTTTAGAGCGGTCATTCATCCAACAGCACACCGTGACCTCACTTAAAATGTGTCTGCTTATCAGAGGTATTTGTTTGAATCCCTCCCACACAATCTTGTCCTTGCTCCCCTCAGAAAAGCAGTCCCAGCCAATGAACTTGCTCCTGTAATCTTGGATGGTTGGAATGCGCGGCGAGATCAAGGGGTTCTACAGACCAGCGTTGAGTGACCAGGCACTTCTTTCTTCAAAGCCCAGTCTGCCCGAACTAACTTCCCTCTGTCATTTTTCCATTACAAAAACTCAGAGCCACCCCACATGTGACGTGACATATCTGCAGACACTTTCTTCCAATCATCCAATCATATTATGAGAACATGTATTCTGTCACCACACTCATTTCCCAAACAATGAGAGCTTTAGGTTATAACTGTATCGTTTTCTGTTTCCTGCTATGCATAGTTTCTGCTTTCTGCAAACTGAACACAGAAGAGAGAGAGAAAAAATTCCAGTGCACGTTTAAAAAACGAATTCTCAAAATATGTATTTTCACCTCATTTTGTACATGGGACTACATTATAATGTTAAAGAGTTAGCATTAGTGATTAGTAATTGTTAATTATGTCAGTCAGTTATATATATAATGTAGTCTTCTATGCATGAGGTACTCAAAAGAAAAAATAAATGGTGCACTTTTACTCTCTGCAGTTTCACATTAAGCTTTTGCTGCATTATGAATCCTGTACCTTGCATGCCACCAGCCACATATTCACATGTTATACTGGCAACATAAAAATGACTATATATGTGTGCCACATTATTGCTGGCAACAAAATGCCATCACATTTAGTGAAGCGCTATATTCTAAAGCACTATAAATATTATAATGCGCTATATATATTACTATAAGTCACACCCAAGCATTCTAAGACACAGGTTTGATTTATAGTCGGATAAGAGAGCACACCAATGCAGTCTTAGTCACACATCATTTTATAGGTGGATCAAGAGGACACCAAAACATTCTTAGGTTCAGATTGTTTTTGAAGGCAAGAAGAGTGCATGCTGAAGCATTCTTAGTCACATGTTTATTTTATAGATGGAGGAGCGAGCATACAAAAATATTCTCAGGTAGACATCATCTTTGTAGGTGTGAAGATAGCAAAGCAAAGCATTCTTAGTCACACAATCATTAAATAGGTTGAAGAGAGCGCATGCATGGACATTCTTAGACACACATCATTGCATAGACTGGAGGAAAATATTCCAAAACATTCTTTGTTGCATGTCATCTTTGGTGGATTGAAGAGACCACAATCAAGCATTCTAAGTCACACATCCTTTCATAGGTGGATCGAGAACACACCAAAACATTCTTAGGTGCACACCATTTGTGTAGGTGGGAAGCAAGCATGGCAAAACATTGTCACATATTCATTTTATAGGTGGAGAGAGCATGTCAATGCACTCATAGACTCACATTTATTTTGTAGGCATAGGAGACCTTGTGCCAAATAATTCTTAGGGTCACATTATTTTTGTAGGTTAGAAGAGAGAACACCAACACTTTCTTAGTTGCATATAATTTTAAAGATTGAAGACAGCATATAGTGTATTTCATTTATTACCGTCAAGTTACATATATAGTGTGCTTTAATTTCCTGCAGTACCCAAATGTATTATGACATGGAACAAGGGAGGGGGCAGGATGTATTTGTTGGCCATTTTTACTTGTTACTTGGTGACAGTATGAATTGGAAAAGCCCAGATTGTACATTAATCAGTACTCTGGCCACACTGTTCCATCCGTGACTGTGGCACTCTTCCTCTGCCAAGAACTTTGACATCTGTCACAAGCAAGGAGAAAACACAATCATGTACTCACCACTATCACACTTATAATCAGTGACCTCAGAGGAAGTTTTGGATGATGAACATATATCCGCACCACCTGTGGTACAGGACAGAGAATAAATTACAATACCCAGGAAAAGAAAGAAAAAATAAACACAGATAATGAACAAGAGTGGATCCCTAAAGAGTCTGCAGCTCTGCTTTCCTTGGAATCAGACAACAATGTGGATTTTGACAAAGATCATCCACCATCCATTGATTATAAATTGAGACTCAGATACATCTTCTTTGATGATACCACCAATAGTGAGAGAAACAACTAGCCAGAGCAAGTGGGTTCATGCATTGAGAAGGCATAGAATTGTCAAGTTCAAGCAATGTGCACAGGAAGCAAATGTCAGATCCCTGGCTTTCAGTTTACAGGGTTTTCCCAAGAGATTAAAAAACACACGTGATAGTGGTTGTTCAACTTTGCAGACAATCACATCCACCCCACTGCCACCTCTATCAAGGGAACCCACACAACATACACAGCAAATGTCCCTGAGCAGACCACAAGAAGGAGGAAAACTAGGTTAACAGCTGTCAAAAAACTGTGTCTGGTGTGCGGAGTTGCTTCACAGCTAAAAAGCAACTACCACATATTGCCAACTGCCATATGTACAAAAGAAAACATTGCGAGAGGCAAGCCAACAACCAATATGGAAACCTCTTTCCCGTGGGTCCATGAGATTGGCATTATCCACATGTTCAGCAAATGGGAAGAGCGACCCTTCAGCCTCACACAACTCGACTAACACTAGACACTTTAGCACCCCTTTGCAACCGTACACCATAGATCTTGCAAATATGAAGGTTTTTACAAGCCTTCTTGGAACAACATCTTTGCCAGCTGGTCCTTCGGCACCCCGCTAAGCACAAACATATGAATTGCAATATACAAGATATATATTTTCTCGATGTAAGAGTTCAGTAACAGGGTGCTTACTTAGTTACCTCAATTTTACAAAGCAAATGTAGTCCCGCATGAGGATTTAGGAAGAGGTGAAAGTCATTTTCAATGCAGAAGATCGAAATCTACTGTTGTATTTTTTAACAGACAACAGGAAGGAAGCTCATAAAAGACTAACAAGAATGAAGTGGGCTAAACCTAACACCTTTACTCAAAAGAAACTGTATCTGTTAGTTTTTATTAAGCAGCTTGACAACCCCGAAATATGAACTGAAAAAAAAGACTTAATCATACTAGTCTTTTGACACAATGTAAATGAGTATACATATATTATGCCTTCGAGCTAGCACAAGGCATAGTTAAGATTACGATGAAGTCTCTATGGTGTTTCAGGAAATTAAATAACTTTTCTCAATAACCTTTGAACGGTTGCAGGAAAAAGTTTGAAAATAATCCTCTCTAATAATAATACGACTAATATGTCACCTCTTCATATTTGAACAGCTTTTTACATGGTGCTTCCCCATAGGAAAAACATGTATATTTTTGGCCCAAATATTTCAAACAAAATTGGCTGATTTTATTTTAAACATTTTTGAAAATAGATTCACCCACTTTTGAGATATTACCGTTTGAAATGTATTATAGGGCGCTGATAGCCGCTCTATAGTTAAGGTGTGTTGGAGACGCATAGAAACACCTAAGCATGCAATTTTGAATAACCTTTGATTCAAGTAATGGATTTGGATGACATTTTGTAAGTGATGAAAAGTCTGCGGGCCACCCAGACTGCAAAGTTTAGTAAAGATGTGTTATAAAATGAAAAAGTTATTAAGTGTCAAAGATTTTTTTTTGTTCAAAAGTGAGGCCTACTTCCCATTCATTTTCCGATGGATAAAAAAGGTCTATTTATGCCAAAGCGCACAGCCTAAACTGCTGGATGGATTTGGACCAGGTCTGAAATACCTTGGCCATAAAGCGTTGACTCGTGATCATTTTGTGGTTTGGGGTTATTCCCTGCAGTGGTTATTTTAAAATTGACGGAGAATGGGGTGCCCCCTTCCCCACAAAAAAATACAGTTATATATCCCACGGTGCATTGTAGGATCATGGTTTTCAGAAATGAAACATCCACCATCTTGTTTTTCTCTCGATGCAAGATATTCAAGGCTATAGCTGAGGTTATGGGAAAATGAAACACAGTAAATAGCTATTTTCAGGTCATAAAACATACAAATGTCATCAGGGTAGAGATGGGGGAAGGCGAGAGGGTACTGAGTGAATTTTGTGAGTTAGAGGGGGCGTAGGGACTGAGTTTGCAGCACAAAGCTTTCCGTAGCCTCGGATATGTAATGTAATGTGATGGGATTTATAGAGCGCAGCAAAGACCTGGAGGCATCAAAGCGCTAGGGAGATCAAACGTCACCAGAGAGGAGAGGAGGGCAACACATGTTAAAACCAAAACATTTTTAGCTGCATGTGTAAAACCGAGCGTGAATGCTCTTAATGTAAAAAGGGAGATCATTCCATAGAGACGGGGCCAGTATAGAAAAAGATCTACCACCCTGTTAGGCAGAATCATATGCAATACCCTTTGGGAACACTACACGCAATTAAGACTACAAGTACAATTTCTCCTTTGGTACAAGCCTGTACTACACAGTAAAGTGGTAGTGGTGGCTGAGCAGCCAGACTTATCTCAAGAGTAAAGTGAGCAGTACAAGAGTTTACACAAAGGACAATAATTACTATGATTCAAACAAACACTGATTCAAGGTTTCTGAGTAAAAGAATATACATTTATTTACACCATCAGTTAGAAAATAGTTCACTATCATAAAGCAGAAGACAATTACAGTCTTAATATACTACAACAACCCCCAATCAGTTCTGGACAAGTTAGGCTCAAAATGAACTGTGAGCAAAATGGCCCTCCAGTAATGTAAAAGGGAGAAAAGACAAGGGTAGTCAAAATCAACAGCAACAACAAGTTATAGGCAGGGTCATGTAAAAAAGGATACTACAACTAGGATTCAAGTCAATAAGTCTGGGCCAGTGTTAATGGTTCAGAGTCTTTGCAGAGGATCACACAGTTCAAAGTAGTTCGCAGTAAAGTGTTTGCCAAGAGTTCAAAACAATGTTGGTCAGAGGAAAAGTTATTCAAAGCAGAAGAGAAGGACACGCCTTCAGAGAGCAGAAGTATTTCACGCACTTTCACTGCGGTCTGGCGAAACAGACAACAGAATTTGCACAGTATCTTTAAAGAAGAAGAATGCTGTAACTGAGGCAGTTGGTCCTGGCAGTACCTGCAGGCTCATGGTTCCTGAAGCTTACATTGTAGTAACTATAAGGAGGACGGCTGGTGGGTCCTGCACTGCCCAGCGAAGAAGCCAGCAGCAGAGCAAAACGATGAATAAAAGTTGCGCTCGTTAAAACGCAAACTGGTTCTCTTCTCAGTGGCTATCCGATCTACTGCAGCGATGCACAGTAAATTCGACCAGGATGAGGACCGGTGTCTGGTGTTCCCACCAAGCTCAAGTGGAGAAGATTCCTTGCAGATCTACTATGTCATCCGAGTTTCAGGCGATTCGGACCTGCAGCAGGGCTTCACGGGGTGTCCAGTAGTTGCAGCAGTCGTCTTCCTTCAGCTTCTCATTGGTTCTCTCGTTCCAGTGTCGACTCTGCCTTCCAGTCCCACAGACTGGCTTTTTATGCCCCATATCCCCCATTCACACAGCCTGGCTGTCAATCACATAGCAGGGTGGCTGTCCTGGCAGGGCAGCCACCTAGCCTATCAAACAAGAGTGTGATTTGGGTCTCCAAGGAGACCCTTTGCAGGGGGCCTCAAACCCCTCCCTCACATCCTGCCCACCCAGACAATCAGGTGCCTAAAGAGGGCTTCTGTGCAGAAGCCCACCAAAGGACGGCAAACAAAGGAACCAAACCTGGTTTGGCGCGCAGAGTAAAACACTAGAAAGACCTTCACAAAAAGATATGGTGAAAGAACTCGACCGGAACCAAGTAAAATTAAATGTGGATTACTGGGTTTGAGTTTAAGGCTACCACCATAGACTCAAATGGTACCAAAGGCTATTTTCATAGTCTGCAGTAGAATAAAAATGGTAGATACCACTGACACCAGCCAAATCTTAGAGAAAGGGGAACATACTAATGTTCCATGAGAATCAGACAAAAGGGGATAACTATTAACCCCTCCAGTACTCTATTGGAAGGTCTAGGGCGAATTTACTGTAAAATATATGGTTGCAAGGACCAAAGATTCTAAGAATGCTACCACCAAAGGTTTGAACACCAAAAGTTCGATCATGTGGTGGTAGCATTGTAAAAAAAAAGAACGGGGGCTGCTGGGGTGTCCCCCGCATCGCCCCGCTCATTATACTTTATGGTATAGTGAGCAGGAGTTGCGGGGGACACACCCGCAGCCTTCCAGTTAAAAAGAAAAAGAAACAGGGGCTGTGTGGTGTCATCCGCATCACCCCGCTCACTATACTTTATTGTATAGTGAGCGTGGGTTGCGGGGGGACACCCCCGCAGCCTTCCATTGAAAAAAAAACAGGGGCTGTGTGGTATCCCCAACATCGCCCCGCTCATTATACTTTATGGTTTAGTGAGCGGGGCTTGGGGGGGACACCCCTGCAGCCTTCCTTTAAAAAAAAAAAAGAAACGGGGGCTGCGGGTGTTGTCCCCCACTTCGCCACTCTCACTATACTTTATGGTATAGTGAGCAGGGGCTGTGGGGGACAACCCTGCAGCCTTCCGTTAAAAAAAAAAAAAGAAAAGAAAAGGACTCTGCAGCGCCTGTTCCCGATCACGGAAGTGAAAGTGAACTGGCGCTGCAGGAACCCAGCGTGAAGATGAAGGTAAGTGGGGTTTGTTTATGTTGGGGGTGTGGGTGGGGGTGTGCTGAGGGTGTAGGTGGGGGGTGTTATGGGTGTGTTGTGTGTGTGGGTGTGAGAATGTATATGTGTTCACATGAGAAAGGTGCAAACTTTTGGTAGTTCGCACCTTTCTCATGCGAACGATTTGTCCACGGTAGTTTCGGCCACAGGAAAATCACTTAGATTCTATTGGAAGATAGGGTGTACTGGGTCTGTAAATTTAAGAAGACTAGTAAAGTCAATGGTAACTTTACATGTTCTGGGAGACAGTAGTCAGTCCCAGAAAATGGAGTTTAAAGTGGGAAGTCAGAAAGACAACCTTGTGTCACTCCACTAAAGGTGCTTGGTGACACACAGTAAAAAGATGATGCCTATGGGGTGGGTGAGACTCGATAGCCCATGAGCAAAATAAACGTACAACACACAGCAAAACACATGTAAGAGTGGGAAAAAAAGGCTCACACTCTTACCAGGTGAAAAAATTAAACCCTAGAAATCCAGCAAAGCTGCTGAGGGACTCAAAAGGTAAGGGAAATTAGCCATTCTGGAGAATTCTCCCTAACACACCGCCCTAGAGCATCAAAAGCGATAGCTGCAAATCAGCCGACATCTCGAAGCAAACTGCATCACAGAAGCAGCATGTTTTGTTGGAGTGAAAGGGAGAGGGCATGGAAGGTGAAGTGTCCATCTGGGGAGAGTGGGGCAGCTGGCACAGATGAGTGGGGCAATTGGTGAGCGCCTGGGGGGCAAGGAAGGATTTTTTTCTGCTGTTTTGATGATATTCATGCCTATATTCGAGCCTACAAATGAATACAGATAGCCACAGGTATGGGTAGTTCTGTATCCGCGGCTATATAGTTTGGGGTGTGTGGGTGTCATTGTTTCATATTTTTTTTAAGTACTTTGTTTAGGTATAATCTCGTCAGAGATTTGGTAGGTATTAGAGAGTCTTTTATTTTGGATTTGTGTTTTGAGCATGTGAGACTTTGGAGACAAATAGGAGAAAATAGTTTAACTAAATTAATATGAAAATGAGGAATTGGGGTGTGTATTTTGAATTATGGTTTTATATTGTGTGGCTGTGGAATGTTAGCCTCCCTAGTTTTTTGTTACATATTTTTTATTATTTTTCAGTTATTTCATATAAGTACATGAGCATTGTTGTTCTGTACTGATTATTTAAGTTGTATAGTAGTATAAAAGTTAAAGTTAGTCCCCCGCTCAACTAACTTTTTGTAACTGTGGTTATAATTATATAAATAAAATGTTGTTATAATATTTTTTGTATTTGGGTATTTATATATGATAAGTAGTCCTTAAAAGGTCTGTTCGGGGGGCCACTGAATGTAGAACTTTAGCACATCAGGAGTACTGTTTCAATGTTATCAAGGAACACTGCATTTCCTTCATCGGTTAGGTGTACTCCATCATGTCTATAGAAATTGGCCATGTAGAACTGTATGCTGTTTATAGAAATCCATAATTTTGGAGGTGTGTTTTCAGACATTTGAGCTTGTGAGACTTTGGAGAGAAATAGAAGAAAATAGTGTAACAAAATTATTATGAAAAGGAGCAATTGTATAGTAGTTTTAAATGTACAACAGAATGTATTTTAGGGTGTGTATTTTCATTTATGGTTTTATGTTGTGTGGCTATGGAATGTTAGCCTACCTAATTTATTGTTACATATTTTTTATTATTTTTCATTTATTTCAAATAAGTACATGAACATTGTTGTTTTGTACTGATTATTTAATTATTCAAGTTTTATAGTAGTATAAATGTTAAAGTAAATCCCCCTCTCAACTAACTTTTTGTAACCGTGGCTATGATAAAAGTCAATGAACTGTAGCCACGGGTATAATAAAAAAGTTTGTTGTTATTGTTTTTTGTATTTGTGTATTAATATATGATAAGTAGTCCTTAAAAGGTCTGTTTGGGGGAACACTGATGTGTAGAACTTTAGCACATCAGGAGTACTGTTTTGATGTTATCAAGGAACACTGCATTGCCTTCATCGGTAAGGTGTATACCGGTGTGTCTATAGAAATTGGCCATGTAGAACTGTATGTTGTTGTTCGAAATCCATAATTGGTTGTGGTCTGTCATGAATGCTGAAACTGCTTTTGTAACATTTCTCCGGGATTTCTCAATGTTACCATTAAATCTGGTGGTCCATCTCCATTTTTGCCTATGGGTTAAATTGGAAAAGATAAAGATGGTTTGAGGAAATAATTACATTTGTTTTTGCATGTCTTGTTTGATCATTAAAGTAAGGGACACTCCTCTTATATTTCCCAAATCATTAACTTCACAATGAATGAGTATGACGACATGGAGCTCTGTACTTCTCAGATTTAACAATTTTGGAAGAATTTGAAACCACTGCATTCCTCACATTCCAAATCATTTCATTGCGAAATTTGTCAAACCTAGGTCCATGGTAATATTTAGTTTCTCACAAAAAGCCAGCAGCCATAACAGCCAAATGTCTCCAATCAGCCACACAGTTTTCATTCCAGCCATGATGAGATCTGCAGTCTTTCTCTGTTTCCAGGAAAATTATTCCTACTTTGAATTTCAAGTAGTGTGTATGATCGGGGTATGTATGATGTTTGTGTGTGTGTGTGTGTGTTGTAGTTTCTAATTGGTTTATGGTGCTGTTGTTATTATTCGCTGCATTGCTATTCACTAGTAGACATCCACAGCACCCCTCTGAAGCTGCGGCTATATTAGGACAAATGACACGTTTTGTTTTTGTGGACATGTAGTAACCATGGTTCAGGTAGGCTTGCACACAACCCCTTTGTAGTCGTGCCTATATTAGGATAAATTACACATTGTGTGTTTGTGGACGTGTAGTAGCCGCAGCTATATTTTTGGCCACTGTCAGGGTGGTTATCCCGGGGTCGGCTGGGCCGTCCGCAGACCTCCGGGCTGGGAGGCCCCAACTCCTCCCGTGTTCCGCAAAAAATGAATTTGAGACACACGCAAGAAGCAAGGTGGTTCTGCTGTTTATTGAACAAAGGCAGGGATGGCTCTAGGATCATACGCGTCTGTCCAGACTCTCAAAGTTCGTGGGGCTCGCAGGCCCTTTTTACCTCAGTATGACACGCTACTTGCGTCACCTGGGAAAGTTAGCGAAAAAACCTATCGCCACTCTGGATTGGTTCCTCGAGTGGTAGGGTTAGTATAGCATACATATAGAGAACATTATTAGTGGTTGAGGGTCAGTCAGGTGGTATACTTGGGTTGTCCCTTCTATTAGATACTTGAAAATTGTTACACGAAGACCCCTAACGATTGGCTAATGTTAGTGGCGTCAGTGATGAGTGCCCCCATGTTCTGATTGGTCCACTCGCGAGCCCCCCAGCCTGGGGCCATCGTTGTTCCCAGCTCGCGGTGTACCTGTCACTAGCAACAATATGTAACTATGTGTTTGTGCAGACAATGCGCGGATTTGCTCATAGGCCTGAGAGCAGACCATTCCCATCGCTGTAGGTGTCCATTGGGTCATTTCATTGTTGCAGCTTGTGTCCCAGGCGTGGGACCCAGGCGACTTCTCCCTTGTGGGTCTGGCACCTTGTCAGTTTGGCTTGGTCACGTGAGGAGAGACCGTGGCTGAGGCAGAATTCTGCACATTTAAAGTCGTATTTGTTTCTGCGTGCTTCACTTTGCCTACAGGTGTGACCTTGGCATCGGCTGGTAGCATACGAGCTGCAACATCGCTCCCTTGGCTGTCGGCTCTCGCTGGGCTCGTTCTGCATGGTCAGCACTTGTACTCTTGCTCGTTCAGTGTTCAAGGCGGCTCTTGCTTGCGGCCTACTTGGGCCTGGTTCATAGGTGGGATGTGTAATGCACGGCACCTGTATTGCGGTGCGACATGGCTTCATAGGCAGTATCATGTCTTCGTTATATTTTCATCACGATGCAAGGGTCGGGAGAAGCGTCAGCAAGCATGTAAGCGAGTGCTTTGTGCGTCTTGCGTTTCTGCATTTCGGAAAATCTATGTGAAAAATAATAAAGATGCGCGTCAGTGGGTGTATCCGTCACCTACGTCATAGCACTGATTATATTCTTCGTGTGGGTTGGTGTGTGAGTGTCCAGTGTGCATGGTGGCACGTGTGTTCTTGGCAGTTGGCTAGGTCGTCATGGTATCTCTAATGATGTGGGTGCTTGTTGTTGAGGTCTTAGTCGAGTTCCTGCATGCCGCAGGTGTCGGCTTGAGTAGGGCAGGCTGGTGGGCAGGCTGGTGGGCAAATCCGTATGTTCTTAAACCAGGGTATTTGGTCGTCTGGTAGATAGACGAATTCATCTCGTGGCGGGTGTCTGGGCCGCGATCCTCTGGGCCATGGTCGCGAGGATATTGGGGGGAGCCTTTTCTCCCATTCTCCCACTTCAGTCCCCCCTCTGGTCGACTTTTCGACCACAAACATATCTTTTTCTTTATCTCCTCCTACTCTCCATATTTTAGTCACTCCTCCCAGGTGTCCATAGTGGTTGACATGGTCCTCAAATGACCAGTACATGTATACACAGCTCCATCCCAGTTTGCAGTATACCCATCTTCCGATATAGCTCCTTGGGTTTCTTGGGTTCTCAAGCTTTACGGATGGTGGGTCTAAGTGATTGGCGATGATCTGTTTGCGCGGTTTCTCCCTTTCCTTTATTATCACGTCTGTGTGCTGGTCATCGTCAGTTGGCATCAAGGAGTGCATGCCGACCATTTCGATCATTTCGTCTGTAATGCGTGCCTTCCTGGCCTTCCAAAACCTTATTACAATCTATACAGCTGTAGCCAGTATTATGCATCCAACTATTATCTTCAGCCCGTCCGACAGCCATGATGGCATCCATGACCATAACAATGAAAACCAGCTATCATCCTTCTTTACTCCTTTACTTTCTTCCATCATCTTGGAGTGCATCTGGGCCAGTTGTGATACTGCTTCGGTAAGTGTACCATTATCTGCATCGTTAGCAGGAACAAATGTGCAGCATGACTGTCCCCTTTTTTTGCGCAAACTCCTCCTTCCATCGCTGTGAGAAGATCCAGTACATATCTGTTCTGTAGCGCTGCCATTCTTACCGCTCGCAGTTCCTCTTTTATGGCATTGAATCCGTTTACTGTTGAATTAATCATCATCATTAGATCCCATCGGGTGATCTGGAGCCATTTAGCGTTTGCATAAGCCTGCAGTCCAGGGTGTATTATTGACGAGAAGAACATTGCAGCCCTGCTGAATAATCTATGTTCTGGTGGAATAGAAGTGAGTGCTGTTTCCGACCTTCCCCACAGGTAGTTTCCTGTCAGGGGTTCTCCTTGTCTCTTTATCCTTGTTAGGACATTATTGTTGTTGTTGTTCTCTCCCTCCTGTGATTGTACAAATCTCTTCTTCTTCTTGTTCCCTTCATCCATTTTGGGGAAGTTGGCCATGTTGACATGTTTTTGGGGCACCACTAGTGATGGTACGTTGATGTGTACCATTGTGCATATACCATTCCACAACGGGGGCAGGGTGTGATATGCCTTATCTCCGCAGGCCCAATAGTGATCCATTATCACTGCCGTTCCAGCACCCCCTGTGGTAATTCTAACACACTTCCACAATTGGTGTTGTATCCCACCTCCTCATCTCCTCTGTGTTGGTAGCATAACTTGGGCGCGGTCAGCGGTAGTATGCTTATTGGGTCTTCATCCTTCTCCATCCATGTCAGCATGGGTACGTATTTGCCCCATGTCGTCCAACATCTGTCGTTGTGTACCTGTATGGTGGTAATATTCTCTCTTGTTATCATGTTGCTACCGACCACTCCTATTTCCCATTCATTGTTCATGTATACCTTCCCTGCTATTGTTATCAGTGGCCTTTCCCAACATCCTTGTAAACCAGGAACTTCAGTTGCGTACCAATCACATGGTAGGTATTGTAGTGTTATTTTCTTCGTTTCTCCCTTTTCAGGGCCCCTCGTCATGTATCTGAACGCTTCAGCGTGTAAACTGCTCTTATGGTAACTCAAATATGACTTGAGGAAATTGTTTTCGTATGGGTATGTGTCTCTTGTTTCCCACTGCATTCTCACCACGGTTCCTTGAAATCGTCCTCTCATTTGAAATAGTGCCAGATATACTATACATCGCGACGTCTTTTCCTGTATTTCTGTGGCGACGAATGTTCGCGAAGTGCTCATGGCGTATGGGATCAATGAGCACACATAACAGCTATCCTCTGTTGTCTGCTTACCAATTTGGGTCATGTGCTGGTACCACATGTTGTTTGAGACGTGTGCTGAATCTGTTATGTAATTATCAATATCCTTGTTATCTGTATATGCGCTGCGTTTAACTCTACTTCCCTTATGCGTAGGGTTGCTAGTACCACCTGACGTCATACCTGTTGCAGCCGTGGGAGGGGGCATGTTAGTTTTGGGTGCAGCCATTATATTGATAGCATAACTTTTCTGCCATACAGAGGCAGCCAACAGACCAGTGATGACCAATACACCTATCATTTTTATTACAAGAGCTAGTCTCACCGGCATTTTGCTCTTACCTTGCTGCAGTCCGGCAGCTTATTTTTGCGACGTTAAAGGTGCCCGCCTGAAAATCCTCAATACGCTTGTTATTATTGTTAGTCGTTGTTATTAAGCTCTCCCTATCAAGTAATCGTTCAGTGCCCAGGCAAAGAGCTGTTCCCACGCTAATCTTAGTGATCTATCTCTTAGAGCCGGTAAGTGCTCGTGAAGATGGGGAAATGATTGTTCTATGGCCAAAATAAATGCGGTGTAATATACACGTACCCTCCTTCTTTTCAGGTACTTTGGTCTTTTTATGTGATATACAAATTGGTGTGATAGCGCTTCAGGGTTGCTATCATCCCTGGGCAGCATCTCCTCCTCGGCACATTACACTGTTAGTTATCTATTTTGTTAACAAAACAAGTATACACGGTACCTGCATGTGCGAGAGAAGAAAAAGAGAAAACATAGTGTTTTACATGTGTGTGTGTGTGCAAAACAATGTCCTTCAATTGGGGGTGACCTTAGAGGAGAGGGGGTTTGGGGCTCAATTGGCGGAAGTTTGTTTACTTTTCGATCTCGTGACCATGGGATGGGCTGTGGGCAAGTGTCCAGTGTCTATTTCAGTAGTTGCCTCTGGGGAATCTGGGGTGTGATCACGTGTGGTGACACCACTGTCATCAGCTGTAGCCGACGTTTCCTTCTCCGTAGCCAATTTCGTTGCTGTTGTTGCTCTTCCAATGGCCCTGTCGTTAACGCTAGGGCGGGTCTGGCGTTTGTAGATCTTCACGTCGTGTAGGTGATTCCAGGCACGCTTATCCTGCAATTTCACCGCTCTTGTAGCCACCTCCTCTACCAAATGAGGACCAGTAAAGCGTGGGCCGTTCCACTTTCTATTGAAGTTGCGGAGTAGCACATGGTCACCTTTAGCAATTTTGCTTAGTCCTTCCTTTTCCAGTTCTTTGTCGGTGTCTTCTTGTTGAGAACTCTTCGACCCGCCCCGCGTGCGCTCAAGCTGTTGAGATACAAACGCTACACTAGTAATCAAAGAAGACACATATTGATACATTTCGTCACCAAGAACAGTTGCAGTGTTTTTATGGTCTGTGAATGCTCTTGATGTAGGCGTTAGAGGAAGGCGCATTTGACGTCCTGTCACCACCTCGTGAGGAGTGAGGTGGTGATCAGACCCTGGCCTATTCCTTAGCTCAAATAGAGATAGCGGCAGACAGTACAACCAGCTCTTCTTGGTTGCTTGCTGTATCTTTGCTATTTCTTCTTTCAATAAGCCATTCAGGCGTTCACATATACCGTTGGCCTGCGGGTGATATGCACACGCAAATTTATGCTTAATACCCAGCAAGGACGTGATGTGCTGAAACATTTCATTAGCAAAGTGTGGGCCGTTATCTGACCGCAACACTTCACACACACCCCACCTGGGGAAAACCTCTCTCACTAGAAATTTAGCTGCTCTGAACGCAACTGCATGTGAGCAGGGTCCGGCCTCGATCCACCTGGAGAACGGGCATATCACTACAATCATATACCTATTTCCTTGACATACATTGATCATATTAACGTAGTCAATATGAATGTGCAGGAAGGGTCCCTCTGGCCGGGGTATTGTACCTTTTATTACTTGCAGCGTGTGACCGGCCGTAAACTGTTGGCATGTGAGGCAATTGCTGATAAAATTTGAGTTAAACATGTAACAAAATAAGATTTGTTACATGTTTAACTCGGGGCAGAACCAGTCTTCCCTAATTCGTGCTGCAATTACTTCCTTTCCTGTATGAGCTGGGTGATGGAGCTGGGCCAGGGCGGTGTTCAACAGTGCCAACGGCATGACTACCTTTCCAGTGTTATTTTGACGCCACAGAGCGTCAGTTGGGGACATCGTACATCCTCTTTTTACCCATAGTTCCTTTTCTGCCATTGGTGCGGCTGCCTGTAATTCCATTATCTGTGTGGCGGGGAGATGGGTGTACCCTTCTTTCATCAACATCTGTTTGGCCATCCCCATCCCTCTCCCTCTCTCTGACTCTGGGGGGTTCCATATTTCACCAAAGTACGCTGCATGTTTGGCATGTGCGTCTGCTGTTTCATTCCCTTTTGAGATATGATCGTCTCCATTAGTGTGTGCCGGACATTTAACCAAAGCTATCTCTTGGGGATCATTAATTACTTCAATTAATTCTGCTAACAAGAGAGCATGTTGCACTGGTGTGCCATCAGCTCTCCTAAACCCCCTTCTCTGCCATTTTATCAACCCCGAGTGGACAGTTGACGTGACATATGCGCTATCAGAATATATAGTAACTCTTTTGTCAACGCTTTCCTTCAACGCCAAGATCAGTGCAACCAATTCTGCTGCTTGAGCTGAAAAATGCTGTGGTAACTGCACACAGTTCACCGGGACATACATCAAATCTTCTGTCATTTTTACAACTGCTGCCCCAGTTCTCCTTATCCCATCACTTTGGTCTATTGTTGATGACCCATCAATAAACAAAAGGTCTCCACCCTTTAGTGCATCCTCTTCAACTTTTCTAGTGCATGAATACATTTCGATAGTCTGTGTACAATCGTGAGCATAATCACCTTCCTCAATAACTTCCGCTATAAATCTGGCTGGGTTAACTGTACTGCATCTGACAATTGACAGTTCTGGTCTAGACAAGATGATCTCATAACCTGATGCCCTCTGTGTGGTGAATGTGGACTTAGGCTTATTCAATATTGCAAATAGCGCATGCTCCACAAATAGTGTGGTTGGGCACCCCATAATAATCGATGATGATTTCTCTACCGCAAATGCAGCTGCGGCGAGACTCTGTTTGCAAGGGAAATGACCTAACATAACAGGGTCCAAGTGACCCCTGTAGAACGATATTGGCTTGTGTCCCATGCTGGTTTTCTGAGTCAATACTGCTTTCATTACTGCTGAGTCGCAATGTGAAAAGATAAAGAACTGCCGTTCATAATCTGGGGTGGCTAGTACCGGAGCAGTGGATATGGCGTGCTTCAATTCGTCAAATGCCTCCCTCATTTCCCTTGTCCACCCCAATATTTTGTCCCCTTTGTGTGCTTCTCTCAATGCCTCAAGTAGGGGTCCTATGTATGAGCTGTAGTCAAAAACCCATGCTCTACAGTAGTTGCACAATCCCAGGAACTGTTGCAGCTCCCTCACCGTTTGTGGTAGTGGCGTGTTTGATATAGCTTGTGCTCTTTGTGGTGCAATCTTTCTTCCGTGTTTGGATATTAGTTGACCAATGTATAATACCTGTTCCTGACAGTACTGTAACTTTTCTTTGTCTACCTTGTTACCTTTTTCAGCCAATACTGTCAGCATTTTCAACGAGTCCTCCCTGCACTTTTTCTCGCTTGTGCTTCAAATTATTATATCGTCAACATTTTGCAGCACCGTACTTTCCAATTCAACATTTCCCAAGTCCATCTGTATTAATTACTCTGTTGAAAATTGAGGGTGACTCGCAGTACCCTTGTGGTAACCTGGTGTGTTTCCATTTTGTGTTTCTGTATGTGAAGCTTGTCAAGTCTTGTGAATCTGGGTGCAGGGGTATTGAGAAAAAGACATTTTTGAGGTCAATCACTGTGAACCGTGAGGCCTCTGCCGGAATCCCACATAATATTGTGGCCGGGTTTGCTGCTATGGGGTATTCTGCTTCTGCAATGTTGTTCAAGGGTCTGAGGTCCTGGATGAAACGCCAAGACCCTCCTTTAGCTTTGCACACTGGGTACACGGCCGTGTTGCATGGTGATTTTGATGGTACCAATTTGCCATTATTTATTAGGGCCGTTATGGTTTCGTATATGCCCTCATCTGCCTCTTTTGATAGTGGGTATTGTTTCACTCTAGGTAGTATTGCACCCTTTTTCAGCTTTATTCTTACTCCCCCGATACTCTTTATGCAGCCCACATCATATGGACTGGTGGTCCACAGTGATGTTAGAACTTTTGCCATATCTTCCTCGTAAAAGGGAACTGGGGTAGATGCGGGTGCTTCAAGTGCCATGGCCATTTTCTGTGCCACTTGCTTATATGTCACTCTTAGCCATATATCTACACACATCATAAATACCATTTCACCTTCTTCCTTGTCTTCTGAAAAGAGCTCCTCATCGGACACCTGGGTGAGCCTGCATCCCTCAGCCAGGGCTATCACTGCCCTCCATGCTCTCCCTTCCCGGTCTTGGGCATGTACTGCGATATAATCAGAAGTTGCTATAATACTCTCGATGCTCACTGAAATCACCTTCCCTTCTGGTTCATTGGCTGGTGTCTCGTGCCTGAACAAATATGCTGCTGGCCTCCTCCAGATCTTTCCTTCTATTCCTGGCATCCATGCGAATGCCATGTCCGTTCCGTACTGGAACAGTTCGCCATCCACTGGCTCAGCCCGAGCTACTGTCTGTCCACAGTATGCTTGTAGTATTTGTCGTGCAGTAAGCATGTTTATTCCTGGAGTGGAACAAATTATGCCATCCTCCGTGAAGGAGATTGTCATATTTAGCCTGCTCATTATGTCCCTCCCAAGTATGTTTACTGATGACTCCCTTGAATACAGGAGCGGGACAGACATGTCATAATCTCCAATAGATAAGGAGAAGTTATCAGTAAAGGGAACCAACCCCTTAGCCCCAGAGAATCCTTGAGTGTTCATGGCCTCACCTGACATCTTAAATCTACCCTCCCTTATGCAAGACCGGGTTGCCCCAGTGTCAACAAGGAATGATAATTTTTTGTCACCTATCGTTACCTCAATGCGTGGTTCCTCCGCATATTAGGTGTTATCGACAGGATGGGACACACCAAGGACGTCTGTGGGCTGTCCTATTGTGGGTATAATGACTGGCCACTTCCTGTGTAAGGGTTGTGTCCCAGTACAGTCACCCTTCCCAATTGTGTTTGTTGTAGCTGTGTGTCGGTGGAGGTTACCTTATGGTCCTGTATTTGAGTGGGCTGCTGCACTGGCTGGAATTGGTGTTGTTGCGATATTGCTACCTGTTGTTGCGGTAGTGAATATGTCTGTGGCTGTTGTTGTGTTGCTAACTGTTGCTGTATGCCGCTCTGTGACAGCCCCTGCAGCTGTTGGTAACCCTGCTGCTCCCTCATAGGCCCTTGTTGTCCTTGTTCCCCCCATGCTGGTGTGGAGGGTCTCATTCTACATGTACGTGACATGTGTCCTAACATTCCACCAACCCAACATACAGGTGGTTCCCTGGTCTGCCATGGGAAACTTCCTGCATTATCCTGGTACACTGGTTGCCCAGTGGGGTAGAAGCTTCGGAATCCTCCCCCTTGCTGTTGTGCAGGATAGCCATATCCCCTCCCCCTCATCATTCCTCCCCTTCCCCTTATGTTATTATAATATCCAGTTCCTGATGCCACGTACCCTCCTCCCATGTTAGCCGTGTATGGTGGAGGTGGTGGCAGCTGTTGTGTTATAATTCGTGGTGATTGTGGTAGTGTTGGTGTTTGTAGTTGTGAGGGATCCTGCGCGGCCACTATTTGCGTTGGGTTCGGTGTCATTGTTGTTGGCGTGGTTATTAGTGCACCTTCCATGGTGTACTTAGTCAGTTTTTCTGCACTAATTTAGCCTCTTCCGCTTTTCTATCTTCTTCCTTTTGTTTCATCTTTTCTTGCCATGTCCTACAATGGTGTACTATTGTCAATTGTATTTCCGGCCAAGCCTTTGCTTCCATCCCCACCACTTTCTTCAATTGTTTTTGTACTGCCTCCGGGAGCCCTTGTATTAGTATGTGGTAAAATATTGCCGGTGTCTTGTCCCATTGCTCTCTAGTTTCCATACGCCACTTCTCCAGAATCTCCTGGATATAATCAACAGGATCTTCGTTCTCAGGCATCTTGCGTGACGTAATTGCTCCTATGTCTGAGGTGTCTGGGTATTGTACCCTCAGTGCTTGCCATAATGCATGCCTGCAATTCGCAAATGGCGCCCCGTCATGTGATGTGTTCGTTATTGTAACCCTGGGGAAACCCGCTATCTTCCAGATGTCATCTGTCGCATCCCCTAATATTGATATTAGTAGGCCTTTCACGTCTCCTACTGCTAGTTTCTGTCCTGCATTGTGTTTTTCCATCTCATATATCCATTTTCCCGCTCCTCCACTCAGTGATGGGAGCCTACACTTTATATTTTCCTTATCTGCATGCTTCCAAGGGACGTATTGTGGTCTAACCCCCCCTCTCTCCAATAGTGGCATTAGATTGTGTCCCATCTGTCCCCCCAGTTGTCGCGGTGTAGAGTCTGTATATCCCTCCTCTTCTTCAGTGTCGTCGACGTCATCTATTATGTCCATATTTCCCCCGCTCATTGCAGTTTCCCCTTCATCTCTTCCTCTTCTCTTATTATTTCCTTTATTTGATGTGGGTGTGTGTGTCCGTTCTTCCTGCCCGCGTCCAGGGAGATCTCTAAGCCTGCCAGCGAAGGGGGTGTGTTCAGGAGCGGGTGTGGGCAGACATGTTGGACGGGATGATGGGGGTGTAGCTGCACGTGTTTGCCTTCCCGCCATTCCTTGTTCCTTCTCCTCACTCCCCCCAGCTCTTCCTTCCTTCTGCTTGCCCATGGGGATTCCCTGTTGGTGCGGGTGATGTACAATTTGTCTAAGCTTTCCCTATCACCACTTCTTCCTTCTCCCCCATTCCTTCTTCTTCTTCGCTACAAAAATCATCCAGGAGCGACAACCCCCAATCTGTCTTTTTCCCCCTAATCGTCACTGTTTTTAAATCTATTAAATCCGTTCCTCCCACTTCTTCTTTACCAATTCCTCCCCTTTGTGCTGATGTTGTTGCTACTTCTGCGTCCCTGCGTACATATTTTCTCTCCTTTCCTATCTCCTCTTTCCCGTTCCCTTTTTTCTACTATTTCACCACCTATTTCCTCTCTTTTATTTTTTAATTCTTCCATCACCTCACTGCTCATCTTCTCTAATATCCTTTCTTACTCTCTCCTTCTTTCCCATCTCTCTCTCTCCCTTTCTAATATGCTTTCTATCACTTTGCCTTCCTCGTACTTCTTGGTGGTTTCCGATAGTATTTTCCTCTTCCATATTTATTTCCATTTCCTTTTCTTTCTCTTCTTCCTCCCTTTTCCTGTCATGCTGTGCTGCTCGAGATACCCTTTCTGCTATTGCCTTCATCCTTTCAGCTTCCCTCTTCCGTTCTTCAGTTCGTTCCCTCATCTTTTCTAACTCATCCTTACTTTCCTTCCTTTCCCTCCTTCTCTCTCGTTCCTCCCTCTCAAGCTGTTTGATCAGGGCATTTTGCTCATTCCTTAATTCCGCCAATCGTTCCTCCAACATCTCCTCCTCTGCTCGTAACAGCTCCCCTTCTTTCTTTTTACCTCCTTCCCCTTTTATTTCACTGCTACTCTCATCGTCCTCGTTCATTTTCCTTACTACCTCCTTCTCTTCTCCCGTTAATGTCCTTCGCAGTTTTAGCAGCACCTGCACAGCTACCCACTCGTCGTGTCCTATGGTTGGGATGGGTTCTTCACTAGTCTTCCCTTCCCGTGCATTCATCTTCGTATAAGTTGGGCCTACCGCACTTGTCACCTCCCGCTCTGTGTAGCCACCTGTAGCTGTATATAGTGGTGGGCTGCACGCTGGGTTCGAATACCCCTCAGCCGCCGTTAGTTGTTGCCTTACCGCTTCTCGTGGTTCCGTTACAGGATATAATCCCCCTTCCCCTTCCTCTTTTTTCACTACTTTCGCTAAAGGCATGTCGTCGGTCTGTTCCTTTTTTATTTCTGTTTCATTAATGATGCTAAGCTTTTCCTCCCCCTCTCGGCCCTTTCCCGTACGCTGTGCACTTTCAACCTCCTTTTCCCCATTTCCCTCTTCCTCCTTAATCTTCTTCTCCTCCTTTGTTTCTTCCACAGTGAACATTCCGGTTGGTCCTGGTTGGGACCCCTGGAACATCCTCCATAAGTTAAACACCTCCACGTGGTGCGTCAACTTCTTCCCCTTGTATGTGTTGTGTAGATGTATCAGTAGCGAGTGTTGGACGTATGGGTCGAAACTGCCGTTAGGCGGCCAGGGTGTCGTCATTTTGTTGTCCGTCCCTTGTGTCCATTCTATGCTGTATTTAATCAGTTTTTCCCTATGGGGTGATAGTGTTTTACATATATGGTGTAGTGGGGTAGTGAGGGTATTACCCCACCCTTCCGATCCTAACCCGTATGACATGGTTACACAGTGTTCTTAGCTCCCTTCAGTATAGTTGTCGTTACCTGGCCCCGTAGCTTTGGGGACTTGCGACCGTCCGCTGAAATGAGAAACAATGAAATATAACACTTGCAAATATGCTGTCTTTTCCCTGTATTTGTTTTCCTTCCTCAATACCGTTACGGCCCCCTGCGGCCTCGGCGCACGAAGCCCCCTGCGGCTGCGTGCCCTGTGTGACGTGTTTATACAGCCGTCCCACTTTTCTCCTCCTCTCCTCCTCCTTCCTCACTCGACGTGGCCGGCGTTCTCCGTGCACGGTCACTTCCCCCTCTCCACCTGTCCCGTATTTAACGTCTCCGACAACCTCCGTGCCCACCCCCTCTCCACAATTCACTTCCCCACCACCCTTCAACAATGCTGTGTGGTCGATGTATCCTATGAAAGCCCTACGGGTGACGTCACCGACCTCTTCCAAAACTATTGGTAAGATCTTTTACACTTCAGAAAGATTGAAATAAATGTAGCTATTTGTCCCCGTTAACCCAACAGCTGTCCTCTTGTCATGCCTGGAACAAGGTAACCAATAATATAATCAGACTGCACACGCTGCGTCGCCTCGCGTGTGATACGCCCCTCAACAGGAGGGCTTAACCAGCCAATTATCTTCCGTATTAGGCAACCAGTTAGTTTCCGCCTACAGGAAAACGTCATCTATCTATCGAGTTTCGCTGCTCGATCAATAGGGATCCTCATCTACTCATTGATCAATAACCACCAATTCGTAGGAAGCCACACACACACACACACACACCCTTACAGGTGGTCACGACCTAGGCCAATCAGTGTCTACGAGCAGCTGCACGTGATTTTTTCTTGCTCCGCCCACCCTTCTCCATGACGTAGCGGACGGCTCTCGCGCCTGTCCTGCTACCATTCACTTCACCGTCAACACTAATTGTTCAAATCTTTGCCGCACACCTTAGTAACACTTCCCGCTGCCCTTATTTCACTCCTCCCCCCTCCCTCACAATCTCACATTGCTTGTTGGGTGTGACATACTCACCAAGTTCTCTCGATGTGGGGCAGCTCGACTGCGTGCACCCCTCCAAGCGGCTCGCCACCTCCCCTCGTGTGGACCACATCTGGACACTCGCCAACCGCGGGCGGGATACTTCTCAACCGGCTCCCGAGGGCCAATATCCGTATTGCGCTGTCCAGTCTTCTCGCAGTTCCGCGATGGTCCTGTAGTCCTCAAAAAAGGGGACAGCGGCAGAGGGGGCCGCGCCTCCAGGCCTCCTCGCAACGAGAGGACTTTGAAAAATAAAAAGGTAGATCGTAACCAGATCTCAGCAGTGCCTCCAACTTGTCGGGGTGGTTATCCCGGGGTCAGCTGGGCGGTCCGCGGACCTCCGGGCTGGGAGGCCCCAACTCCTCCCGTGTTCCCCAAAAAATGAGTATGAGACACACGCAAGAAGCAAGGTGGTTCTGCTGTTTATTGAACAACGGCAGGGATGGGTCTAGGATCGTACGCGTCCATCCAGACGCTCAAAGTTCGTGGGGCTCGCAGGCCCTTTTTACCTCAGTATGACGAGCTACTTGCGTCACCTTGGAAAGTTAGCGAAAAAACCTATCGCCACTCTGGATTGGTTCCTCGAGTGGTAGGGTTAGTATAGCATACATATAGAGAACATTATTAGTGGTTGAGGGTCAGTCAGGTGTTATACTTGGGTTGTCCCTTCTATTAGATACTTGAAAATTGTTACACGAAGACCCCTAACAATTGGCTAATGTTAGTGGCGTCAGTGATGAGTGTCTCCATGTTCTGATTGGTCCACTCGCGAGCCCCCCAGCCTGGGACCATCGTTGTTCCCAGCTCGCGGTGTACCTGTCACTAGCAACAATATGTAACTATGCGTTCGTGCAGACAATGCGCGGATTTGCCCATCGGCCTGAGAGCAGACCATTCCCATCGCTGTAGGTGTCCATTGGGTCATTTCATTGTTGCAGCTTGTGTCCCAGGCGTGGGACCCAGGCGACTTCTCCCTCGTGGGTCTGGCACCTTGTCAGGTTGGCTTGGTCACGTGAGGAGAGACCGTGGCTGAGGCAGAATTCTGCACATTTAAAGTCGTATTTGTTTCTGCGTGCTTGGCTTTGCTTACAGATGTGACCTTGGCGTCGGCTGGTAGCATACGAGTTGCAACATCGCTCCCTTGGCTATCGGCTCTCGCTGGGCTCGTTCTGCATGGTCAGCACTTGTACTCTTGCTCGTTCAGTGTTCAAGGCGGCTCTTGCTTGCTGCCTACTTGGGCCTGGTTCATAGGTGGGGATGTGTAATGCACGGCACCTGTATTGCGGTGCGACATGGCTTCATAGGCAGTATCATGTCTTTGTTATATTTTCATCACAATGCAAAGGTCGGGAGAAGCGTCAGCAAGCGTGTAAGCGAGTGCTTTGTGCGTCTTGCGTTTCTGCATTTCGGAAAACCTATGTGAAAAATAATAAAGATGCGCGTCAGTGGGTGTATCCGTCACCTACGTCATAGCACTGAATATATTCTTCGTTTGGGTTGGTGTGTGAGTGTCCAGTGTGCATGGTGGCACGTGTGTTCTTGGCAGTTGGCTAGGTCGTCATGGTACCTCTAACGATGTGGGTGCTTGTTGTTGAGGTCTTAGTCGAGTTCATCCATGCCGCAGGTGTCGGCTTGAGTAGGGCAGGCTGGTAGGCAGGCTGGTGGGCAAATCCGTATGTTCTTAAACCAGGGTATTTGGTCGTCTGGTAGATAGACAAATTAATCTCGTGGCGGGTGTCTGGGCCGCGATCCTCTGGGCCATGGTCGCGAGGATATTGGGGGGAGCCTTTTCTCCCATTCTCCCACTTCACCACGTCTATAAACATACAGTTTGTGTGCAATAATCATATGTTCCTGTGGATGATATATCACAGATTTTTCTTGTCTAGGTTATTTTATGTACTTAGTTGTTCACTTATTTCTTTTGAAGGTTTGAAGGCCAATATATTTTGGTTTTGGGTTTGCAGAAAATCTTTTTGTGTAGCCGCGGGTACACACCAAGATCTTTAGTCGCATCAAATATCCACAGCTATGAAAGAGGGTAGGTGGGGAGAAAATAGATTTCTGTCAGTTCATTGTTTGCTATTGGTTGGTGTTACTTTTGCATTTGTTTAGGTCTTAGTGATAGGTTGTGCTGAAAATGTGTCAGCCATGTTAGTAGTTTTACTGGTATATAGTCCTCATTTTTGGTATTCATTTTGAAAAGTATAAAAGCCACCATTTTCTGCAGTTTTGTCCTTTTGATTTTTGAACTCTCACTGTGCACATGACAGGAGTGTGGTTGATTTGAAAGTAAGTGTTAATCATCATTTACATATTTGAACGTGGATTTGCAGTGTTGTGTGTGTTAGTTGTAGAGTGCACAGCTATCACATTGGGCCTCATTACGACCCAGGCGGTAAGTTACCGCCTGGGCCGTGACTTTACCACCATGGCGTAAACTACGTTTACGCCATGGTGGTTGGCGGACTTACCGCCCCATTCCGACCTTGGAGGGGCGGTAAGTCCCCAATCCCCATTTACCCTTCCCCATTCCCATTTTTTCCCCATAGGGCATAATGGGATTGGGAAGGCGTTAATTACGCCACCGTAAATTACGGTGGCGTAATTAACTCCATGGTCCCTTAGCGCCATGGATTTTAACACCTGCTAAAAGCAGGTGTTAAGTCCGCCATGGCGCTAAGGGACCTCGTACTCAGGCGGTAAGGGTCGGCGCTGTTTACGCCGCCGTAAAACCCTTACCGCCTGGGTCGTAATGAGGCCCATTGTGTTCTTTATTATTTTTCATTTGGCGTGTTTGAGTGGCAAGTATGTTTTAATGTGGAATTGTAGCTTTTGCATTGGTTATTAAGGTTGAAGGTGGTTTGATTTTGCTTCTTGTACTATTACTGTATTTTGAGGAATGCAGTACTTGTGGTTGTTTGGAGTGTTTTTTGAGGTAGTTCAATTGATGGTGTTGTTCAAGTTTATTTTTGTATTGTGCTTATTTTTGTATTTTCTTGTAGCTGCATTGTTATGATCATCCCAGTGGAGTTGCAGTAGATGTGCACTCCTGTGAAAGGAGAACCTATATTCAAAAGACAGTGGTACTGCTGCAACTGGAAGTAGGAGATGGATGGAAAGCTTTCTTAGTGACTTACAATGATTTTTCACATAGAGTGGAATATCACCCATTCCTTAATTGTGGCATACCCCTTAACTACCCATTTGCAGCATCTTTTACACATGACTTTCATCATGTTTAGATTGGGTGTCAGTAAAATATGTGTCATTGTAGTGGATACCACTGCCGATGTAGAGTTTGCATTTCCAGTTGGCATTGGTGATGTACTGGTGGATGGCGGTGCTGCTGGTGGTGCTGATCTTCTTCTATGGAATTATTGGGACCCATGCATTTTTTCTTTTATGATGTTCATGTGCTTTATGATACTCATCATCAAAATCATCCTAGTGGATTCGCATTAGATGGTTAATCATTATTGATGTCCCTAGACTTTGAGACAGCATATCGGAAGGTCCATGGCATAGGGTTGTGTTGCAGAAGGTGCACAGTACCTCCTCTGCCTCTATTCTCGAGCAGTGTTCCTTTACTTTAAAGAAGCACCAACTGTCTGCATTTTTTTTCATACCAGTTAGCTTCTTCCTACGTGGTTGTGGATTGTTGACCCAAATGATTATTTTGTCACTACTTGAGACTTGAAAGGCTTCTTCTTCTGTTTGAAAATATTTGAATAAACAATTGAAGATATAATACACTTTAACAATATTTGTGTTGATTGCATAGACATTTAAAATAGTTAGATACACTATACCTGTTTGGTGACTTGTTCTCCAAATTTGCTTGCCCTACCATATTTTCTCTTGTTCTACAAGTTTACTTATCCTAGCCTATTTTCTCTTGGTCTACAAATTTACTTAACCTTTCCACCCCTTTTGTTCTTAGTTTAGTTTTACCTAGATTATATTTAACAGTTTGTTTTTTGAAGTGGTATTTTCTTATAGTTGTTTATATTGTTGTAATGTTTTTTTAAATTTTTTTTTAATCAAAGTTGAATTTGTTTTCCAAATGACCCAATGATTAGTATGTTGAAAGAGAACAACAGTGTCCTATAGCTGTATCTTTCATATAGTGCATTTGATACAGTGCACATAAAATATGAGGGTCATAAAAATGTGTGTATAAAATTGTGTTTATAATAGTATGTGTGTCATTGAACTTATTGTTTTCTTTTTTTCAGATAGGAGCATACATTCCTTTTTTAAACATAGATGTGTAGCCATGGCTATGGTTTAGCCAAATGGGCCATAGAATTTGGGGATGCGGGTAACTGCAGCAGCGACTTGGGGGTACTAGGCACGAATTCTATGACATATGCGCATGCATGTAATGTGTGGAAAGTGCATTCTTTTAGTACCTATTTTTTGCAGTGTCTTTTGTTATTAATATCTTGCAATAAACTAATGAGAAGAAACACAGGCAATAGTATAGTCACAGCTATAAGAATTGGGGCGTAATTGAATTTTTCGATTGCCACGGCTCTACTTCATTTAAAAAAATATATTATAATTGGAATTTATTTTTACATGTATTCAGTGTAATTTTCCTAAACACTTTTTGTAAGAGTTAAAATACTGTTTAATCATTAATAATGCATATAAATGTGTATACTTCAAAAGGGTAAATACATATTGAAACATACTTTGTTGAAAAGAAAACACGTTTATTACATAAAACAGGTTTATTGGGGGGATGTGTTTGTGAGTTTTATTTTTCTTTGAGTTGGAACACAGGATACACCTTCTTCTTTAGCCCAGTTATCAGTTACTAAAAACAAACATATGGCTTTTAAACAAGTACAGATCTGGTTCTCTTTTGAACAATCTAATGATGTACCTTACTGGTTATGTCTGGAGAGAGCCATGGTCCATCCCTTAGATATTGCTGACTGATTTATTAAATGTACCACTACTATCCTATCTGCTCATTACCTTAGAACATTATGTTTTCAAACATCCTCAAGTCCTCCCAGTATATCTCGCCAAACATATGGTTCAACCTGTTAATTACATTTTAAAAAAGGTACATTTTTTGGAAGCCGTGGCTCTCTATTGGCATTGAATATATAGATCAATTATTTGCACAAGGCATTCCCATTTCTTTTAGTCAATGTGCAAATCAGTTTCATGCTCTGATATCCTTTTGCACCAATTTGTATCCATCATTGAAACAATTATGGAAAATGGTAGGTCCTTGATCAGTACAGACACTGCCCCTAATACTGATAAGTTACAATCATTGCGAAATTCCAATATCTCCACTTCATTGTTTTATATATTTGTGTTGAAGACACTTCTATGGAATATCTGTCACCATTTATAATGCTTTGTTTGGCTTGTAGTGCAGGTGCGTTGGTTGCTGGACAGTTTTAAATTACACATGGACCATATTTTTCCCAAAATAAATAATCAAAATCAAAATGTAAAAATAAATAAATTCATACAATCATGGCAGCATACATGCAAACATCTTTTTAAACAAAACCTAATTTCCTGCACTAAAAACCCCACCAGGGGAAGTTGCAGAAGGACCCATACTTGTTCTCAAGGGTGCTCATTCTCATCAATGGATCTGGGTATCACACAGTACTATACTTGATGCATAAAACAAGAATGGGATATTTGTGAGTCAGACTACAATCAGCCAATCTTTAATCCTCAGTGCTGCGGGAGACAAAACTCAAACAAACGGATAGACCCTGTGACAGGAAGAGAGCACCCCACACCCTCAAAATCCAACTATTTTGTATAGAGGTGCTGATCACATACTGTTCAATACAAAGTGTGTGGACATTTCTATGACCAATCCACATTAAAAGGAAAACATTCACTTACTGTGTTCTCTTCCATCTTAACCTAGTATCGTGAATGTTGTATGCATCCTAACTGGGTAGATATAAGGTGTTGCTTGGTATGGTATGTAACATAATTGGCTTTGAAGCCTGTACCTAAAAATTGGCAAATGTGTTAACACATCATAAGTATATCCTCCTTAAAGTATTTCATAGCAATAAAGCAGCCCACACTTGTAATTGTGCTAACAAGGCACAAAATGAAAGGTGAAGTGAATATGTGTGTTTCTCTTCTTTCTCTCATCTTATCGTGCATCAATAAAAATAAGGTTTCCAATTTAAGCGGTGCTTGTGGTTTTATGAAAGTTCGATTTATGTCTACATTGTGTAATAATGTAAATTCTTTTTTTCACCTTGTAATTGGCATCAAGCATCATGGGTCCTCAGTCCCAACCAGCCTAAAAGAAGCTTGGGTGCGCCCCCTTCTCAAGAAACCCACTCTAGATCCAGAAAACGCCAACAACTATAGACCCATTACAACAGTTCCCTTCCTGCTCAAGATCCTCAACAAAGTCGCCTACTCACAAATACAGCACTACCTCGAAGAAAATCGCATCTTAGGCAAAAGGCAATCGGGCTTCCGCCCGGGGCATGGGACTGAATCGGCCCTTCTAGACCTTAAAATTCAACTTAATGACATCATGGACAAAGGCAAACCGGCTCTCCTCCTACTATTAGACCTATCTGCTGCCTTCGACCTGGTCAATCATGACATTCTAGGCACACAACTTAAAAATCAAGCTCACTTCTCGCCGGAAGCCGTCTCCTGGGTCAAATCCTTCCTCGAGGGTCGACTTATGAAAGTCTTTTCTGAATCTGCAAACGCTACCCCAACCACTATCCACTGTGGCGTCCCACAAGGATACTGCACTACACCCACCCTATACAACATTTTCACCCTCCCTCTGTTCAATGACCTCGACCATCACCACATAGCTTACACCAACTATGCTGACGACACACAAGTCCTGCTCCCCCTTATTGGCTTATATGAACAAGACGCCGCAGCCCTAACTAAAATATACACAGCCATTCAAACCTAGATGGCAGCCAACGGACTCTGCCTTAACGGGGACAAAACAGAGATCCTACTAGTTGGCACCAAAGAAACACTAAATAAACTCCCGCCTCCTTTAACGTCGATAACTGCACCATCACAGTCTCCACTGCGGTAAAAACGCTAGGAGTATACCTCGACTCCACTCTCTCCATGACATGGCAAGTCAATGCCAAAGCCTCCTCTGCTGCACTAACCACTAAGATAATCAACGCCGTTAAACCCTTCCTATTCCCTAAAAACTGCCTGAATGTAGCCAGAGCCACAGTAGGTACCAAATTGGACTACTGCAACGCCCTCTTCCTGGGCACATCTGCACAAAACATTAAAAAAATGCAAGTCACACAAAACAATGCTCTAAGATCAGCCCTAAGCATTCCAAAAAGGGAGGACATCTCCCAAGTCAAAAAAGAAGCACACTGGCTACCTATAAAAGAACGCATACTATTTAAATCCATGGCCATCACTCACAGATGCCTCTCTGCCAATGCCCCACCCTATCTTTCTGAAAGGATCACCCTTCATACCTCCACTAGACCTACCAGGTTACACCTGACCAACCAGACCTATGTACCCACTTTCAAAAGAAGCAAAGCCGGAGGGTCCAGCTTCCAACACCTAGCACCCAAAAATTGGAACGCACTCCCCACAGCCCTAAGAAGCGAAAAATCATACCATGCCTTCCTAGACTACTCAAAACCACGCTGTTCCACTAACCCCGCCTCACCTGTATTCTCACCACTGTAATTATGGAAATAACAGCAAATGTATGAAAAAACGCGTCTATGCTAATCTGTATATCTGTATATCCACCATGTATGCCTGTAACAAGTAAGACTTCTTAGCGCCATGATGCCCCCGGGCAGATGTGCGCTCTACAAACCCAAATAAATAAATAAAAGGGGGGTTAATTTTCTAATGGGCTGGAGCATGATTCGAATGCTTAAAATACTACACTTTCCTTTTTGCTCCAGCTCATTTTACAGCCGTCCTGATGTGTAAGAGGGCATCATGGCTTTGATTTCCTCCTCGTTGCAGGAAAGCATTTGCCTTAACACCTTCATGAGATGTTCATGCAGGCGTAGAACCAGATATTCCAATGGAATAAGCCTTGCTTTCCTATACTATATTGGAATCCATAAAAACATGCTGCCTGCAAAGCGTATTTGCATGTGGTATTTTATTTCTATCAAAAAGGAGTGTAATACTAAAGAGAAAGTCATGGTGGAATTGCTTTTACTCTGTACTAAATTTCCGCTCTTTGATAGAAATAAAATACCACATGCAAATACGCTTAGTAGGCAGCGTTTTATAATGGCTTCCAGTGGAATCTGCTATGTGAGTGTTGAAAATTGCATGCAGGGGACCAGCAATGCCTACATGACAGTGCTGGTGGTCCCCTGCATGCAATTACCATTTTGTTTTTTTAAATGACCAACTGGTTCTCTGTCTGTGTTCAAAGTGCCCATATCACCGAGGAGGGTGTGCCATAAATTCCCCTAACCATAGTAGGGTGACCCTGCACTGGTCTAATACCTTCTAAAAGGTGTCTGTGATGTACTTCCCATTGATTCTGCCATCATTCATAAGCTTGACAGGCCGGGTTCACTTGGAAAAATTTGAATTGGTTGGTGTTTTTGGTCTTGGCTGCGTAATTTCGCCCATTGATGTTGTAGGTACTACAGTGAAGGATATTGTCACTATTTGCACCATTGTACAGTTTACATCCATGTTGGTGCTTGTTGTGAAAAGTGGCCAATTTCGCTTTGAAATGTGGGTCCACAAAGGAAGCCAGCACATATCCGTGGATCACCATGCAAGGTTAAAAGCAGGTCCTTAACCAGCAGCACCGATTCAGCCTTACCTGGCTAGGCATGTGCCATTATTATGTTGGCCATGTTGAGCTCAAGCAGGTACAAGCAGGTACACCAGTGACAGAACCTCACTAAGGAATGCGTTGTGCCAGATAACTCACTTTGTGTCATCCTCTAAAGGTTGTAGCACAGAGCAGGAACTAGACAGTTGTTGTCACTAACAGTGTTAAAAATGTCCCAAAATGTCCCATCTACAGATCTGACATGAGTGTTCCAGTAATCGGTAATAACGTTATACTACTCAAGTAGCTTTTCTAACATGGGAAAAATAAAATTAAAATAGTAGGCACCGGAGGTCTTCAGGCTGTACAGTTTCAACTTGTGTTGCACTTGAAGTAGATGTAGTTGATGTTTGCATGGTAAGAACGGCTGCATTGAGAGCTGATCTTTTGAGCCATTGAGGCTATTTCTTTGACAGGCTAACAAGTGTGGCTAAGGCATGTAACCACAAGGTGAAGGACATGCACCAAACAGAAGATGTGTATTTTCTTGGCAATTCATAATGTAGCAAGGATATTTGAACCATTGGCTACTGCATTCAATGTCAAACACCCACTGTGAATGATTTACAACTGTGCTTCCACCTTCTTCAACTTCTCTGAAAAATATCAGCTACCCAGTGGCTTCCTCCATGAAAGCCTCCAAAGCACAAGGTTGTCTCGTTCTGAATGGCTCACCTTCTGCCCTCTTAAATGACTCTTGTATCCCTAGTGGATGTTGAAGGAAGTAACAGCAGTCAACTGTGATTCGATGGTCAAGTAGTCAATTCTCTGACTACTAATCCATAAATCCATAGTAAATTGAACATTTTGCCCCATGGATTACTTTAGTGTCCACCCCACTGTATCCATAACCATGACCATGTTGTAAATAATGCGTTGCAAGAGAAAAAGCCAGGAACATCACAGTGGTGATCAACCTTTCGGATAAGGTGCCTACATCCAATTGCTTCATTTTTTTGAAACTCATAGCAGGGCAAGAGATCAATTGGCAACATTATCGCCAGGTTATCATTGATGTGGCACTGGCTGTCCTGGCCATGCTCAAACACATCAATAACATTGCCACGATTCAGTGGAAGATCACTGCTATGCACTCCTATGTTGCAGGGGTAGAGGTTGGCATGATACTTTCAGTGCCAGACACAGATTAAGTGGAAGTAGTTAGAACAGTATTATTGCAGACTGGTTCAGGTATGCTACTTCTTTGATGCTATTTGGAGGTAGGTATCTTCGATATTTTCCTTTCTTACCATGTCTGCGTACGGTGCGGCTGAATATGGGACTACATGTATGTGTTACCCAAGCTGGTTCCTACCTTTCCTTGGTAAACTGTTTTTCAGCAGAGTGTGACAGTGGCCAGATTGTGTTACTTTTATTTTCTGTGGAGCACTACCACACTTTTGACTTTCATAGCTGACTACCAGCACAAAGGCTGAATTTATGTGGGCATGATGGTGCTGGAGGTGGGGTGCTTGTTTAGTTCTGGATGAAACTTAATAAGGTGATATGCTTTCTGATCTGAAAATGAGAAGTCTGTTTCTCAAAGAGAATTTATACAGGGGGGTGAGATACTACTGACTCTACATCTCTGGTAGTGTTATTCTCCTCTTAAACACCAGTATCATTGCTTTCTACCCAGACTCGTTGTCTATACCATCATCTTTCACCTCATCATCATTACTGTCTGACCACTGGAAAGAGGAGGCTGAGATATATACCTGGGATATTAATTTGCCTCCCACTATTGAAGTACTAGTCTGCTGTTCTTTCCTGATCTATATTAGGTAACATCTATATGCCTCCCCCTACTGTCCCTGAGATGCATGAACGAAACTGAAAGTGTACTCTCCTCTGTCTGCCTTGGTGGACATATCTTGTCATGATGCAATAATTGTGAATTTTCTTGTCCTGGCTCATGCATCCCTGAATAACTTGGGATGGGGGAATCAAATGTGATTTAGATGATTCCCTAAATGCACCACATGCACATCTGGCCTATCCAGTGCACAAAGCAAGTGCAGTTTCAGGACTGGAAACAACACATGCAGGGTGCTTTCTTCCCTTTCCTCTCGCATGTTTGGGTGCAGGCATCAAGTTCTAAATGAGTTCAACTATGTGTCTACTGCCTCTGCGAATCGTTGCTGATCCTTTCAGCACAAAGAGGTGGATTTGACTCTCCCACAAGCTGGCCCCAGTGATATGTGGCTTCTCCCACTCTCCTACCTATGTGTCACCCATGGGCACATGTCTGACCTTCACAAGTCATACAAAAACTGAATGGTGTGTCGCCACCTCCCTGGAATCAACAGGGCTAGGGTTTATTCCTTGGCAGATAATGCAGTATGGAGCACAGCTGGTGAAGAACCTACTTTCAACCTTGTATGGCGATCCATGTATAGTTGGGGATGGGGAGCAAGTGCAAGTGGGTCTAGGTCACTTGGCCTAAGCCCGCCCACCCGGTGCCTTCTTGGTTGCCTCTTTTTTCACCACTTAGCAAGCCCCGCCCACCTGGTGCCTTCCTGGTTACTGCTCTTTTCCCCCACTTAAAGAGCCCTCTAGCCTCTCATCCTTTGCAGATGGGGAGCAGGTGCAATTGGGTCTAGGTCAACTGGCCTAAGCACCAACCACCTTCCTAGCCTGCTTCTTCCTTCCTTCTCTTAACTCTTAAATCAAGGGCGTCGCTTGCCCAGGCGTCTGAAGCGAAGGGCAGATGAAGAAAAGGGAAATTCCTGTTTGGACCTGTTCGAACCAGGAGGACCCAGGACCCAGGCCCTGAACCCCTGCTCAGACAGCAGGTAAGCATGCTGTGATGTTGTGTGGTGTTCCCATGGTCCCCCTTCTTGTTTGCTTGTGCTTCCTGCCTTGGCTTAGTGCTGTCTATCCTGCCTTCCCATCCCTCTTAGCCCTCTTCCTCTGCCCCCCCTATAGCCATACCATTGCAGGAGTTTTGTTGTGATACACTATTTCTCTCCCATCTGCGTGTTGTTGCAAATGCTTGGTTTTGACTTTGTGGACTCTTTTGACTCTTGTATTATGCTGTGCCATTTCCATCCTGAATCCTGTCTTGCATTTACTGTTCCCTGCATCTTCATGTGTTATCGACTCTGAAACTGAATTAGTCTCTCCCCACTTGCCTCTCCACTCTTTCTAACTACTCATTCTATTCTCTCCTCTTCTCCCCTTCTGCCTTTTCCCTCTTTCCTATCCCCCTTTCACTTCTTTACTCTATGCTCTTACTCTATCAGAATTGTCCTTGGACATAGTATGATAGCTACTTTGTTTGTCTCCCACTCTCCTCTTGTAATCCTCCGGCTCTATCAGAAATGTCGTCAGGCCTAGTACGTTAGACGCTTGTCTGTTTCCTTTCTCTTCCCACCCACCTCTGCCCTCCCTTATCTGTATTTTAGCTCTTGCACTATCTGAAATGTCGCCAGGCTGAGTACGATAGTACATTTCACATTCTTATTGTTCAAAGCCGTGTAAGAATGCTCACTGTTTGTATTTTTCTCGCGTTCCCTCCCTTGCCATGAAGTGCTTTGAAACACATTGTATATAGGCGCTATACAAATAAACGATCATATTGTGTCATAGTTGATTCATAAAGGTAAAATTGAGTACTTTCTACCTTTCTTTGTGGACACAGTTTTTGAAATAAAAATTGGTGATTTTGATTTGCATTTCTCGGGGTAGTGCAAGGAGATACTGTGCTATTATGCAGGATGCTTCACTCCAGCTCTTGCAACATCAATTGGAGAAAAAGCACGGGCAGCAGAAAGAAAACCAACCAGCCCAAAATTTGCAGTTCATCAGTGACCCATGTTTAAAGCCTTCTGGGAAGGGGAGGTACACTCTTTAAAGCAGAGAAACCTGGGAACATCCTCTTGTATGACCCAGACCCATTAAACAGACACATCATCAACAGGAACAGACAACAGAGGGTCATTGGCATAATGCTTGATGCCTATATACTGTTCAGTAAACATGTGCAAAAAGACTAAGGGTCATTACGGTAATGGTACAGCAAGAAGTATTTCTGGCCTGCAGAACTTGTGCAAGTTTATGTAGAATGGCTGAGATGCTCCCCACAAGTGTGCAGTCCAAGAGAATGTTAATTTGGAAGATCACATTTGGAGGAGATGGAAGAGCAGTGACACGCTCTGTTGGAAAGAACCCATGTCCTAAGTCAGGAAACTGTCTACAGATGAACATTTGTCAATTTGTGGTCAATTTAACAAACCATATTTGTGGCACTGTGACTATTCACATGTGGGCTGTTCACCAAAGTTATGTCTGTCGATGGCTTGCCCCATGATCGTAGCTAAAAAGTGAGTTTCACCAAGGAAACAAAGTGGCGCTCAACACATTCCCCACCCCCTTGTGTCACAGAACATAAACCACTAGAAGATCATGCAGATTCCAGAGCTGATAATATATGAGACCACATTATGTTACATTGCATAACAGAAAAGGCTCATCTCTTTGATTCCTAATAATAAGGGATGCCCTTCACACTCTTGAAACCAAGCACAACAGCTCAACATTCTGCAAAAATGACTGTGTGTTGAGAAAACCTCCTCACTGACCAAAGAAACACAAAGTAAACTATTATGTAATTTCTCACCACATATGTGTGTTGAGGACAGAGTTGATAGAGTTCACATTGACATGCAAGTGAAGAATGTTTCAGTAGTGAGTATCATCCATGCCACAGGGGCTCATTACAAGTTTGCTGGTATCCTGTTAAAGTGCTGGTAACACTGTGTACAAAGTACACCCAGTAAAGAAAACTAGTACCCACTATAGGCCATGGATATAATTAGGTGAAATACCTGTCATGTAGAAAATTCTATTTTTGGGATAAATCCTGTGTACGATCTTGTGGTGCCACATGGCCACATGGGATGGGTGCTAGTTTTCTTTACGCATTGGGCAGATGAAAATAGAAGATTGTGAATACACAACCCAAAAAATAGAACAGAGATTTTAAGACTATATAGGAAGAATGGTTATCAGCTTGAAATTTCTGAACAAGCTAAAAATCGCAATTGGAATCATACCAAGGACAAAGTGATCAATTAAATATCTGAAGGAGATGTAATTTAGGAATCTATAGCCCTGAGGACGACCAGCGGTCGAAACACGTTTTGGCTGAAGATTTGTTGGTTTCACCAATAAATTCTCTGTGTTCATTGATATTAGAAATTGGACTATTGGGACACTTATTTAAATATGAATGTATTACAGCATTTGAAATTCTAGGGTCATTGCGAAGATTCACAATATAACTTTGAATGATTTAAATTTGTTGTGGGTTTGGAGAAACCGCACAATATTGTGACTGCTGCTATAGAACACGACTTGGAATCTAGGAAACTTGCACACTCTTTATAGTTACTCTCCAAAAAAGTAATCCATTATTATTTTTAGTGTTCTTTATTAGGTAATTCTGAGAAATATCCCTAATAAATCTTTATCTAAATATTGATCAACTTTTTTTATATTATTTAGTTTGGAAAGATAATTTTCTGCACTTTACCATTGCATATATTGTTACTCCTCTATTCAAGTCTATCAATTGGCCATTGTCTTCAATAGACCTTTATCCTAAAAATGTAATTTAATTGGCTAACATCATAATAGGAGACATTTCTAGTCATTAAAGTTTCCCTTAAAAGTGATCCCAATGTATTGGTTTTAGCTTAAGATATTATTCTTTATCTATTTTTATTTCCAATGTTTTCTAGTTCTCTTAGTGCCTGTGTCAGAGAACTTGAACATCTCTCCACAGAAACGACAGGATCTCTCCCTTAGTCATCAGTGACATAGGGTCTGTAAGAACTTCCTCTTCACAGCCCCCCTCTTCTTATACCCTATTATTTTTGGCAAGCTAAGAACCATGAAACTGTATGTGGGTTGTTTCACTTACTGTTTATAGTTTTCTGGCCTGTTTTCTGCACCCACTACCCTTTCTATTTGATGTGAAGGCCGTTTGGCATATGAATACAAAAAGCCAGATCCTCAAATATTAGTGCAAATGAAAAAAGCACAGAAGATGCTCTTTTTTCATATGCGCTCATTGCTGAAATTCAGAGATCATCTCATTCTCAAAGGTGAACTGTGAATTTCCGGATCGGCAAAACAGTGCCGCAAAAAATGCACTTTCCAGCCCCCTTGCATAAATTAGCGAATTTCATAGAGACAGGCCCTTAAAGTGCTTCTCTCTGGGAAATGACTGGAAACAAAGAATTTCCATCCCCATTTGGGGGATGGAATTTCTTTTGTGACAGCCTTGGTTTAAACTGTGGCCATCACACATAAAAATAAAAAGAGGTGACAGGGTCAGAAATGACCCCAAGATGATTTGCACCTCTCTCGGCATCTGTTTCCAACAGGCGCAGGTGGATGACCCTCATTTCTGCACATTTAAAAACTGCATCCTCTTTGTGAATTCGGGATGCACTTTTAAAAATATCCCCTAACGGGGGGTTGGCATCTGAATGAGCACATCTAAGATGGCCGAAGAGTTTAATTAGACTAGAAATGAGTTTGGAAATCATAGCAAATGGTACATGCTGCTGCCAGAGAGTAGTGGTCTTTTTACTTACTGTTAATCGTCATTACCTCAGGTTCAGGTCTTCATTGTCACAGTCCTAACTGTTTGAGATGAGTCCTCATCGGCGAAACATTGGCTTCAGAAGCCACCTACAAATAATACATGATCTTCCCCTTTTTTGTCAACTCCTCCCCTAGGTTGGGTATAAAAGTACCTCTGACTCACTGAGACTTCCTGTTTGATTACCAAGAGGTGCAAAACCACAATGAATCTTGGGAGGAATGGATGTCAAGGGCTGTGATGAGGAAGAAATTGACTTGTAGTAATGTATTTTACTGCTAGGTAATCAAGCTACTACTTCCTCATCAATCTTCCCTGTCACAGTTATTACTCTATGAGGATGCATGAAGCCATAATGCTTCCAGAAATAACCAAGACAAGCACATGCAGTCCTTGTTTTTAATCATGATGTGATAGCTGCATAACGTATCATAAGATAAAACAGTATCCCTGTGACACTAAGTTAATATCTCTGAATATGTGAATTGTGTCTTGGGAGTGTAGGAAACAACCAAGATCCCTTCCTGGGTCTCCAGGGAAGCCACCAGCCTCTGGCAGTTTCTGTCGTGACTAAAATGCATCTAAGAGAAAGAGTGCCAGCCCTCTCCAAAAGCCCAACTGAGACAGTCCTAGAGTGTACACCTATGTACGTCAGTGTGCAGACAATAATAAATGGTTATTTATAACGCGCTTAATTCCCAGAGGTTTCTAAGCACGAATCTGGGAATCAACCATGTTTTTCACTGCATCGTCTTGTTTCTAAGGCAAGTGTGTTGCCCCCGGAGCTATCCTCCCGAGACAATAGAGTGCATCTAATACATCTTTGAATTTTCCTTGCTACTCCTTTGTACAACCAGCACACCTCAAAGAAAACACCCTATGGAACGTGTCTGTTAAACAATAAATGTCCTAGAAAATGTGGAGATTGGTCTTTTGGATGATAGGCTATATACCCAAAAATCTCAAACTGATTTCCTAGACATCTGAGTTTTGAGAAGATCTCCTAAATTGAACAAGTAAGCTGGGGTATTTGGTTTGCTAACCCTGGCACTGAAAATGGCAACTGGTTACCATTCTCCACTTCCTTTTCACCCCACAGACCATGTTTATTTTCTCCACCCTGGGCATGGTCACAATTCACTTCTACTCAGAGAAGGTTCAGTGCTTTAAGACCACTACAGTGATTTTGGTGTATGCATCACAAAAGACACACAACATAACATTGTAACTCAAAGGATGCCCGAGCAACCCCTCGATGAGCAGGGATGGTAATATCAAGGTTCTTCTCCACTCTTTTTGACCGCTTACTCTCTGTTGTCTCCTCCTCTCCCCTTCTCCCTTCTCCTATCGCCTCCCCTCACTTTCCTCTGTGCACTTACTCTATCAGAATTGTCCCTGGACCTAGTGTGATAGCAACCTTGTCTGTCTCCTCCCACCTCCCCTTACTGTCCCCCCTCCCCTCCCACCCAGCACTATCTGAAATGTTGTCAGGCCTAGTACGATAGTTGCTTGTTCTATTCCTACCCTCCCTTTCTGCACCCCTCTCCCTCACCTTTTGTTTTTCTCCAACTCTACCAGAAATGTCGTCAGGCCTAGTACGGTAGTCGCTTGTCTGTTTCCTTTTCCTTCCCACTCTCCCACTCCTTTCCTTATTGGTGTCTTAGTTCTTGCACTATCTGAAATGTCATCAGACCGAGAACGATAATTTCACATCCTTACTGTTCATGGCCTGTAAGAATGTCATTGTATTTTCCCTTGTTCCCTCCATTGCCTTGAAGCGCTTTGAAACACATTATGTATAGGCGCTATATGAATAAACAATCACATCATATCATATCAAGGACCTGTTCCATGGGAAAAATTCAAACAACAACTGTTAGATAGCAGTAGAATGAGACCACATATAATGCCAGAACACACCGCAACCTGCTTAGCACTAAAATGCTCTGACATTGCTAGTAGGGGCATCACATCAGGAGAATCCTCAAAGATTCATCTGTTATGGGATGTATTATAAAACGGAATGAGTGAACCGTGCAAGCTGAACCTGTCTTAAAGTAAGAAATACTGTAAAACTCTGCAGTAAACCCCATAGCCATCCAGGGATGGAGACTTTGGAGAACTGACTGACATCAACAAGAGAAGTGCCTTTGAAGAAATTGGACAAAGCAAACTTCAGACAATGACGATCCTAGTGGTTAGTTACTCATGATAACATCCCCAGCAAGATAGGTCAACTTTAATTTAGAATATAGTGGACCTGCCAGTTGCGAAAGCCTAACAACAGGATCAATGATAATTCCTGGAAATGAACCTCAATAGAGAACGCAGGTGGTGACTGAGTGATACCTCTACACCATGGGTTGAAAAGGGTAGCCTTATATAAAGCAAATAAAGGTACAAGGACTGGGGCCCATTCAAAATGTCTGAATCCTAAAACCAACCTGGAACTAATCACTCTAGAACCATCCAAAACAACAAGGACACTAAAAAGACAAAAGTCATCAGAACAGATCATCCTTGAAGATAACGGACAAAGCCTTGACCACAAGCCATATCAAATAAAACAAGAGTTACATGACAAAAAAAACAACCGTTACAGTGTCCATGCTCCTGATTGGTCCCATTATAATGTAGTCATTATTCCTTCAATGCAAACGTCTTCAGCAATGATTATGTAAAGTGAGTCATAAGCAAACGTAAGCCCAATAGAGGGAACAATTAGCAAATGTCTCATTTTGAGAAGCAGTACAATGGAAAGATGTGTGCAAAACTTTATGCATGACAAACCATTTTGCATTTTTGTAAAAAGAAACAAAACATAGTTGGCAAATGCAAAATGATCTCCACCCCCTGTGAACTATAATCAGTGACAGCAAAATATGCAAACTGTGATAGCACAAAAAATTCATTTTATGAACACGATAAACCAGACTACAATTTACATTGTGCATTGTAGTGCTGAAATAATTGGGTTGACTAATCTCTGTGAAGGAAACCACATTTTTCGACATAACATTCAAGAAAAGTAGTAGTTAACACATACCATTGAAAACTATCTTCACTTAACCAAAATGTTCAATCACAGATTGGTTAACTTTCCCTCTTCATGCACATTACATTTGGAATGGAAGATTGAAGGTTGTCTTTATACGGGTGTTCAAGCACTCAGAAAAGCAATGACATGTTTTGTATTTCATTGTCAATGGGCATGATACTGCTGCCCAGATTTTTGTTCAGGCGCTTGCAGTATTTAGTAGCCAATAAAACCAAGGCAGAGGCCGATACATATTGTTCCCTTAACACAAAACAGATTTGTGAATAGTTTAAAACAATGCCTGCTTAACTGTCATGAGTTTACACCATGCAACACTGATGTGACTTGTGTGGTGCCCTCCTTGGTTTCCGCACATCTAGTTGATCGGTAGGTAGGTCTGAAACAGAACTCTTAAAGGAAGGTAAAAAGACAGGATCAGAACTGCCAGGATTCAAACATACAACCTGCAGATTGGAGAGGAATGGTTTGCTTTGGTTGGCTGGGGCTGACTAGGACTGCATGTATGACACACGACCATTAGAAGACCTTGTGAGTACTATGTTTCTACTGTCTTTACTTTGAATGCACAATTGCATACAAATATGAAGCCAACCCTGCGCAGCTCTGTTGCTGGGAACGCGCACGTAGCCCCTTGACGAAAACAACTTCTTTGAACGATGCTTCATGTGCAATGAAATCAACTCCTAACGCCATTCTGTTGAACAAAATTATGGATTACTATGGGACGCCGGCTACCATTGTATCTGAATAAGCCAGCCTGCCTGCGTTAGCTAAGTTAATGACAAGCGAAACGGCCATGTGCCCCCTGCTTATGGACGAAGACAAGGTGTTATCACCAAGCATTGATAACAATCATTCCCTCCTAAAATTATGTTTAGATTTTAGAAGAAACTCATTGAGACATTCAAAGGGGACTCTGCACCCAAGACTGAAGTTATAAGCACTGAAGTTATAAGTCAGCATGGGTGTGATGGTGTGCGGTGGTTGTGTGCACGACCTAGAGTCTTAGGTGCATGGCCACAGGCCATGCACCTGGAGACCAGATTTATAAGCAGTGAAGTTATAAGCCACCATGGTTTTGATATGCTGCGTTGGTTGTGGGTAAGACCTACAGTCTTGGTTGCATGGCTGCAGGGTGTAGGGCGTAGGTTATACATCCAAGACTCTAGGCCCTGCCTACAGCCATTGCACCCTATCAGACATATAGATTCAATAATGTATGAAATGTGTGAAATTATACTTACTATTTAGTTCATTGAGATTCAATATATTTCTTACATGACTTTAGTACTTGGAGGAAAAATTAATTTTCAATTTCTGGGATAAAAGAAAAGAGCATGTTAGTGTTTGTATTTTATAAAGACTTATTACATTGTATAATAGACATTTTAGCTTTATACCTTCATATTTAGTTTACAAACCAGTGTACTGTGCATTTTGCTCAGTTTCTGTGTTTGTTTTTCAAATCATTGTGTCTGGGGGAAAAAAAAATCCTTGTCGGATTAAAAAAAACCTTTCTTTGATATGCTACAAACTATTTCTTTGTTTCCTTTGAGGGTTCACTTGTTGGTTCTGATTAATATTCTGTATGTTGGCTTGTTGCAGATTTTTGAAACAGTTAGATACCTGTTGCCATATTCTAACTGTTTATAGTCTTTTAATAGATTTTTTTTTAATGTTGAAGTACACATTAGTTATACAATTTTGGCTTTAGGAAGATTAAATATGCGTTTGTAAGATTTGCTGGTAATCTCTGTTTTAGAGTAATGCTACTATCATTACATTCAAACCATCCACATTTCTTTTTAATATATGCAGTGTAGTGACCTGCATTGGCTGTGGCTGTTTTTTAAGGTTTTCTTACCAAGTGACACTTGACCGTGTGTGAATCCAGTCAGCTTGCAGTTGTTTTTGGTACCATCTGCATTGTAATGTAGAAGCATTAGTATTATGTAGTTACAATGCGTTTGTATCAGTAAAGTGGAGCGATAATCTGAATTGCAGATAGTACATAATCTGCCATGGTTCGCATTTTGTAGAAGTTGCTGAAATGGAATGGATTCACAATTAGGTATGGATACATACACAAATCGCTCATTAGGGATTTGTTCTTGTGTCACATTTTTACAGAGAGTGCATGTATGTTTCCACATGTATGAAATCTGGAAGATTGCATTTATGGTATGTTTTTGTTTCCGAGTACTTGCAGTAAGTACATTAGAAATTATTGTGGACCTTCTAGTGAGTTTATAGTGAATCTCACCATTCCAGCACAGTAGTCCAATTCTTGTCTTATTCCGTGAACACTATACGTGTTGTCAGGATTGTTTGTTGCGTTTCTATGAAGGACTAACATTTGCAAACACAATTGGTCTGTAATGTGTAAGTAAATGTTGTTAACAATTGGTGGCAATTGAAGTAGAATATTCATTGCTACATTTGCGTTGCAACTTACACCAGTTTCATTTGAAAATTTGAATGGACCAGACAGTTCTGTGTACAATTGATTTTTTCAGAGTTTCTGTTCCTTTATTGAAGAAGTACTTGATTTACTTTCCCCAATAGGTTCTTCTTTGCTTGTGGTAATTGATGAAGTATTAGATTCTCTTGTTTTCTTTGAAGGATTTGCAGTCAGATCCTGTTGCATTTCTGTTTGAATTAGTTTTCTTTTACAACGTTTTCCTTTTTCTGGATCAGGATATGATTTCCGATGGAGGGTGTACAGTGAACACAGTCTATTGTATTCTAAAATGATTAGAAATAGACTGTCAAGTGTACGTAAGCGTGGTAGTCCTACGCAGCTCATGCCTTCTTTAAAGACTGTGTTTCCAATATCTATCAATGCTTTGTCTAGGGTAAAACCTTGGGATTTATGAATGGTGACTGCAAATGCAAGAGTTAGAGAAAATTGTTCTCTACGTACATACATGTCTTTGAAGAGAAGGAATCGAGCTGTTGAGCGCCCTATCCTTTTTACTTCCGAAAGTTTGTCAAAGAGAATATTGACAAACTGAATGTTGTTGTCACGTGGGTATGTTTGAAAGCCAACAACTATACCCAGTGCCACATTAACTAGTCCTTGCTCCATGTCAAGGTTACGTTTAAGCATTACTCTACAATTTAAGGATAATTTTAATATTTTTTCCAACCCAGCTGAGTTAGAGATTGAATTTTCTAAGGTATTTAGTCTTGTTGTGGCTTGCTGACACATGGGTAGTGTCATACCATGTACGTCCAGTTTGTCTGTGGAGCAAATTTCAATTATTGGTTGCATTTCGTTTTTTAACATTGTTTCATTGAATTTGAAACAGCTTGCAAGAGTTGGCACTAAGGCCATACAATTGACATTTTTGTGCGCTAATTGTTCCATAACATCAGTAGCACATCCGTTATCGCCATAAAGTGCATGGATGTGCCGGTTTTTCAATATTGCTTGTGCTTCTTGAGATAGTACACCAATTCTAATACTTTTTAAAATGATGGCGTAAGTGAGGTCTGCAGATTGACACATGTTTTCTGTTAATTCTCTGCATTGGAAATGTTGCCAAAGGTTGACATTTCCTATGCTGCCAACAGTTTTACGGCAGAGTTTGTGTCCTAAGGTTTTAAAAATAGGTTCACCTTTCACTGGTGTCAATTGTAGAAGATCTCCGAAAATGATAATATGTTTTCCTGCAATGAGTTCTTCATAGTTTGGTTTAAGTACTTCTTGCCATCTGCGGTGAATCAAAGCCAACATTAGGTTGGATACCATGCTCACTTCATCTATTAGTAGCATTTTCATTTGTTTTAATACACTGCGTAGTTCCATTGCAGCTTCTGCAGAAAGTTTGTAATAGTCTAATTTGTTTTGGTGTTCTACTGGAAGGAGTAGTAATCAGTGTAAAGTGACACCGCCTATGTTGTAGGTAGCTAAATCTGTGGGGACAGTTACAACAGCACATAGATTGTTGTTTGTCAATTGTTGAAGGAACTTGCTGATGATTTTGATTAAGAATGTTTTTCCTGAACCAGATTCACCACTGACGTCCAGCAGTATATGTTTGCAATTTTGACAGGTACATTCTTTATTTTCATGTGGTACGCCATATGCAATTCCTTTTGTTACTTCTTCAAAAATTGTGCGCTGATATTTGTTAAGTTTTGATTGTAGTACAGTTAAGTCTTCTATATCTTCTTCATACTGACAGATGGTGTTTTCCACTTCTGTCATAGCTAATTCTGCCTCATTTGCTATTAGTGGCTGTCCTAGTGGTTCTTGACTTCCTGTTACAGAAGGTTGACTACTGTCGGAAGTGTCCTTATCTAGTTGGGCCTGGAGTTCCTCTTCGTGTTGCTCTTCATTGTGCAACATTGTTTTGTACTGCGTAAAGTTCACATCGGTGATAGCAGTTTCATTTGCTTTGAAAGCATCTTCATAGCAGTCATAGTTATCTAGTATATATTCTTCTTTTCTCCATGGTTTATAAAGTTGTAGCAGGGACATGTAATATAGTTCTTTCTGTTGAGGAGTTTTTAATGACAATTTGACATGATTAATTAAGCTTCATTTGCTAAGTTTCACTAAGATGCCTTCACAATCTGTCACCTTTGCTTTCATTGGGTTTTATATTATTTTTGTATGCAAAGTTTTGGGCTATGTAGTATAGACACATGGTTTCCAAAGTGGTACTCCTGTTCGGGTAGTATGTGTCTAGTAAATTGTTTTTTTAAAATGACTTGGCTGTTGGGATCATTTTTGGCAATTGTTTCTATGTCCTCATATGATCTGAGAACTCTTTTTCTATATTTAGCAGGACCAAGACTTAGCCATACTATATTTTCAGATTTTCCATACAAAGCAGTACCAGCTAAACGATCTGCAGCTTCATAGGCACCACATTCTCTATGAGAGAACATTTTTATGCCTAAGCTGTACAATTTCTGAGATAGTGTTTTGTCTGATGATAGGTCATTCCAGAGGTCTTGAGGCTCTGTTTTTTCTGCTTTTGTTAAGTAGGCTGTAAAATATCGTGCAACTGCAGTGGAATTGTCTGCAATGTACTGCACATCTATGTTTGCATTCCATAAGAGGGCAATGATTGCATTGTCATCATTGATATATTTTGATTCTTCTGTTCTTTTAATGTAATACGTGTTCTTAGGTGATTTACCTTTAACACTATGTCGAACTGAAGACATGAAGTTGTTCACTTCACCTGTTTAATTAACTGGTCTAGGGAAACCAAAGCAGCATTTGGAGTAGTATTTCCCTTTGCTTTTGTAATTGCGATGACAATATTTGTCACATTTGTGTCTTTGAAATTGTACAAAATGTTCATGAAGGTCACTATGTGTCCTTTGTGAAGGGATTTCACAAGTGATATATTTTTGGATGTACTGCAAAACAGTGGCATCACTGTCCTGACCACATTTAGGTGCATCTTTAATCCATAAAAGCAGGTGGATATGTGGTGCTCATCTGGCTTGGTATTCTTTTCTCCAAAAGAAGTGTTGCACTTCTCCGAGGGGAGGAACAGTTTTATTACAAATAAAGTGTAGCATAGCAATGAAACGATGGTGGAAATATCTTGAAACATTAACAGGATCTAGAGAGCAAAGTTCTCCAGGTGTTAGTATATCTATGTTGCTTTTTTTGTTGTTTGATATGCGTAGGAAATCATGTAAATCTCCCCATACATATTCTGCACAACTTAATGAAACAAACCAAGTGGGTGGTCCAAGGTTTCTGATCATACAACGTACATCTCCGTGCCATCGGAACCAGTATTCTTTCTTACCACGCATGTTTGCAAACAGATTTCTTATGCTCGATTGTAAAACCTCATCTTTTACTTGCACTTTTTGTATTAATTGCGTAGCTGACATATTTTGAAAGTGGGTTACAGATTTCAATATGTGTGCAACTCTGTAACATAGGGTTGTTAGTTCACTTTCAAAGAGTAGGTGGAATATGTATTCCACATTTTGTCTAAATCTGGGATCTTCAGAATACATGCGTAATGAGCGGTATACTGATGCTGTTATCTGAGTGGGTCTATCATCGTATCTTCCTCCTTTGCCAGTAGGAAATAGCAGTGGAAAAGCACGTGCTTCGATACTTTTTTCCCATATGCTCATTGGTGACCCTTTGGTTTGTTGCATTTGGTAAGTTTCTATTGCATCATCTATGCTCTCATTAGAGTGCAATGGATGAATTGTATAATGGTCCAAAAGAGTGGATACTGCAGCAGGATGCAGAAGTTCAAATTTACCAGTTTCTGATGACTCATGAATTATTTCAGTTGTTTCCCTTAAGCTTTCTTGAATATTTATTTCTTTGTAGTATTCATTATTGTCTTTCAGATATTGCAAGGCTTGTCTAACTTTATGTAAGTCCACGAGTTGTTGCCAAATTTCTTTGTCTTTTGTTGGTACACCATTTACTAAGACAATTAAAGTATGCTCTATTGGACGTTACACTCCTAGAGTGTGCACATTTTCTGTCAGATCTAATGGCAAATAAACTACTTTGCCATGAATGCCTATAACCAATTCAGAGGGAGGAAATTTTGCTGTTTTTGGTTGAAGGCATATTATTGCTTGAAATGTACTGTTTGAATTATGATGCTCTCATACAAATTGAGTTGTTGCAGTGGTTTTGGTAGTGGGAATGATTCCAAATTATTTGTGATAGCACGTGAAGGAGTTTGGTTGTTGTCAAATTTTGTAGTGCAGTAACTGCAACATATTAGGGGTTCACTTATTTAGTATTTGTTTTCTGCTGAAAGGTAGAGAGCTAATTCAAACCATTTGGAATCTTCAATGTCTTCTATTTTGTATTTTACGTCTATATTTTTTGTGTTACTTTTGTAAAAAGTTCTGCAGCAACACACACACACACACACATGGTTTAGTACTTCAGTGGATGTACTTTTAAATTTTAGTATTTCTTTTTTGTATGTGTGTAATAGAAGGTTGCCATGTGCAAAATTGTTGCTAGTCTGTTTTAAAACTATTGCATTTTGTAATATTTTCCCTGGATACGGTCGATTTCTTCTTGTAGGTATTTGGGTGTACCATGCAGAAGAGTGTTATTTAAATTGGCTAATTCTAAAGCTGGACTTTTAGCATAGTACAGTTTATGCACTAGATTTCTTACATTTGAATGATGTGTTGATATCATTTTGATATCATGGAAGGTGCCTTTGCAAATAGGTCCTGAAATGCAGGCTAATGAATGTCCTTGTAGTCCTGTGTATTTGTGGACTGGAGAGGTATCCATATTTTGCAGCAATTTCATTTTCATTTTGTCTTTACCTTTCAAATACTGATTAAGGAACTGGCGTAAAGATTTGAAAGATTTGTTAGGAATGTCACAAATTCACGTGCACAGCCATTTGTATACTGGACGGTCTGGTTCAGTCGAATGGAGAGGTAACTCTGAGTTTTCTGCGGATACTTTTGTAAGCAGTGTTTCTTGTTCCATGATGGTATTATTGATTTTTTCATATCCTTATCTACTGCTATGGATGGCAATTGTGGTTGTTTGATTTTGCTTGTATGCTTCTTCATCAAAATATGGTTCTATGGTCGTTGTGTGACTCCATTCACCTCCACAAATATTTAAGAAGTTATTTTTGTTGACATTCTGTTTATTGAGAAGTTTCTTTTGTAGTTTAGTACTTAGTTTTGTTAGTGGTTTCATCCTATTTAACACTAAAATAAATAACTTCCTTTTAAGAATGATTACACTGTCTATGAGAGCTTGTAGAATTCATTTTCTACGGTAGATTTTAAGGGTTGAGGATGATTTTGCTCCTCTTCTTATTAGATTCTGAAGGACTCTGTGGCGGAACATTTTTGTTAAAATACTTTTTCTTTCTATGGTTTCTTGCTAGTATATCAGGATTTATAGGAGCATTGTTAGCAGTAGTGGCAACCAAATTCTTGTAAAGCTTTTTCTGTTTCGTGCCTCATTGTGATAGAGGAGGCAAAGTTTCTGTAGTTGAAGCTTCCTTTGTTTCGCTAAATGTTGTATTAGCTGTTTTGTTTCAATGTTTTGTACAAACTCTGGCAGAGATGGATGCTTACTTTGGACACTTTTATTTTCATTTGCTCTATTTCTGCATTCCTTTCTATGGACTTGCTTTTTGGTAGGCATTCTTTGGGGTCTGTTGAAAAAAAAGAAGGTATGGGTTGGTCTGTTTTACAATGTATGTGTGCTGTGTGCATGCGTGTATGAGTTTGCTGGGGAACATGTTTATGGTGGTGTGTGAATGTGCATTGGGCAGTTACAATGAGTTGGGAAGGCTATTTTTCTGTTTGTATATTACTACACTGTGCTTCAGATAGAAGTAGAAAGTGAGCTAGTGAGCTAGTGGTGAGGAGAAGCATTAATAGTAAACGTAATGGTATAAAATTAAAACAGCTATTTGTTTTGTAGTACTAACATTCTAAGGCCTGTGTATGTTATTTGTGTTCTAAAAACACAGGGATTTGTGTGCCATTCTTCCTGTTAATCTTTGTTTAATAAATGGGGATTTGTGGGCAGAATGGTTCAGAAATCGATTTTTTTTTTTGGTGCGCAAATTACATAAATAACCCACACAGTCTCTTTGAGGAACAGTAAGAATATAAAGGTAGTACTGGACTTACTTTTTTTTGTAGAATGACCAGGTTTCTTTGGATATATTGTTTTCAGTGTAGATGCTGTTGATTTTCAGGAGAGTGGTCTTCACTGCAATTGTAAAAGGAAGATGTTAGTAATTGTGTGTGTTTAAAGCAGTGATGTTAATGTACAAGTTCATTTTTCAGCTTTCGTGGGAGTATTCTCATTTGATATCTCAACACAGTGTATGCGTGCCTTTCATTTCACTATGTACAGCCTTTATTTGCAGTATGTTAGTTGAACCTGCTTTGCAAATGAGTACAATTTTCAGTTCATGAAATGCCCTTGTTTTTTTTCAGCTGTGTTGTACAGGTTTGGAAGTGATAGATCATTATAGTAGATGGGAAAAATGTGAATACTTTCATATTATAAGTAGGAATGTGAAAAATCGGGAGCACCCAAGATGGAGATGTCACCACAGTAATCAGGAATGTTTATTTTTTTCATACGATCGCTTTGGAAGTAGCATAAATTTAGGCGGAAGACAGTAAAAAATTGTGACATTTTTTAATGGAAAATCGAGTTTCGCGCGTAATTCGGGAGGGTTGGTACGTATGTATAGGTTATGCGGGACATAGTAAGAAGTAGTGCGATTTTTCAATGAAAAATCGGAAGTCTCGCGCTTAAAGCGGGAGCATTGGTATGTATGTATTGGCTATGCAGATTTAGTGGCATTAATTTGTTTAAATGGAATCATAAGAGTTGCACATGTACTCTGAATAAAATATGCATACCTGCACTTTGGAATCATGCATGTGCGTATGCATGGAGCTGTAAGTAGAAATCTGCAACACTTGCACAGTAGTTTTTGTAGTAGGTGCTTTTCAATGATATGAGACTTGTATTCAGAGTGATCAACAGTACATTTGAAGTTCGGAACTCTGATGACGGAGTTAGATGTAGAGGTCTTGGATGTGATTGGTGGATGGTTGTGTGACTGCTTAGCTGTTTCCAATGAGGGAATGGATTTGCAAGTGCGGTGGAAAGGGTAGAAGGGCTCGCTAAGAGTTATGTGCCGCATGGACACTGCATTTGTCTGCGGGTAGGGCGTGCCACATACGGGTTATACAGCAAATCCAGCATGCCTAGGGGACTGTAGGCATCAGCCAATCTGATGTTGACATTTTGATTTGTGTAGAAGGAGAGTGGGTGTAGTGAAGATGACAGAGGTGGAGACTGTCAGGGTGTTGGTGCTAGGAGATATTTTTGTCCATGGTTTACAGCACTATTTAGAATGTAGGCATGTGGCAAACAATTTCGATGTCAGATGAGTGGAGGTGGTATGGAGGGCTGCGACTGATTGCAATGTAGCTGCAATTCTCCAAGTTTGAAGAGATATGCGTAGGATGACCAGTCCCCATGTGATAGTTTTGCACTATGGTGCTTGCCATTTTGGCTATGTGAGTTCACCTACTTTGTAGGGAGATTTGGAACAGTTGGTTCAAGCAGTCATTAACATCTTTCCAACTCCGAAAGTATTTTTTTCTGGTTTACTCCCTAGAGCAAAATGGGACAACAGTTCTGTTTTTTGTCCTGATCAAAGTATTGGTAGGTGTGCCATCAATTGCGGCATGCGTGCTTTCATGTTAAGAGCTGGTATGTTTTTCTGCAGCCACAAGAAAATTGTTTCTAGTAATGCTTTTGAAGCAGATGGTGTTTCTTTATCTTTTTTGGGAAATGCCATGTACTTTTGGAATGTAAGGCTTGCTTTAGAGAAGATTATGTGATGATTGTAGGAGTAAACTAAGAAGAAAAAAACCCCCAAAAAATACAAAATACAAAAATACAAAATGTCTGTCAGGCATCTGCAAAAAAAACAGCTCTTTTCAGAGCCCACCTTAAAGGGGAAAAGGGGAATACTATTTAAATGTACAGTCGTCACTACATGTCTGCGGACATGGCAGTAGTCTGCAGGCAGTGCGTATTACAGACTGGGATTCTGGGATGGAGAGGCATGCAATGACATTTCTGATGTCATCTTTGATGTCCTGGGTGTTAGTGTTAGCAGTGCACAGTGGTGGCGCAAGTTATGGTTGCTTATTTTACCATAACTGGCGAATTTCAAGGGTTTTTTGTTTTTACTTCGAACCATAACGTCCCGTTAACAACGTGTTTTTTAGTGAATTTCATAGGATTTAATTGTGCAACTTAACCATAACGTCCCTTTAACAATGTTTTGTTTACTGAATATATATATATATATATATATATAAATATAATATAATGTAATATATATAATAATAATACAAGTGCCACAATGCCTTTGGGCTGCTGAGCGCTATACAAAAACGAATAAATTATGTATCTTTTTGTGAATTTGAAGAAATGAATATGCCCTGATTTGATAAAGGCAAATGCCGAAACACGTGTCATCGAAAGGGCACTTAGTTAACCACTAATAAACCTTGGTGACTATAATTAAACTTTGGTGATGAAAAGTGCTTGGCACAGTCTACAGGAATATTTTTCAATTCATGTTTGGTCAAGCGGTATTGGCTTTTCACTGCTATATTCCTTTGGGACGAGACGAGAAAGAGACCAGTGAATGACTTGGAGTTATAGACAAAAACAAACCGACAATGCAATCGAACAATTATACAGGAGTCGCCAAGCAAACCACTACTAAAGATAAAAGCACTTCACTTTGATGTACTTTAACATAACTGGTAGCACGGCAGACCCAACAGGAATTAAAGTATTCATAAGTAGATAGAAAAGAAAAAGAAAAAATACAAGATAGCTGAATATTTAGAAAACAAAGAAGAAGAAACCACCAATCTCTTCTCTGCAAAGTATAGCATGACTCATGTGTTTACTAATATGAGCAACAGAAAGGAAGATCTACGTTCAAGTTTCTGAAATTAGAGAGAATCTCAAATAAAGAGATATATAACTACTGGGAAAAAGTTTCATTGGAAAATTATGTTAAAAATGAACTGATACCCGGTTTAAGAATTCTCATCTTTCCGAATTTCAACAAAAAGAGCTTTTGATAGAACATGCTTTGAGTAAACACAAAAGAGCTGTTGAGATGATTGAGACCGTTAAGAAGGTGAAAACTGAAATGAAGTCCTTGGAAGACTCAAAGGAGAAGAATTATGAGAAGATGTATGAAATATTAAAAAACTATCAAGACAAAGTCAAACTAAGGAAACTAAGCAAATTATATCGAGATGAGAGAGACTATCATGAAGAAAGAGTATACATGTTCCAAGAAAAATATAACCAATACCAAGAACCGACCTCCAGAAACCGTACACCGGACACCTCTTCAGGCAGTTCAGATGCAGAATCAAAGGGGGACAGAATGACATTAGAAGGTTCTAATAATGACATGCCTAAGTGTTATGCTCACCTGATCTCTACGGTCGTGTGGAGCACAGTTGCAGCCCTCCCCGGGGTGAGGTCGCTCCGGTCCGACTTTGCCCTCTGCGCTTATGTGGTGACTGGTGGTAATAGGTGGTGCTGCTCGGAACTGCTCTTGCATGGAGAATAGGGGGCTTGAGTATGCCAGAGTGTGCGCCTGATCCAGTTCCAGAAGCCTTCTCCCAAATTGTGGTACCTATGGGATGCACTGTCCCTGGAAATCTCACCTGTTGATTAGTTTGGCGAGCACTCCATCCTGCTGCTTCTGGCAGGGGCGCTTGTATGATCTGGACCGAGTTCCTTCACTGGTCCCTCGCATGTGGTAGTCCAGTCCTGGTGTGACTAAGCCACTATACTTCAGGTAAGTGTTTCTGTTTGCCTTTGTCTTTCCTTGTCTGTTTTTGTTGTATTGTAAAGTTTGTTGTCTTGTATTGCTTTCCGTTCCGCTTTTGATGTTTGCTCTTTTGCGTTCTTCCCTTGCAGGTGATGTTGCTGGCCCGGCAGAAGCTGTGGAGCCCGAGGACGCAGCCGGAGGGAACGAGGAACGAAGCTGCAGCGATACAGTAGCTGGCAAGTTGTTAACTCAGGGGCGCGCAGGGTTTAAATGCGGCGCAGCCCTAGGACGGATGTTCTAATCTTGTCTTTCTTCTTCTTCACAGGGTTCGAATTTGTGGGTGCGGAGTGTGGTGATACGGGGACAGGATCAAGATCTCTGGATGTCAGGAGATGAGTCTGCAGATGAAGCGATGAAGCACCAGTTTCCTGGAAGCATGTGTGTATGCAGGAGAATGCCTGGTTTCACAGGTAAGTAAAATGGCCCAAGCAGTGGTGAGTGTCACGTTGCACGCGATCGCACAGTAACGCGAAGCACTGGCCTTGAGGATGGAGCAGCTTATATAGCTGAGCTACTGAAGCCACGCTCACCAGGTTCAGCCTGCCTGCCACACACTGCCACACCTGATGAGTCAGCAAAAGAAGACCAGGCCTAGGGAGCCACACCCGATGAGTCAGCACATGAGGATGTTCTCTGGAATAAAGGCGTTCAGCTCCTGGAAAGGTCTTATAAAATAAAAGCACACCTGCACTGAAATAAAGTAAATGCTCTTCTGCACTGAAATAATGAAACAAAGTGTTCCTGCTCACATCTCTATATGAGTCTGTTGCCAAATACACCAGGACTTAGTCCAGCCAGGGCCCCTGTGTTTATGGGTCTCAAAGGAACATAAGTGAGTCAAGTGACCCATTGCCTCCATTACTAGATGGTGTGTTTTTTGTTTCTGGGGCCTGTGGCCATGACACTAAGGAGATTGAAAGAAGTATCCAGGGTTATATGAATCAAATAAGAATATAAAAAGGGAAATAGGAATCTCCCAAAGAAACAGGTCCTTTTTCAGCTACCAACGACCTCAGGATTAACCCAATTAACACCAGGAGGAGATGGAGGAGGAGGGGGGGTAGAGGACAAAGGAAACCCAGGAGTGTTAGAAAGATTCAACAAAAGATTCACCAGGGCTAGTGCGAAAGAGGTGAACAGGAACAAGAAATAACAGATTTGGTACTAAATTTAACAAATAGAGTCATTACAGAAGCGAAAAGAACAGTCCTAAACAAGGGATTTTCAGTTGCCCCAACAACGAGATTTAATGATGTGGAAGTGCATATTGATCTCTTCAAGTTAATTCGCAAACTGAAATTAAAGAAATACTTTGCCACTAAAGCACCAAATACTACTGTAACACAAGCTCGAATAGTGAGAAGTGACCTATCTATTCAAGAAGTTGAAGATACTTACCTCTTGAGATCATTAGGAGAATTTGAGAGTTTTGAAATCAGGAACTTACTATAGAAGTTAAGCATTAAACCAGACACTATGAAAATGAAGAAACTTAAGCCTAAATCAACATTTGTTCTGTAACTACCACCAGGCAATGTGATTGACACGTTTTACTAGGCTGTTATAGAAGACCTGTACACCATGTCCAGAAAAGAATCAAACAGAAGATATAGGGATAAAAAGAATAACCTACCATATGGGGAATCACAGGCACTAAAATATTTAGCCCCTGATACATCAGTGGTAATAAAAGAAGCTGATAAAGGCGGAAATATTGTTATAATGGAGAAGAAGGATTATTTGAAAATGGCTGAGAATCACACAAAAAAAACAAGCTGCTATAAAACCCTAGCAAGTAACCCCCAGAAGTAAATCATAGAGAAATTGTAGGAATACATACTAGGATGGTACAGAAGAGGCTTAATGTAAGATGAGGAAAAAAGTTACATGACGATTAAAGAACCAATAATGCCAACAATGTACTTCCTCCCGAAGATTCATTAATCTTTTGAGGAAGTTCCTGAAGGACGTCCCATCCTCAGTGGAACTGGATGTGCCACAGAGAAACTCTCAGAATATTTGGTTATCTTGTTAAGGCCAAAAGGCAGTAAATTACAATTGTACCTAAAAGCCAACACCAGTGTGATCAAGAAACTGAAGACAATTGAATGGAAAAATGAATATCTAGATGTAAAAAGCTTTTACATCTAAGGTGGCCAGGACCATCTAAGGTGGTGCTGGCTACCTTAGATGTAAAAGCCCTTTATAGGTCTATTCAACACAAATTAGTATCGCTACCATCGAATACTCCTTCACAGAAGATTCGGCATCACTTTGCCAACAAATGGAGATGATTTAAGAGATGCTACAAATGACATTGGACTATAATGTATTTACATTTGACAACACGTACTATCAGCAGGTGAAAGGTGTGGCCATTGGCACTAAATATGCCCCGGCCCTAGGCAAGATGAAGTTGTATATAAAGACAAAGAATTTGCAAGTAGGATAATACTGTGGACAAGATACATTGACGATGTGTTCTTGATTTGGAAAGGTACAACAATACAATTTGAGGAATTTAAAATAGGATCCATGATAACGACTTCGGAATACAGTTCACAGGAGCCTGCAACATAAATACAATCAACTTCTTGGTTCTAACGATTCAAGTAGATGTTAGCCAACTAGAGAAATGGACCTATAGAAAGGAGACCGAGATGAATTTCACCTTACATGCAAATAGTTGTCACCATGCACCTACTATTAACAATATACCCATAGGTGAATATATTAGAACACAGCTCAACTGCCAGAAACAAGTTCAATTTGAACAAGAGTGCAACCTATTGCGAACAAGTTTCAAACAGAGAGGATACACAGACAAATGTTTGAGGGAAGCATATAGAAAAACTTGCGTACTAACACAAGAACAGACATTACAAGATAGGCAGAAGCAAACTAATCATGAACATATAAATGTGGGTTTCATAATGAAATACAGCAGTAATCACTTTACAATAAAAAAAGTAAAAAGACATTGGTATCATTTAAGATTGGATGAAAATATCAAAGAATATGTGGATGATGTACCACACATTATCTTTAAGAAAGCAAAAATAATACGGAATAAAGTAAGCCCATCAGTTACTTCCAATCAAAGTAAACACAACAAATACAACATGGCTACAACAAGACGTCATTGGATTTAGGAAATGTGTGACATGCACCATGTGCAGATTTTCACATGAGAAGACTCGTACGTTTTATGATATAAATGGAAAGGAAGTCAAGATCAAAGAGGCAATTAATTGTAAGGCAATATATGTAGTGTACAGCATTATATTCAAATGTCAGAAGCTTTAAATCGGGAGTACTAAATGTGAACTAAGAACATAAATAAGAGAACATTTGTCAAAAATAGGGAGCTAAGATCACAAGTTCCTGATAGCACACCACTGGCAAACAGTACATCAAATGGACAACAAGACAGATATCAGGTACATCGGTCTCTATAAAATTCTTCTTGGAGAAGAGAAGGAGACAGAGAAAAAGCTCTTAGACAAGCAGAAGCAAGATTAATATGCAGATTGAATAGTACTGTTACCGGGCTGAACCCGGACAACGAGGTGGCATCTTTTTTGTAAATAACACCTATGAAGTATGTTGCGATAGGTTTTCAAATTGGGAGGGGTGTTTGAAACATGATACCCTCACTCATGAAGACAAAAATGTGAACATTAAAACTGATACTGGACAATATCTCACTGGTACCCAATAAAGGTTAGGGGCGCAGTAAATATCCATAGCATACATCATTATGTTAAGTAAGAAAAGAATGGAACTTTTTAACATGTATATAGAACTGTTGCTACAGCTGTTATGACACTACAAATTGATTACAAACCTTTATGGTTTAGAATTGAATATAATTGTGTGTCTACAGTACAGTATTATAAATAGTAAATCTCAGGAGTCTGAACATGTGAAGCTAAAATATGTTTTTTACGCCTTTATTCTGTGTCAATGATTGTAACGTTTCACACATATACACAAAATCTTAAAAACAGGTAACTCCCAAGGTGGATACTAGATGGACAGTTGCAAGGTAAAACATAATAGAGAAGCACTTGACATTTAGGCTATGGAACATAAAAAATTTAGTACATTGGTAGCTTATTTATAGCGTTTGTGACAATGGACAGGAATATTCAAATTACATATTGCGGACGGCAGCTAACAACAACATAAAATATAGTAATGTGCACATAATTAGGTACTTGCACTGTAAATACAAATCATATCACGAGATTGGGCACTGGGACATTACATGCAAGCAATTTTTCGCAGCTTGTTCCCAAAACCTGGCGGCTTAGAACACAATGTGGAAAGAGAAGATGGGTATGCTTCCCCATGGTTGCCATGACACCGAGATACAACATTAGACGAATGCCGGTGGCATCTCGTGTTCTATGACAAGTCAACGCGAAGGACTTTGACTGTCGAGACAACGGTAAGAGACCAACATTACACACTTTATGACTCCAGTATGAGCATAAGCTTAATTGAAAATATAAAGTAACTAAACGGTGGTATCTTGATACACCGTAACTGATCCAGAATATATAGTGCCACGTGCAACATAACAGTCGAGCACTTTATCAGCACAAAGAGACCCGTATTACTGACATTTGAAGGAGGATAAACAAAGATTCTCCAATTAACTGTTAGATGGCGACACCCAGACGCGCCCTAACTGTTCTCGAATATGGAGATCTTTGCACAGTGTAATGGGCGAGCACTGCACAGTAAAATAGGATACGTCAGAGCAATACCTTATGTGTAGTCAGTTAATGACTAGAATATGAAGTAATGCACAGTGATAAATATGTACAAAAATAAAGATCATAGTTAGTTAATGATTGGGAAAACAAAGTATGCATAGTGACTAAAACGAAGTGATGGCGCACAAACACGTCATGTCTTAAGCTCTATTCAGCCGCACGGCGGGTACAAAAATAAGTGAGTAAGTTCAACAGAGAAAATACATGCTGTATTGTGTACTTATTCTGCAGGGATCTAACCCATTAAATCCACATTCAGAAATACGGGACAGCAAAAAAAGCAAAAAAATGAAAATTGTAAGACTATCCTCGTTTTAAATGAAAATAACATTAGCAGAATTTATATGAAGAGTTTAAAAAGGAATTCACAATGTAGATTATCGACTATGAGTAACAATAACTGGAATTTGAATGCTTAATTAACATGTAAATATGAGTCCATTATTTATTTACAAATATTATAATTGTCAAATAGTTACAACAAATGTGACTTGACACAAATATGGACTAACACACCGATTCTTGTATTTTTTATTTCTTCCTATCGCCTACTTCCCTACAATCATCCCTTATATCAACCCCGAATTTCTGTTTTATGACTATTTCTATGTATTTTTTAATGTTGCACATTTGGACATCTGTCAATGATTTGAATCTGTTATGTCTAATGATTGATTGATATTTTATTTCTATTGCGCTCATACACAAGTGTTTCAGAGTGCGAAAATAACAATATTATATGTGTACCCACTATTAATGTTTGGTAACATATATCTATACAAAGTTCTTTTTGTGAATTTGAACAAATGAAAATTCCCTGATTTGATAAAGGCAAATGCCGAAACACGTGTCATTGAAAGGGCACTTTCTTAACCACTAATAAACCTTGGTGACTATCATTAAAGTTTGGTGATGAAAAGTAGTTGGCGCAGTCTACTGGAATATTTTCCATATCAATGTATACGTGCTTTGGGTATGCATGGATGGCTAACTTGTTGTCTTATTACAACTGGGATATGAGTAGAGTCATGGCATTGCTCTTGGCCTCATGAAAACAATGTAACTACAAAAATGGAGTCGACAGGTATTTGCCTCCCATCTATACCTCAGTATTTAAACACATTAATGACAGAAGGCTGGTTTATTAACAGAGTTATTCCTAACACTGAGTCCCTGATACAAAATAATTAGCCCTATATGTGAACAATCTCGTATCCAAGCTATATCGGCCCTAGTTGGTGCTGGTGTGCCGACTTCAAGGGGATGTCAAGATCCTGACCATATCCTCTCTAAACCACGTTCCTCCTGTTTAAAAGTAAGTGCACACAAGTTGGGGGTCGGTATCTATATTTAATGTTTCTGCCTCCAAGGCGTGTGTCTTATCAAAAAATAAAAGAATTAAAATTCTATGACGCTAGGTCAATAGAACTATGTAAAAAGCTCATTCTCTCTACACTGTACAAAAACTGCAGAGAAAACAAGTAGTGATAACTTAATGCATTTCTTTATACAAGCCCTGTTCTCAATATGTGAGGGTGTCGGGGTCTGGGTTATCAACCAGTACTACTTTAGAAACAGTCAACCGGTTTCAGCTGGATTCATAAGTGGCCGCTTTCTTCAGGATGAATATTTGTGGATCTAATATTCTTTTAGTAATCTTCAATTCTATGAAGGTTTTTTGAGGATGTCTTCAGGTGTCCAAAAGGGTTGGTTGGATCAATCCCTAAATCCTCTTTATACCAAATCTCTTGGTCGTGCCTGCTCTGTGCTGAGTGTATCTTAAACTCAACTGCATGTGTTCTTGGCAGGAATCTGTCTTCACTAATTCTTCCTGTGGGAGAGGGAAGGCGCTCAATTCCTTCTTTTCTCCTCAAGGTTTTCTTCCTTGATTACTTGTCTCGCTGCCGCCCTCCTCTCATTCCGCGATCGAGATATGAAAACAATGACATTCAACCAACTAGAGGAAGCACAAAGCACAGGGTCCTTTTGATGTGGCCATCCATGATAAGAAAAAACAATATTGCAGAGATTGGGAGGCTATTAAAAGAACTACTGATTAGACCGATACAGAGCAGAAAGGTGTGACAACTCTGCTCGCCACTAAATATAAATATTGGCTATGTCACCACAAGAACTCCCTGCTGAGTGCCAACTGGAGGGTTATGTTCAAACTTTTACACACCAATGATAATGGAATTTTTGGTCACATTACAGAAGATGCATGGCTGGACATACAGCCAAAGAACTAAACCCAATTGCTGAGTCGGTATGGCTGACTTATATTTCATCCCTTTATTCCAAAGTGCTGAGTGAGGAGATGGTCAAGCCTGCTGATGGAAAGTAGTGTTTTGATTCACTAGATATTAGGGGAATGATCATGAAAATGCACCCTTCTAGAGCACCAAGCCCTGACGCAGTGCCTAACATTGTATACAAATCAAACCAAGATTTTTGGTCACTGGTCTTGGAGTGTTGGTTTAAAAACATTATACTCACTACCAGCTCACTACCAAGCAGTTGGACTGAATCTATATTGATTCCTGTCCTTAAGAAGAGTGACCCTCAAGACCCTACCACCTATAAGCTGTTGGCCTTGCTGGATTCTTGCTCTAAGATCTTTGCTTCTCTGCTTTTGAGGAAACTAAACACCGGGGCTGAAGTCAGTGGCCAACTTAAAAATTACAAACTGGCTTCAGAAAGTCCCTTAGCACAGTACCTAGTACCTGCTTACTGCAATACTTCATAGCGGAAATGTTTACCAGCAAACGGAAATTGTATTTGTGCTATGTGGACTTCCCTAAGGCATTTGACTCCATCTCCCAGCCTTTACTTTAGTAAAGTCTGCATTCCTGTCTGGACCCTTCACTCTTGTGGTTTGATATGGCTTCATATGAGGACACCAGGGTGGCCATTTGGCTCAATGAAGAGGGAGACATTTCATCTGAGCTTGAAGTAAATGTCGGGCTTAAGCAGGGCTGCACATTGGCGCCCCTGCTATGCAACATAAATGTCTCTGATTTATCCGAACCTCTGAGAGAGAACCGCAACTTTCCACCACGGATTGGAGCAGTGCCCTCCCCATGGCTGATGTATGCTGACGATACAGCCTTATGGACTGTACCCAGATTGGACTTCACTGTTTAATCAATGCCGTCTAGAGTTACGCGATCGCTAATAGATTTGTCATTAATGCAACTAAAACCAAGGTAATGATTTTTGGGCACAGAAGTTGCAGAAAAAGTCCTTTTGTCTGGAAGCTTGGAAACTCCAAACTAGAAATAGTTGAGAAATACATATGTTTGGGTTTCCCTATATATGCAGTACCAACACAATCGGCCTATGAGGAATACATTAAGACAATCATTATGAAGAAGTGGTTAGATGGTATGTCGCCATATATGGCAGGATTAACATTGAGGGACTGTTGGCTGTGTACACCTCCAGCATAATCCCCGGGCTGATTTATGGACTGGAATTGCTTCGGGAACACTACGTGGGATGGCTGGATGAATGGGAGAGGACGATCCTTAGAACAATTTTGGAGGTCCCTAGCTCAGTCCCGGTGGAGGCCCTCTGCCTGGAATTGGGATTGCAATCATTAAGAGCTAGCTGGTGTGTTAAACATTGCATATTATATATTGTCCTGATCACTGCCCTTAATAACACTTGCAGGATTAATCTCTAAAAGGTTCCTAGCCTCCAGTTCCAACACATTTCTTCTAGCACTAATAACAAAGGCACACAAGCAATTTAGCAATACTGTCTTAGATGTGGATATTAGTTTGGCATTGATTATCAGCGCGGTGTGCAGCAGTGTGTTTGGTGTTTGCTTGTGTGAAGGACCTCCTTACCGGTAACTCCTGGAGCTGCTCACTAACATTGGAGCTACGAATATATTTTGCTACAGTCCTCTCTTTATTTCAACTGAATCTGCTCATCGACCTATAAACACACCGCGCATTTGCAGAGCGCTGCACAGTGTGCCAGCAGTGAGTTTGGTGTTTGCTGGTTTACGGCTTTGCGGGCTTGCTGGTCAGAAAAACTGTAGCAAGTTGCCTACCCGGTAAGATCTTTGCTTCACATATTCCTCGGAGCCTTGGTGCATCTCTCCTCTGCTTTGGCCCTTTGTTGAAGTTTTGTGGCATCCTACTGTATCTCCTTTGGCGTATATGCGTGGTGACTTTGACACCATCTGAGAGAGTTTCCCCCTTTAGAGTAGGCAGTGTGGTTCTCGTTGGTACGTGTGTGAGTCGCGCGGTGACTGCAGGCCGCTGAGCCTCTGAGCCACGTGGCTGGTTGTGAATAGATGCGGATCAGCACACGAACGTCGCGTATAAAGTAAATTGGATCGTCGGGAGCGCACATTCCCAGAAGTACTGTTGGAGCACTCTGAGAAGGGCCTGTAGTAAGAGCTCTACATTCTAAAGAAAACTTGTCTGTTTTGCATCTATTGAGTGCCGGGTGTCTGTAGGCATTTGCACCTTACAGCCCATTTACCAACCTCTGTCTGGAATCATCTGATTTGCGTTTGCTTTGAAGGGTGACTGTGAGCTGTGGAACCCTTGAAGTTTACTGGGGGCTTGCTTTCCCAGCCCAGCTGTCCATTCGACTGTGGCATATTGTTGTCAGGGGGTGTCTGTGGGCCTTTGTGCCTTTGAGCCTCTTCAGCATTACCTAACAACCACATTAAGCAGTCTGGTGATTTCACATCATTAATCCTGGTGGATGCCTGCGCTAAAGTTGAATTGGAGTTGCCGGAAATCTGTAAAGGAAGCAATAGTGGCTTTTTGCTGAACTCTAATCTGGTACAACTGTGATTGTGTCTTGTTGTTTATTGAGGGCTGAATTTTTTTTGGGGATAAAACATTTTATTGTATTTTGTGACAAAAACAAAGCGGCCACCAAATCAGGGGCCAAGAACAACAAAACAATGAAAAAAGAGGGGACAACAAATTAAAAGCACTCCAGTATGGCATCTTCAGTCACGTGTATACATAGTATTATAGTATCTCTCATCGCCATGGGTCACGGGCTACCCGTCCCACCCACCTTCTGTTCATGTGGAGGCCACCACTGCATCAAGGCCCAGTTTCTTCCCAATTCCCCCATATCTTGGATGCTTTATTCGGGCATCCTCTTGCGCCATATACTTGGTTCTCCGTCATGGCACATGAGTCCATGTCGAGTATCCATTGTTCCAGTGTCAGAGGGTCAGGCGCACCCCATTTTTGCGCAATGTTGCATTTCACTAGGGCCATCGCAGTGTTCAATAGCAGGTTTTCCCATTTATTAGATTCAGACATGTCCGGTACACCCAATATTAAGACCTTCGGATCTAGTTCAATAGGACAAGTAAGGGCTCTGGACAGTTCCATACAGCATGCAGTCCAATAGTCACTCACGGATCCGAGGGCATGTCCAGAGGATTTGATAGAAGGTGCCTTCCTCTGCTCCACAACAGAGACAGTTCGGATTCACTGCCCTCTTCCAGCCATATAAGGGAGTTTGAGGGTAGTACACCCTATGCAGGATTTTAAGTTGCACCAGTCTAAGTCTGGAGGAGATGGCTGCGTCCCGTGGGTGCATTAGGATCTGGATCCAGTCCTCAGGGTTTATTTGCCCCACCTCCCTTTCCCATTTGGCCTTTAATCCCAATAGCCTGGGGGTATATGGGTTTGGCGGGCATGGATCAATTGCGTGAAGTGATATCGCTCAGTGTTGGGCAGTTGGAATCTACCCTGCATGTATTCAAATGAGGTTAGTTTCCCATATTTTAGGATATCTTTAATTCTAAGGATTCCCGCTCTTACCCAGCGCGGCCATGGTTCAAGTTTCTCGATTTCCTTCAGATTGTTTTTGTGCCATAGGGGTTGTGCTGCTGTTATTTTATCCTCCCACCCAACAAACATGCGTGCCTGTCTCCAAATCGTAGTAGTGTGGGCCTTAATTGTGAGCAGGGGGGCCTACCCGGAGATTGGTACAGTTCCTGCAGCAGGTCCGCACCCTGCATGGGTTCCACTTCTGCCCTAATATGAGGTAGCGCCCGGTCCCCGTGGAGCAGGTCATTGACCACCGAGAGTTGTGAAGCCATATAGTAAGTCTGGAGATGGGGTACGCCTATCCCACCCTCCCAGACTGACCACTGCAAGGTACTTAGTGCAATGCGTGAGCGGCATCCCCCCCAGATGAGTTCCCTAAGGAGGGTTTCTATACGATTGAATTCAGGGGCAGGAATCGCAAGCGGGGCATTCTGCAAAACATGGAGGAATCTTGGTAGTGACAGCATTTTAAAGAGTGCAGCTCTCCCCATGAGGGTCAGAGGGAGGAGTTTCCACTGGTGGACGTCGTTGACCAACCTATCCATGATCGGCTGGAGGTTGTGTCTTGCATATCTAGTGAGGTCAGGTGTTACCCATATCCCCAAATATTTAAAGCCCTGCCATTCAAGCCGGTATGGACAATTCGGTAACTCGGCCTGCTCCACCCCCTTCACCGGAAACATTACGGATTTCTTCCAATTAATTTTCTACCCACTGAATTCCCCATAAGTGACGAGTATTTGAGTTACTATGGGGCATCTTCGAACTGGATCAACCAGGTATAATAGAAGATCATCTGCATAAAGAGATATGCGGTCTTCATGCCCTTCGGGCCACTTAAATCCCTTCCATGCCCCGCTTTGACGAAGCCACAGTGCCAGTGGTTCAATGGTGAGGGCGAAGAGGAGAGGGGAAAGGGGACAGCCCTGCCGCATGCCTCTACCTAAGGGAAAGGCTCTGGAGGTCCATCCGTTCACTTTAACTTCTGCCCAGATGTTTGTATAAAACAATTTTACCCAACCTAGGAAGCTTTCTCCAAATCCCATACCGGCCATGATTTCCCAAAGGCAATCCCAACGGACAGAATCAAATGCCTTCTCAAAATCTATCGCCAGCCGTGCTAATGGGGTATCGAGGATTGGGGCCCGTTCTAGCGCCAGTTGGAGTCGGAGTAGATTAATCTTGGTTGATTTATGAGGCATAAAGCCACACTGGTCTGGATGTATAAGTTTATCCGCTATCCGTTGCAATCGGTTAGCCAGAGCTTGGCCAGGACCTTGGCTTCGCCATTGATTAGAGAGATCGGCCTATAAGACGCACATTGCTCTTGGGGTTTATCCAGCTTGGGGATGACCACTATGGTGGCTTTACATAGGTCGTCCGGGAGGGAGCCCCGCTCTAGCGCGGCCAGCAGCATCTGATGCAGGGGAGGTGCTATGTTATTACCTCCCAGTTTCTGCCATATTTCTATGGGGAATCCATTTGGACCCGGGGTCTTCCCCGGCTGCAGCTGTCCCAGGGCTTCTACCAGCTCGGCCTCAGAAAGATCAGAGTCCAGCATCTCGCATTGCTGTGCCGATAGAGTGGGGAGCACCTCTCCATCAAGGAGTGTCCGGTCCAGCGGTAGCTCCGGGGCATGGTATAGTTCAGCATAAAATTGGAAGGCTTCTGCTATTTCGGCGTCTGACCGACAGATCTCGCCCTGTGGGGTGATGACCTCACGCACCGAGTGCCGACCCTCATCCCTCCTCTCAAGCCAAGACAGCAGCTTACCGGCTTTATCCCCAAGCTCGTATATCCAGGCTCTGGATTCCCAGTGGGCCCCTTTGGCATTGTCTAACGTAAGGTTTCGGATGCATTCACTGGCGCGTTGAAGGGACACGTGGGTCTGTGGGGTAGGGTCTAGGGTATGCCCATTCTCCCTGTGGGTTACCTCCTCCTCTGCCTCAGCTATCTTCCGGAGCCTCTCCTTTCTTTTGTTCGCTGTCCAAGAGATTATCTCTCCCCGCAGCACAGACTTGTAGTACTCCCACAGCACCATCGGGTCGGTTTCATCAGAACCGTTAATCTCGAAGTACTCAGTTGAGACCTCCGTAAGGCGGTCCACCAAATCTGAGCTGCCAAAATAGTAAGTGTTCAATCACCACGTTCTAAGGGGGGCCGTTCCCTGCAGTCGCTTTTCCACCAGGAGAGGCGAGTGGTCCGAAACCCCCCGGGGGAGCAAGTCTGCCGAGAGCATATTAGACAGGTCTGCGTGTGGAACAAATAGGTAATCGAGCCTGGAAAGGGAGCCATGGGCCCCGGAGTGGAACAAATAGCCTCTGGTTCCCGGGTGCAGTTCCCGCCACACATCACCAAGACCCAGGGCAGACACAAAGTTAAACAGCTTTGTGGGGAGGTTCGGGTTGCGTTGTCTAAGGTGCGAGCGATCTAGGGTGTTACACATGACGTCATTGAAATCGCCCCCCAGGAACCACTTGTCCGATTGGTGCCTGCCCATCAAGGAGGTCAGATCATCAAGGAGTTCCTGCCCCAGCTCAGGTGGGGAATAAATGGAAACAAGTCCCAGTGTTTCATTCCCGGAGTGTCCCAAGCACCATCACGTAGCGTCCACGAGGGTCCTGCTCTAGTGCATGTAAGACAAACAGGACCCGTTTATGTATAAGAATGAGGGCGCCCCTGGATCCCATGGTATATCCTGCATGGAAAGCGGTCTTATAATTGGTGCGTAGAAAAAATGTACATTGTGCCCCCGCAAGGTGTATTCCAGCAAGCAAGGCCACGTCGGGGGAATATCTGGAAAGTAGCTGCTTGACCAGACGTCTTTTGATCGTGGAGCCCATCCCATTCAGGTTCCAGGTGAGAACACTGAGAGATCTGGGGCGCGTGGACATGGATGGGTGAGATTGGTCAAGTGGCATCTAGTAGAGTTGTAAGAGGGATAAGCAGGCTGCCCCCGAGGGTGCAGCCCTGGTATGTGAACATGCGGTGCAAGAGAGATAAAGATTGAGGTCTGAAGTGCTGTCCCTGTGTGGTGTGGTCCCAACTGGCCAGGAGCTTCACCATCCCTGGAGAACTATCAGGGAGGGTCGGTCCTGAAATAACAAAAAACGTTCCCCAACTAACTCCTCCTTCCCCCTCCCTATACTCCACCCCAACTTGAAGTACCTGTCGACCCAACATTGCTGACAATCAGAGAGAGTAGATTGTCAGCTTTAAGTGCCTTATTAAAGTTCAACTAGAAAGTCAGGGGGGGCTGTGATGGGGTTGTACCCCCTCTTAAACACCCAAGTGGGAGGGCAGCGATCCCCCGCTTACCACATTACAAGAGTGTGAAATCGCCTTTGGTAGTCCCATGGCTTTGTTTTGTCAGTGACCACGCAGTGGGTACCCCGTGGGCGAGGCCTTTGGCGGGTTCTGGGCGGTGGCCCATCACCCCTATCTTCTAGTGGGTCCAGTACTGGTGGCCGGTCCGGCCTGGGATGTTGCTCCGGTGATGGTCTGGGGTTCCTGTTTCTGTTGTTGTTACCTCGGGGTGCGGACCAGTCTCCTTCAATGTGCTGCTCCGCCAAATGCCATGCCTCTTGTGCGGGAAATAGAAGGCCGTACTTGACTCCCAATGTCTGTAGTTGCTTCTTAAGCTTCCCAAAGGACTGTCTCGCTTTCTGTGCTTCCCTGGTATAGTCGGGGAAGAAGGCCAGTCTAGATCCATTGAATGTAATTGTGCCCTTGGTTCTTGCAAGTTGTAAGAGCGCATCCCGGTCTCGATAGTTTAAGAACCTCGCGATCACGGTGCGTGGGGGAGCGCCGGGCAGTGGTCTACCTGTGGGCATTCGGTGCGCTCTCTCAATGGAAAAGAACTTTGAAAAGGATTGCAAGTCAAACAGGTCTGTTAACAATTGTTCCAAAAAAAGTTCCATGCGTGGCCCTTCCTCTTTCTCAGGGATACCAAAGATGCGAACGTTATTGCGTTTGGACCTTCACTCGCTCTCCTCCACCCTGGCCCCCAGCATCTGGAGTGTGGCCTAGATTCCATGGATCTGTTGTTGCACATTGTGTAGGCTGTCTTCTGTCGTCGCAATCCGTCGTTCTGCCTCTCCAGTGCGCGCGGACAGCTTTTGGAGGTCGTGTCTTAGGAGGGAGACGTCAAGGCTTATGCGGTCTATCTTCTGCTCCATAGATGAGTGGGAGTCTGCAATGGCCGCCATGACGTCTTTAAGCAAGAGTGCGTGTTCAGTTTCCATCTCGTCAGGATGTAGCGATTGGGAATCCGTCTGTTGTGAGGAGGGCACAGTATATTGTTCAATTCTGTTCTGCATGTTGGGTTTCCTCGTCTTTTCTTTGCCCATGTTCGCACCCCGATCCTGGGGCAGTGGCTCGATATCAGTGTTCTTAACAAGGGCCTTCGGTGGTGTCAGCTGGGTCGATCCCATCTCAGTTTGGCCGTGGCAAATCCGAGAAGCGATCTTGTTAGAATTGTGGTGCCAGGTCTATCTCCCGTCTTTGCGGCCTCCTGCAGGGAGAAAGGTGATGTGGTTGGGCACAGAGCCCACCTCCTGCAAAGGTGATGTCACCCTCAGTGGGAAACAGCAGCTTCGTGGCCCTTCAATGTGTCAGGATGTGTACCGTGACTTGGGCCTCCGGGTGTACTCCTGCCGGGATTCGGGATTTAAAACGTTCTTGCTCTCTAACCACGGCGCCGCTGGGTTCTTCCCGACGGTGTAAGACCCCAACTCTGTGTGTTCCGTGTCCCGGGGCTGTGCCGGGCCGGTCCTCTGGATCGCCCTGCGGTCTCAGTGCAGGGGGCGTCTGTCGTCTAGGCCGGTCCCGGGGGTGTTGCCGGTTCTTCCCATTCTCGGGGGGCCCCTCTGCGAGTGTTGGTTCTGCAATGCAAGGCATGACATGCCGGGTGTTCCGGGCCAAGTAGTATGAGTTGGTGCCTCGTTACAGCGAGTTCTTTCAGGATCTGTCCTTCTGCATGGGATGGAGCAGTGCGGTGCTCCGGACCTTCCCGCTCGTCGAGGCCACCCCGTTCCTCCAATGGCCTATTCGCCGGGTCCACTGCGCACTGGAGCGGATTAATGGGGAAGACCCGGGAGCCGCTCTTGACGAGGCCCGGCTCTTCTTCACAGATATGGCGGTTGGGGAAACCACTTGCGTGAGCCAGTTCGTGTCCCGGGGAAGGGGAGGAGGGGCGCAGAGGCACTCGTTTGCAGGGTCCTACCTCGGCCGCCTTGCACAGGGCAAGGGCGAGTCATCTGCCTCCCCAGATGTTCCGCTCAGCTCAGGGTCCGGTTCGCTGTGAGGCCGCCTCTTAAGGTTCGCATAGGAGTGCCCAGCTCCTTCCACGGTCTTCTCCTTTGCAGAGACCGTCGCAGCACCTTGTCACCAAGTGCGTGCCGTTCGTTAAGTCTCTTCACTCAGGTGGCCTTCTTAGGAGGGTGCCCAGCGGTTCTTCTTCCACCTTCGCCTCGACGTATCTTCGTGCCCTGCTTTCAAATACTTTCACCGCCTGGACCGAGTGAGCACCACGGTTCCCGCTTAACATAGAGGTAATTTTTACGTTTCATAATTAGCGATATCAGGCGATTTATCAGGATTCATGCGGCGATCACGGGAGCGACGGAGAGCTACGTCCTCCTCATTGCGCTGCTAGCCACGCCATCTATTGAGGGCTGAATTGATTGGTGTGGGGCGACTGTTGGCCAAGCGCCTTTGAGCCTCCTCGCCATTATATTTCTGCAAAAAGCAGGTCTGTGTTCCATAACATTACTACCTTTGCATGCTCAGGCAACACTGGAGTGAGAGGTTTTGAAAAGTTGGCTACTTGAGCCCTGAATTTGAAGTGGTGTGGGGGTGACTGCGGGCCTAGTGCCTTTGAGACCCTACCCCATGATCAGCGCGGACCAATGATCAACATATTCTTTTTGGATGTTTGTGCTAAAATTGAATTGGAGTTGCCAGAAACTTGTAAAGGAACCGATAATGATTTTTTGCCTCTGGGTGCCAAACTCTAATTGAGAAGCAATTGTTGTAGTTTCTTGCTGTTTATTGATTCTTGAATTTGATCGGTGTGGGGGCGACTGTTGGCTGAGCGCTTTTGAACCTCCCTGCCACTATTTTTCCACAAGAAGCGGCTACACGTTCACACAACACTACTACGCTTGTATACTCCTGCAAAAGTGAAGTGAGAGGTTTTGAAAAGTTGACTACTTGAGTACTGAATCTGAGTGGTGTGGGGGTGACTGCGGGCCTAGTGCCTTTGAGCCCCCATTCCATTTCATCACAAGGTGACTCATGATTACCTTACACCAGCCCTCTAGAAACGCTCCTCCCAAAGTGGAGTAGTAGTCTTTGTAAATTTACAGAGGAATCAACTGTGTTTTGGGATTCTGTATGATTCTTGTGTGAATTCATTTTTGGGGGAGGGTGTTTCACTGGTAGAGTGTTGTGTAACCCCTATTTGTGACCTGAAAAGATGGTTAATGGACTTCGAAGTGGTCGCCAACTGTGTGAGTCCCTAGCAGGGCTAAGTTTGGGTTTGCAGTTGGGGGTTATGGAAGTGCCAACTTCAGTGTGCCTAAATGGGCTTGAGGAAAGCAGTGAAGTGGGCACCACTGTATGTGAGGAATTACAGCCTACGTTTTGCTCCCATCAATCCAACATATCAGGGGGCACTGAAATGTTTAGTAACCCGGAAATACCGGTGAGTGCGATGGTTGAAGGGGCTTATGACTCATTACCTGTGTTAAAAACATTTTTTTTTAAAAGAGTTGAGGCGCGCTCTCCAGTTCCTGGCCAATATATTACCTGAAAAAAAGGTTACTGGGTTCAATCCCAAAGTGTCCAGTACATTCACAGGGTTAAATCCCAATTGATGCCAAAATGTTCACAGGCTTGATTCCCTTCTTGCACTGCTGTCCTCCTCCTATTGCTTTCGTATCGCCAACACTCATCAGGGAGGCTAAGTTGCCTTTCTGTTCAGGTGAATACAATATAATTGCTGTTGCAGTCTCTAGGAATTGTGGTAGTTGTAGTGAAACCATTTAAACAATTCAGGTGACCAGGAAAAGACTCCCCTCCAAAAACACACATCTTACCCTTAACAGGAGGAGGGGGGAAAATCATAATTATGGCTCTCTAATGTAGGACATATTGACCCCGGTGCTGCAGCCTCTGGAGTCTGGATCTCCAAAAAGTACATGAAAAAAAGAGGCGAGGGACCTAGATTGCGCGCCTCACTCACCCTCTGTTGTTCTACATATTAAAAACATTTAAATTGAAAGAAATTAATGTATCTGATCAAATGGAAGGTAATGTGCAATCAAACCCTGTAGTAATATCTGGTGAAGAAATGAATTAACATGCAGATATATTAAAGAAAATGGGTATAGAGATATTTGAGAATAAACTTAAGGATGTCTCTATGATTGCTCCCGCTATAGAGGCTGAGTTGGGGAAATGCATGCGGTTTTCCCTTGACACCTCTACCACGGTAAATCAAAGTGGCCATGGTATTGAAAATGTACAGCTTTATAGTAAGCCCCAGGAGGCCCCGGTTAGACCGGGTAAAGGTAATGCTCCTATGAGGGAGCATAAGGTTGACTATTCTACTGGGGACGTTTGTAATTGGAAATCTAGTTCCCCGACTGATGTACAGGGTAATTTAAAAGCTATGGCAGCTTTAATGCTTTCGAATCAAGATATTGTTATATCAATCCATCATTCTGAGGTGAGTGCCCCTGAAGCTCATGCTATGGATCGAGAGTATCCTCTACCCTCCCCTGAAATGAGTACCGAGCTCCCGGTAGCTTTAATGCTCTCGGGACCCGATATAGGTACCCTAAACCATCACTATGCTGGGAGTGCCCCCGAAGTTCGTGCTATGGGTGGTCAGTATCCCTTAGACTTTCGGCAATGGGCACTGACTTCCTGGTGCTGACACGAATATTACATTTTCTGGACAGAGGGCATGAACAAACACACTCTGAAATTGATGCCATGAAAGGTGCCCTTGTTGAAATTCTATGTAAAATAAATAGGATGGAAGGGCTCTTATTTGCCTGTGACACAGTGGCTGCCTTAACAGCTGGCAAAAACAATTCTAAGGTGTGCACAGTTGATAGTGCAGTCCAAACACCTGCCGACTATAGGATGGTGTGTAATCCAATTAAGTCCTTTGCTGAATTAGCAGCTGTAAATGTGAGCCAAGGTGAATCTAACTCGGCAACAGCAGTGAGGAAACTCACACAGATTGTTACTTCTAATTCATTGGCAATCCAAAAATGTTTATAGGATATTATTGTGACTCCGCAAGACAATCAGACTAACCACAATAGTCTAGGTGGCGAGGTGCCGGGGAACTTTAATGAGGTTCCCTATAGTGAACCGATCGATAGTCGTTCCGCATTAACCCTATAGACTTGGAAGATGACCTCCATGCTAAGTATGATCAAATTCCTGGATACTCCAGTTGTTGTGTTGTCTCGAAAACAAACAAAAAATGGCTGCAAGAGCATTAAAACCAGTAGCCCGACAAAATAAGTCTTTGAGTGTAAAACCAAAAAAATCCAAGAATGAATTCCTGAAGAAAAATGATAATCATGGCTCCCATATTAAGGATATCTGTAACCTATCCAATGAGAATGGGGTCATCGATCTGCAACAGCTTAATACTTAGTCTAATGTCTTATTGAATATTGAGCAAGTAAATGGTGTGCCAACACTAAAATTATTCAAGGGGATAAAGCAAACTAAAAAAATCCCGGATCAACATGGCAGATTGGAATCTAGTCCTCATAAGAATGATAGGATGCTCAGTGAGGGGTCTTGTATATATAACCAACAAAAACAATTTGACTTATTAAAATGTATCCCTGCACTCGAGATGAAAAAAGCATCAAATAGAATTAAAGGTATAGGTGGAATTACGTCCTTAAATTCACAAAGCAGGGCACAAAATACCCAGTGCCGAAAACTGGCTCTATGGCGATGTCTATTCCCAAAGTGAAAAGAGTTGAGTTAAAATACAAGACAAATGAATCTAATGTTCCGAGTACACATCTTGAGAATTCAAGTAATGTACCGGTAAAACCAGCTATGGTTTTTGGAGCACAAGCGATGGCCAGTACTACCATGATGACATTTCAAAAGCACCCCTACTGCAAATACCTTTGAAATTAATTTAGAAGAGGACAAAGTGAGTTTGAGAGGGTCCTTGCCCCAGAAATGCCATATTTTATGGGGTGGAAATCTAAGGTTGTACCTAATGGGAAATCCAGTCTAAATTGATCTGCCATTTTGAGAGCATTGCAAGCCATTCCCTCCCTAAGAACAATCAGATCGAATGATATAGACCGGGTCCGGCTATCGTCCCAAAATCAGCATCGGATGATTTGCGGATACCACTCAAATATCATCATTAAATTGATCTGGGAACAAAAGGAGGACTTTGAGCTGATTGGTCTTATTCCGTATATATTTCCATCTGAAGCTGAAGCAACAGCCTTTGTGGAAACACCTCCTATTAAGATCGAGGTGTCAGGTGTTCCACTTAGGGGGCAGGTGCTTCCACAATTCAGTGAAGATTTGCTTACAGTGATCGCGGGATTGATTCCATCTACACCCACTTAATCAAACATCCAGAATCAGAATCACTAGAATGACCATGTGGGGGTGACCTTTATGTCATGGAACTCGTGTGGCCTTAGATATTTTTTGTCATGGGCCGCCCACCTTGATGCTGTATCATGACCCAGAGTTATTCTCATTCAGGAAACCATGCATATTACATGGTTTGTTGTGGAGGGATATGACATTTATTATCAGGTGGCCAAACAGGGTCTACTGGGGTGCCCTTCGGGGGGCCTTACAATATTGATTGACAAAACTTGTAGAATTGTGTCCAACTTAGTATTAGCTCATGAGTCACTCCTTATTGTAGAACTCCTTTTTCCAGGGTCTATGAAGGAGGGCATTTTGGTTGTATGTTTATACTGGCATAGATTGGCATGCTATGTCTCTGATATGTGTGATTTGTTGAACCCGATCTTTGAAGAAGCAGTTTCTAGAAATCCGGGCTTAAGGGTCATTGTTGGTGGGGACTTTAATTCCACCTTTTTAAATTTACGGCAACCAGGAGGTGCCTCTTTTCGAGGCCCTGCAAGCCTTTCTGTATTTAATGGGAAAAAATGGGTTGAGTATTTTAAGTCCTGGGATTTACAACTTATCAGGCCTATACGGGACACTCATGGTTACACTTGGAGTGGAGGGTCTGTTGCTCAATGATCGACTATTTGTATCAACCAGTTTGCTCTACCAAGTGGAGGAAACATCTATTGGTGAGTGTGGATCAAGTGATCATTTGGCCCTGAAAATGAATTTGAACATCTCAAAACTTACATATAAATCTGTGACTGCCTTGGCCCTTTTGGAAACAGATTGGCCGTGTATATCTGTTAGATGGGACTTTCAAACATGCGTGACTCTAACCCAACAAATTAGAAAGGATCCCAAGCTCTGTTATGCGCTGACCGATTCAGGCACTGCGTCTATAATAGTGGAATACCGGAATGGAGGGCGCATTCAGGAATATTTTAAATGGATGGTACAGTGCCAACGTGGGGCGGTGTCCAAGCACCGACATTGCTATAATGAGCACATTACCTCCCTCAGGAGAGAAAAAAGAAAGCAGTTGAGGCAATTACGCCTAGCCAACCACAACTGGTCCAAATGTATGTGGCTTAAATGCAATATCTCTTGGTTGTATCATAACAAGGTGAAGGCGCTGAGGTACGAACTTGATCGAAAAGATAATTAAAAGATGATATATCATCTCCTTATACAAGACAGGTATGGGCTACGGTTAGAGCAATTACTGTTGCTGCAACATCCCTTCAGGAAGCTGCTTTATCTGCCTCCACATGGATGACTTATATAAAAAAATAAATATGCCTTGCCAACCGCCTTTGAATCCATTGAACATAGAAAATTTGAATTACTGATTTTGAAATGCTCCCCGTGGTCTCGTGAAGACATTGTTGGTGCAATTGCTAAAATTAAAGGCTCTAGGGCACCAGGGCCCGATGGCATTCCGCCTTGCCTGATCAAAGCAGATCCAGAGTTCTGGGCCGATATTTTAAAAATTCAATTTGATTCAATATATTTGTCCAGAAAAAATCCCATCTACAAGAAAGGAAAGGTCGATGATCCCAACAATTTTAGACCCATCGCTTTGATGGATGCTGCGGCCCAAATTTTTACTCTTTTGATTCTAGAGGTAATTCAGTTACATATGTCCCACTTAAAGTTGTTGCCACGCTTCCAAGTGGGATTTAGTAAATATGGGATTCCCTTTAAACGCGTCTATTACGCCCCATTTATACGAACTTACAAAACATTCGAGAACAGGCCCTATTTACATGGCAGCTCTTGATCTTATGGCTGCCTTTGATATGGTGATCAGAGATGTGCTAATGGAGAATATGATTAATTTGGGCTTTCCTTTAGATCTGGTGGCTATTATTGCACTTTTACATCAAAACACCTTCTATGAAATAATGCTGTCAAAGAATGGAGCTGTAACTGACCCCATCACTACTGAGATTGGACTCAAACAGGGCTGCAATCTTGATGCAGTCCTGTTTAACCTCTTCTTAGTAGGCTTGGACGCTGACTGGAGTGAGAATGTCATATTCCTTGATAAAAAAGGGTCAGCTGGCGTTAAATTGGATTGGATTTGCTGATGACGTGATGTTTTTGGACCCTACTCCATTTGGTCTTCAGACAAAATGTAATTTATTTTTCAGTTTTGCCCTAAAACATAATCTTCAAATTATATTGATAAGCAAGGAATAACTTATTGTTGGGTTTCCTGCTGTAAGAGCAGATTTAAAAGCTATTATTGGTGTTTGATGTTAGATCAAATTGGCAAGAGTAAGGCATATTATGAATATGCAAAATTTCGCAGAAAATGGGGGGAGATGGCTAGTTGTTTCCCTGTAAGCAGTCACACAAAATGCATATGCGCTATAAGTTGAACCAACTGCTGACAAATGAAAGGATTCAACATTGGAATGAAGATGTGGGGAATATAAGACATGGGGGATGTCACTTTTGTGCACAAACTTCTGTACTTGAATCCCTAAAGCAGTTGACCATATATTGTGAGTTCTTTGAAGCCTTTAGATCCAGGATATTTGGATCCTATTTATCTTTGTCATCTTGGTTGAGTAGAGAAAGCTAATTGGAAAGTTGCATGAGGGGCTATAACCAGAAGTTATTGCTTAAATTGATTACACTATTGAATGTTATTCAAGAGAATTTGGACCAAAAGAAAATCTCAATGGTTGCCAGAGGGAGCTGACATTTTATGGACTGAGAAAAAGGTTTACTCTATGGAACGATACATTGCTTTGTTATTACAAGGTTTTATGTTGATATATGATGAAACATGATGTTGATAATGACTTTGGGCATTGTGCACTTACTATTTTATGATGAAATGTTAAATTGATGATTCTTATCATATTTGGTGTTAGTTTAGCTATGGTGTGTTATATGGGAGTATATAATTGGAAGTGAACATTTTTCTTTCCTTTTTATTTATTTTTATTGTCAAATGATTACATTTTTGTAAAGGTTCTTTTTACCAAATACAATAAAAAAAATAAAAATAAAAAAAAATGATTATTAATACGATTGGTCCTGATGTGCCAAACAAATTGAAATCAAAGAAACAAGTCTGGGACCTAGCACTTACCATTGCTTATCTTAGTGAGAAAAAAATAAATGATATGCACAATTCAGCAGGCAGGGATTCTTGCCTAACAAGCCCTGTGCCTATGTAACCAAAATATGTAGTAGACACCTGAGGAGATTTGTTAGCTATTTGCCCTTCAATATATTGCTACTTATGAATATACATGGGCATGGATTAAGTTCCCCTATGACAAGAGGCAATGTAGATTATGCAGGGTAGAGGTCGAGATAGTCCGACACATACTAACACAGTGCCCTAAATTAAATGAACAATACCAAAAGGGCTATCATACTGTTGTATTGCAAATAGAGACTGTATAGGGAGTGCAATTTTGGAGTACATCGACAGGGACTGCAAATTATGCATGGAAGGAGGCATTGGAAATGATGGCAGTGGTTTTGTCTGTCCCTTCGGATTAATCACCCATGGAAACAAGGAAAAGGATAGTAGTTTCTCCTATTTAATTTCTACTATTTTTATTTTTTAAGATGTACTATATATTAAGTGCTTTGCTTTTAGAATTGTTTATTGTATTATCATGTATTATGTGATATTATTATTTGCTAACTCATTTCTTTCAATGTATCTTCTTTTATATTTACTGTACGTGGGCTTAAGGTTGTAATCTTTTTTGACCAAATGCACAATAAAAGAAAATATATATCAAATACAGGCTTAACATCAATTGTTCAGTCCCCTGAGTTACAGTCACTGTCCTGTACCTTTGTGACCTTTACCGTGAATAGATCACATTCCAATTTGCTATGCAGTGAGGTAAACTGAACATTTAAAGATATTCTAGTGCTGAGACTTATCTTTGATTCAGTTTTACTTATTTTTCCAGAGTAGTAAACTACACAATTTTAAGCATCAGTCTCATGTGGGGTTTGGATATCACAACCATGCGGCTCAACATTAACTTCTTTAATCACTGGACAGAATATGTTTCCCTGAATAACATATTAACAACGGAAAACTATGCACATTCATGTCTAAGCACCACAATACTACGTACCTAAGGTATTCGGGAGAGGGAGCACTCCTGATATGATGCTTCCTCCAGCAGAGACAGACAAAACAGAAAATCCTGGTGAGGCAGAAGTGGTTTTATACCCAGTTTAGGGGAAGAGTTGAAAAAATGGGAAGACATAAAACATTGTTAGGGGCCTTGTGAAGTACCTGTCTCCCAGGTGCAGGCTCAGGTCATAGAGCAGGAGTCTGCAAACTTTGGCTCTCCAGATGAGTTACACTAAAACTCACATCAGACCTAACCAGCATAGTTAATGGTGAGGGATAATGGAAGTCATAGTTTAAAACATCTGGAGAGCCATAGGTTGAAGACCCCTGTCATAGGTGTAAGGACATTGATGAGGAAGTAGATGCTAAGGTAAAGGCGACTTCTTTCAAATCATGTGCTCTGACAATCTTATCAGAGTCCAGTGATTTCTTGTTTCTGGAGCTGTGGTTCAAAACTGAGTGACAACGTGAATTCAACAAAGACATGTCATATATGTTGTGCTGTAGGTAGTGTGTAGTTCATACAGTGGGCACTATTGCTAGTTATTTGGTTGGTGTTTCCATTCAAAGGGGCTGATGTGTACATTGAAAAGGTGCGTGCAAGGCTGTACTCTGAAGTTGAAGACATGTTTATGCTTGATGGGAATACATGTTCTGCATTCTGATGGAAGCTATTTATGATGCTGTACTGTTTGCGTTCCAGGTCAGTTGCCATTCGAGCTGCTGCTGGAAGGAGGGACACAGTTGTAAGCAACTCACTCAAGAATTAAGAGAACCAGAAAAAACCCATTGGTCTGTTCACTCTTCCATGGGACTTACTAACAATTCTGGAGATGAGCTGGAGTGGTGTCTTAGTTTTCTGTGTCCCTCCGGTCCAGGTTCTTTTGGTCCCATGTATATTTCCTGTAATCTGTCGTCCACTTATTGTTGGATCGCTTCCTGTGGAATTGACATCATCCTGTGCTGCTGGAGTCACGCTTGGTGGTCCCCTGTCCTTTTGCCGCTTCTTTGGCTCTCTCACTTTAGTTGCACTTAGCTGCTTTTGGCAAGGGATTTGGATCTGCCCTTCACCTCACACAGGATACTTGAATGAGCAGAGGGATTTTAGATCTCTTTCCAGCTGCCGAAGAGATCCTTTGACAGTTTTGGTGTAGCGCTGAGAAAGAAAGGAAAGCACCAAGTAATGTGGAACAACGTTACTCCACATTCGGGCAACGCTTCCTAGCACTGTGGTACCTCTGTGATGCATTTTGTCCTTTTAATATGAGGCACATTGTTTTTCTCAGTGTATGAACACTTGAGGAAGAGTTGTTCCTACACTCTGCTTGAGTATTTTCTTTTCACATTGTATGGTTCAAATGAATAACTGTAATTGACTCAAAGAGACTCTCAAGTGAAATCTACATAGTGCATTGGGATCTCTGGATGAACCAAATTCGGGTGGTGCCTCTTTGCACAGTATGTTGAGAGATGTAGATCAAAATTATACTGGGCACATGTATTGCTGAACATGAGGCTAACAAGTTTTATACCATGAAAAATGCCTGGTGAAGATTCTGGGGACAGCTGCCTAAAGTTAATTTAACCTGAGTATTGGATTTAGCTACCTCCCTTTCTGTGACTTTGGGGATTGTATTGTTGCTGACCTGACATGGTGGCTCTTCCAGCCCAGTTTCTCCCAACCCCTGGTGAACCTCTTGTGAAATGGGAGACATGGAAGGAGGATTTTCAAGAAAACGTCTTAGCCATAGATCGTCCCTCCTCAGCTCGGACCATCTCAGGGTGTTCCTCATGCATAGCTCGGGGTTTGAAAGCAGGAGGATTTTAAAGAATCTGCCAGAGCTAACACCAGAAATTGGTGCCTCCGGTGATGAAAGTGACAAACCCAGTCTCCATGAGGTAATATTGAAAAAACTGGACAAGCACTTCAAAAAGAAGACAAGTATAATTTTGCAAAGGTATCATTCCAGGATGTGTGACAAGGGTAGAGATTGAGGTGTTCATTACAGCGCTCAGGGATCTAGAGAACAGGTGTAACTTTGGCACCTCTTACAATGATAGGTTGAGAGATCAACTGATGTTGAAAGTATGTGAGAACAAAACCAGAGAGGAGATTTGGACCAAAGGGGATCCGTCATTGGAAGAAGTCATTGACATGTCGAGAGGGTGGAGCAAATGCAAGCATGCATTAAGGAGTTGGAGAACAAGGAGAGCAAGGAAGAAAACACCAATTCATTGAATTACATTTCCAATTATCTCAAGAAAGGTTTTGTTTCTGGGTAGAAGGGTTCTGCACATATAAAACGCTCCTCTAAGAAGAAGGAACATACAAAGGGTTTGAAAAATAAGCCCTCTGACATCAAGATAGACACTAACCAACAGGGGAAGAAAAGCTTCCGGTGTGGGGGGTTTTCTTATTGTGCTAATGTTCCCTCCTGTCCTGGTAATAATGATACATACTTCAGGTGTAGCAGCAAAGGGCACTTTTCTCTGTGCTGCCACAACCTTTTCACAAGAGTGTGAAGGAGATTGAGCAGGAGGTTTAAAGTTCTGAAGAGGTCTGTGAGGATGAATGCAAAGGAGTGTGTTTTGGGGGTCAGTGAGGATGGAGCTCAAACCTTGAGGTGTGATAAGCCTCATGCCAAGGTGTAGGTTGAGGGTGTTTATGTAAATTGATTCTGAGTTGGACTACACATTTATTGGCAAGGAAATCTCCCTTTCGTGATTTTGTGATGTGCAACTACTCAAACCCAAAATTAGGGCCAATGCTTATGATGGTGTTAGGATTGACATCTTGCGGTACTCTAATGCCATTTTAGAGTCATGAGCAGAAGCACCAAAGCGAGATGTGTGTATTTGATAGGGGAGGCTGTCTTCCTGGATTGTATCAGAAGAGTGATTTGGACATTTTAATTGACCCTAAGGTTCTGGGTCTAATTGCTACGATTAATCAGGTGGTCTCTGTTCCTGAGGACAGACATGAGGTTGTTTTCAGGGACAGATTAGGATGTCTCAAAGGATATTGCCACAAAATTAAGCTGAAGGAGGGAGCGGTGCCAGTAGTGAGCAAGGCTTGCGTTGTTCCTTTAGCACTTAGGGAGGAAGTGACAGAGGATATAAGGAGACAAGAGAGAGCGAGAGAGAGAGGTGATTCTTGAGCTGGAGGAGACGTCAGAGTGGACTCTCCAGTTGTGGCTGTGTCTTAAGAGCAATGGCAATATCAGAATGTGTGCTGACTTGCAAGGGTTAAACAAGTATGTGGTGGTGGATAGGTTCCCACTGCCTAACATTGGTGAGATTGCCAGCTTGTCTGGCCGTGCAAAGGTTTTTAGCAATCTTTTATTTAATGTAATTTTATTGGGTATTTACAATGCGCCTGAAAGCAAAGGGTGTTTCAAGGAGCAACAAGCAAAAAGAGGAGGGGGAAACAGGGATGAAGAATAATAAATATGGTCCTACTAGGCATTGTGTCCTTTTGATCATGCAAGTGTTGTAATAAGAAGTGCTTGAGAATGGGGATGTGGGGGGAAGTGCTGGTCAGAGCAAAATGGAGGGAAAGGATGTTCAGGTTGGAGTGGAGAGCTCTGGGGGGAGTAGAACGGGGAAAAAAGGGCTCCTGGTCTTAGACGAGCGCTAAGGGGGGGTGAGCTGGACAAACGCCAGGGGAATGCAGAGGGTGCAGGCAAATGAGGGTTCACATGTTAAGTGTTAGAATGGGGCTGGATTAGCTCAATAGGGGTGCAGGGCCAGCCAGGCTGGTACCGGGGGAGGGAGCCCAGTAGGGCAAGTGAACTTGGGAAGGTCGGTCAGAGAGCAAGGAGTTCAACCACTCCAGAGCCAGGTCTGTGATGCCAAGGGACAGAGCCTATTTATAAATATATGATTGACCATATCAAAGGCAGAGGAAAGGTCAAGAAGGATGAGAATGGAAGGAGAGTTGGAATCGAGAGCAAGTCTTCACAGGTGTTGAGGAGTGCAGTTTCCATGCCTCTGGCTGCTCTTGCGCTAGACTGGAGGTCATGAAGACAACCAACAGATTCAGTGTTGTGGATCAGCTGGGAGTTGACCAGCCTCTCCAAGGGATTTCCCAGGAAGGGGGTAATAGGGTGATAGTTAGCTCTACATGAGGAGTCAGCAGAAGGCTTTTTGTGGAGTTGATACACAAATTAGTGCATAAGGAGTAGGGGGAAGGAACCAATGGCAAAAGAGTGAATGCAGAATCAGGCCAAGGCTGGAGCAAGGTTGGCAATGTTGTCCTTGATAGTTCTGGAGGTGCAGGGGGCAAGTGTTTGGAGGAGGCTTTATAGAGAGGACTTGTCTAGAGGCCTCATCAGGTGATATGGGCGAGATACCCAAGAGTAGGAGGGAAGGGCAGAGGGGGGCCAAGGGAGGCCTGAGTAAGGGTGAGGGAGAAGGGAGAGGCTAGTGCAGTGCAGAGGAAGAGGGATGGAGAGGGGAAGTGGAGACTGCAGTAGGATTGACAAGTTCCTTGTATATTTTGAACAGTTTAGCCATGTTAGATGCCCTGGAGATGTGGCCTTGGATATAGGACTTCTTCTTCATGTAGATGGATAGGCTATATTGGCTTTGGAGCAGGCGGCAGGCCAGTCTGTCAGAGGATGTGCTCGAAGCCTGCAACTTCTGCTCAGCAGCTCTGCAATAGGTTTTCAGAGAGACTTGGTCGGAATCATACCAGGTGTTGCCCTTGGAGGCAGGCTTCATGCAGATCCTCATCACAGGGGCAAGGATGTCCAGAGTATTGGAGACGGAGAGGTGCAGTTTAGTAAGGGTTGTGTCACAGTGATAGTCAGTGGCCGGAGTGGGAGTGAAATGAAAGTGTTGGCAAAAGCAGCAACTGACATTTGCTTCATCGGTCGAATGACAGAGAAAGAGACTGGCAGTGCAGGCAGAGGCTTAGCTGGGGGACCCAAGAGATCCAGGTGAGAGGACAGGAGAGCATGATCATACCAGGAGAAAAGTATATTGAGAGGGTTGCAGATGGGGATGTCTGCTGAGATAAGAGAATCCAAGGTGTGTCTTGCTGAGTGCATCGGACCGGAAGGAAGAATGGTGAGGGAAAGAGAGTCAGAGATGCTGTGGAAGAGACTAGCGACCACATCAGCGGAGTCAAGGTGAATATTGAAGTCTCTGAAGAGGAGAAGTTTAGAGTTGGAAGCCAGGAGAGAAGGGGTGAGGTGAGACCACTCTGAGAGGTAGAGGGAGACCTGACAAGGGGTCCAGTAGGTGGTGGCAAGAGTCAGTGAGAGGATTAGAGAGACTCCAATCCTGCATAAAAGGTATTCAAAGGAAGAGTAGGACTGAGTGGGGTGATTGTAGCAGGGACCCAATCTGGGAAATCAGGGCCACTCTACCCCTGAGATGTTAGGCGTGAGTTTAGAGATGATCTTGTAGCCCTCCGGGAGAGGTGTGTCAAAAATAGTGACAGAGCTGGTCATGAACTACGTACTGGTGAGCGCAAGAACATCAAGGTCTACATTTTCAAAGAGGTGGCAGATGCCATAGGAGTGTTTAACAGCAGAGCAAGAATTGAGGGTAGCTAAGTGGAACTGGTAGACACCTTTGAAGGTCTTACGAGGAGGGGTATAGGAATGTGGAACACCCTTTTGTGGTAACAGTGTGTCCAGATAGGTGGCACAAGGAGGAGTGGAAGGAGAAGGAAGGAAGCTGATGAGAGATGGAAGACGCCTATCAAGAAGTAAGAGGTTGGATTGAGAGCCCTGGACTATGACAGTGTCATTCTGATAGACATGCCCCTAGATGATGAGAAATATGCCAAAAGTACTTCCCATTGGGTCCCACCATTAAGGAGCGAAGAAGAGAAAGGGGAGAGCACTGATACCATATGGGGAATCCAAAGGTCCGGAGATGGAGGATGTCAGTGACAGTCTGCCTGGAAGAAACGTTGACATAGGTGTCAGCAACGGGCAGGCATTGATTGGCGAACAGGAGATCTTCTTTAACCTTTTCCTTAAAGTCTTCGAAAAAGAGATAGGATAGGTGATAAATAATCCATTAAAGTAGATAGGGGTGATGGAATGCACCATGGAGAGAGAGGGCAGAGAGATGGAAGAGAGAGAAATAGAGGGAGGGCGAAACTGCCCAATGCATGACGAACTCACCAGGTGGCATAGCAGCATGCCAGGCACAGACGAATCAGGTACATGAGAAAGGAAGTTTAGGCCAGTGGAGAGGATCCTGCGGCATGCAGAGGGTGAGCTCGGTGAAGAGGCTGTGAGACTTGAGACTTTGCCATCTCTCCGCAGGAGACTTATTATGTAGATACTTAGTTCTGCAATTGTTAAACTCGCAGCAGAGCTGTAACTCTAGAGTGCAGCTAGAGCTGGGCCCAGTAGGCATGGTGGAACACATAGAGCTGGCAACACAGTGCTGAATGGAGGGTAGGATGTATAGATTTCCTGGAAAGAGGGAGTAAAAGCAAAAATTCAACACAACAGCAATGCACAGCACCTAGATTTGAGGACAAAGGCTTACATTTCAAAACAGAGCAGCAAATGCAAAACCCAGTGATTGGAGTTTCCTGGATAGTGGGAAAAAAGCCTACATTTCAAAACACAGCAGCAAATTAGCAGGATGGCATGGTTGACCGTATCAAAGGCAGAAGAGAGATCAATTAGGATGAGGACAGATGGGTGGTTTGCATCCAAGTTAGAGAGCAAGTCTTCACGGATGTTCAGGAGAGCAGTTTATGTGCTTCTGGCTGCTCTGAAGCCAGACTGATGATCATGGAGACAACCAACAGATTCAGTGTGAAGATCAAGATGGGAGATGGCCAGCTTTTCTGAAGTGTTTGCCCAGGAAAAGAGTAATGGAGATTGGATGGCAGTTAGCCGGACAAGAGGGGTCAGCAGAGGGTTTCTTGAGAAGAGGGTGCACAAGAAAGTGCTTCAGGGGGAAGGGAAGGCTCCAGTGGTGAAAGACTGGTTGCAGAAGTCTGACCAAGGCTGGAGCAAGGGTGTCAATGTGGTCCTTGATGGTTTTGTATGAACAAGGAAGAACCTGTTTTGATGAGACCTTCATAAATTGGACTTGTCTAGAAACCTTGTTCGGGTGAACAAAGGAAAGGAAGATAAGGGCGGTGGAGAGGTGGCCACAGGAAGGCCAGAAGTAGAGGAGAAAGTAGAGGTGGAAGGAAGAAAGGGTGGACAGGATGGTTTTTAGATGAAATGTGAAGCTAAGGCCATGCAGAGGGCCTGGTAGGGGACAGGAGAGGTAGAGACTGCAGCAGGATTGGCCAGCTCCTTCCAGATTTTAAAGAGTTTGGCTGCGTTGTTAGATGCCACTGAGATGCAGGCTTGGTTGTGAGTTCTCGTCTTAGTGTGGACAGAGAGTTCGAGTGCAGGAGGGGAAGAGAAATTGGCAGAAAAAGCCTCAACTGACACACGGGTTGGATGACCAAGAAGGTGGGTGGCAGTGTGGGGGTTGGCTCGCCCTGAGGTGTAGAAAGAGAGAGATGAGAGGAGAAGAAAAGTGGATAGAGAGTATTAAAAAGGGGGAGGTCTGAGGAGATCAGAACATCCAGAGTGTGCCCTGCAGAGTGAGTCAGGTCAGAGGGAAGATAGGAGAGAGACAGAGAGACACATGTTGTAAAAGAGTCCACAGGAGGGAGAGGAAACCTCCTGGTGGATGTTTAGGTCTCTGAGGAGGAGGAGTTGAGTGGACGGGCCGGAAGGGAGGAGACGAGGGCCGCCCACCCCAAGGGGAAGGAGGTTACCTGACCAGGCGGCCGGTAGATAGTAGCCACTGTAAGAGGGTGGCGGTGAGAGAGAGAACCTACAGACCAGGCATTCAAAGGAGGAGTAGGCCTGCATAGGAATGATGGAAGCATGATGGAGGCAGGACTCCACTCCACGAAATCAAGGCAACACCTCCACTGGGATGGTTGGATTTTGCCCCGGAGAGGATCTTGTAGCCATCAGGGAGGAGAGTGTCAAAACTTGTGACAGATCTGGCTGCGATTCATGTCTCGGTAAGGCCAAGGACATCAAGGTTGAGTTCTTCCAGGAGATGGCAGATGCCATAGGAGTGTTTGAGAGCTGATTGAGAGTTTAGAGTGGCAATGTGGAGAAGGTCTCCACCCTGGAACAGGTCAGAGGTACTCTCTGCAGAAGTGTAGAAGGAGCCCGAGGGTGGGCAGAGGAGGGAGGAGGAGTGGGTAAAGTAGCCAAGGAGGAGGAGGAAAGTGCCCGAGATGTGGCAGTGGAAGGAGGCAAGGATGCCGGAAAATGGAAAGAAGGGACAGCTGGAGAGGAAAGGAAGTTGATGAGGCACGGCAAGCATCTATCAAAGAGGAGGAGGTTGGCCTGAGTAACTTGGAGCAAGACAGTGTGATTTAGGTAAACATTAATGATGATCTTAGAGGAGGGGAATGGGGCCAGGAGGTCCTCCCACTGGGTGCCACCATCAATGGGAGAGGAGGAAAAAGGAGAGCACACAGAGACCATATGTGGAGTCCATAGGTCTGGCGAAGGAACAACAAAGAGGATGTCAGTGAGGGTTTGTCTGGAAGAAGTGTTGGTATAGGTCTCAGCGATAGAGAGGTCTGGGTTGGAGAACAGGATGTCCTTTTTGAACATCCTCCTGCCAGACTTATTGAGAAGGATAGGATTGTCCATTGAGAAACAGTTAGAGAAGATAGGAGAGACAGAGAGCACCATAGAAGATGCAGAGCGAAAAGGGGAAAGAGGCGGAGGGGGAGATGAGGGGTGGTGGAGCATGGTACGGGGGAGGAGACACTAGGGGGAGGCACAAGAGGAGGGGTGCAAGCAGACGAGACATGAACAAGACAGGAACAATTAAGTAAAAAATACAATGGGTTTGAAGAGGCAAATAAGAAGAGCAGTCAGATAGATGTGAAAAAACAAAAAACAAAACCAATTAACAGAGTAGAACGAGGGAACCTGAAAGAAAAAGGACACAGCAGGAACCTAAGGAGAATAGTGAGGAACATACAGAAGTAGACAGTTACAAGTATACGGCAAGAATGAGGGAACCTGATAGAAAGAAAAAGGACACAACAGGGAACAACCAGGCATAAGAAGGGCTAAGTAAATGAAGAATGACCAAAGGGAACCTACAGAGAGAGTGAAACAAACAATGGAGGTAGGCGGTACAATAACAGCAGTCAAACATAGCGGATACAGGAATAGTGTAGCAGCCAAAGATAGCAGGTACAGGAACAAAGGCGTAGACTAGACCCAATCAAGGAATGCAAGGGACCATGCTGGATGAGGGCGAGGAGGCGCTAGCAGTGCCAAGGATGGAATGGGCACAAGGCGGACGCGATCAAGGATTGCAAGGGACCACGTGGGCTGAGGACACGTTAGTGCTAGTGTAACCGAGGATGGATTGGGCACGGGGGCACACTCAATCAAGGATTGCGAGGGACCACACAGGCAGAGGGCACGCATAGACCAAGGACGGAAGCATGTGCAGGGCACACATGGTCAGGGATTGCGAGGGACCACACGGACATAGGGCGCGCAGGCGCACACAGGCCAAGGATGGAAGCTGTGTGGGGCACATATGATCAGGGAATTGAGAAGGCCGTGCATGTGTGAGGGAGGCAGAGAATGATGGGGTGAGGAACCATGCGGGCAGAGGACATGCAGGCTCGAGCAGAGCCAAGTATGGTATGGACGCGGATTGTGCGAGATCAGGGATTGCGAGGGAACCACGCGGGGCAGAGGAAGCAGAGGGGAAGACAGGAAGGAAGAGGCAACGATGGAGAGCTCACTGGGGGTGCAAAGGAATCACGCAGGTAGGAATCAGCAGGGAAGGGGGCGCACCCAGCCAAGAGGCAAGAGAAGCGGGGCAGGCCACAAGGGGAGGGGGGACGCAGTCAGGGGAAGGCCAGAAGGTGGGGCTAAGATGCGCAGAGCAAGATAATTCCCCACAACTTCTTACCTGGCAGCCGCAGACAGGCAGGTGAGTCGTCCAGATTCACTGTCTGTGCCGCAGACCCCTTCGCTGACAAACACCTGCATCACTCAACACTGCAGTCTTGTCCTGCAAGGGCTTCCCCTTTTCATAAGGGCAATAATACCTTAAAAGCATGACTTAGGGAAGGATGCAAATCACAGATTTATGGTAAAGAAATAAGATGATTATGAATCTTATAAACAATGATTGCATCTGTATTAAATCATAGCAACAAAACATAACATAAATAGGGCACAAACATCTATGATATTAATTAGTGACATTCCAAATGTATTCCCTCACTATCAGGAAACATTGCTTATGAAGAAAGAAAGTTTGATACAGGGGTGCTCACATTTTTTTGAATATTAATAGAACCCATTTCCTTTGCTTGTATATCAGAAAGTAAGATGAAGGATAGGGATCCATGCCAACTCTATGCTTGCATTGGTACATGCTCCTCTTCCTTACAGCTGCACAAAATGCAGTGAAGTGCCTCCCCTCTCTCATATTAGACAACACATAGTGCAGAACAAATGCTGTTGGAATAGACAACCACTGTCTTCACCTCCCCCCCACTAGAACAAAAAGAAGGCTGACTATACTAACATTCCTCGCTTAGACTTCCCCCGCAGCCCATCCGTTTGCATCTCACTTTCGAATTCACCCATCTGTGAGAGGTGCCACTATTATCTTACAAATGTCTCCATAGCCCTGAGAAAGGCCATGGTGTGTTGAAAGGCCCAGGCAATACTCCAACGTATCACTGTTCTCTGGTCTTGGACTACAGTACTTCATGCCCATGGAAGCAAAGAACTTCTGTAAGGTCCTGACACGCAAACCATACTTAGACCAGCCAGAGCTCAGAGGTCCACGTATTCTCCCAAAGCGTAAACAGGCCCCGATACAACTATGTGCACAGTTCAAATTATGGTCCACTGATAGCCAGGAGAATTACATACTGCATTATTGATTCGATAAAAATTGTTAGTGCAACGGCATACTGCCTGCATATATACAGTGCATGGTAACTATCTGAATGCTATAGCCCCCATAAGGTGGGATTTCTTTGATGTTCCGGTGCAGGTGAAAAGTGAAGAAGTGCATGTTGTTCTTGTTGATTCACTTACAAACACATTTTTTTATGTGGATCCTCACTTGCATATCAACCACTGTCATGGACATTGTTGTGCTGTTCTGTACTGTCCCATTGCTTTTGAATCCAGGTATTTATTGGGTTACTCAGGGGAATGCTGATTTGTAAGTTATCCACCCTCATCCTGCTGTACTCAGGAGAATGCTGATTTGGAAGTGATCCACCCTCACCCTGCTGTACTCAGGAGAATGCTGATTTAGAAGTGATCCACCCTCACCCTGCTGTACTCAGGATAATGCTGATTTGGAAGTGATCCACCCTCAACCTGCTTTATGCTGGACACTGCTAAAGAAATTCACACTGTACAATTGGGCACCACAGTATCTTGCCATTCCGCAGTTGTTCACTGATCTTGCAGCGGTTGGAAACGTCATGCCTCTACAGCAATGACACCATTGAACATATTTATTGTGTGTGTGAGTGCTCTCATTCTTCTCCCATTTGAAAATACAGAACATTTATTGTCGCACAAGCTGTAATCAGTATACGAGACACTCTTAATATTTCACTGTAAACCGACAGTCATTACTGTAGACACAGCAGAAGACAAAGCCTTTAAGTTATAGCTGTATTTGGGGTGAAAAGTTGGTGGGACACTTAGGGGGACCTCAGAGCAGGGTCAGGCTGGAAACAGAGGATGAACCTGGTGATCTTACTTAAAGAGAAACAGAGAATGTAAAGAACATTTTACTGATTTTCTTTAAGACGTATTTAATTATATTAACAAATGAATATGTATTAAATAATTAATTAGATGCTAGGTCCAGATTATGCACCTGGGCTTCTAAAATAACAAAATAATATTTCACTGAGTTCCTGGTTTGATTTGAGTTAAAGTTTTATTGGTGTCTCGTTTTCAGTTTATACATGGTGCCAACATTTCTCCTTTTAAGAGGCACGTGCTATTGTTTCACCCTTGCGTGGGCTTTCTCAAGGCACATAAACAGTTTTACTAAAACTGTATACAAGACAGTTCCACAATTTTTGGGTTTTGAATCACAACAAAATAGTTGAGTTTGTATTCAGGCCAGTCTATTACTTTTACTTTGAAAAATGCCAATTTTAAGGTAAGTGTCCTGTACATTTGGTTCTTTCCACACGTATAAAGTAATATCTGCTTTTAAAATACATTTTATCTCCATTAAATTGTTACAGTTCCATACAGATGGTTGTTAGCACATATTTATACACAGTCAGCGATTTGTTAGTAAATCATTCCTAGTGGGCTGCCTCACACGTTGTGATTTCTTCCTAAGTTCTAAGTCACAGCTTTTCCCTGTCAAGAGTTATGCTTGGGTCTAATCCTGTTCAGTAAAATGTTTGCATTGTCATCCTAAAAGATTACAAGAAGGAACCACGAACAGCCTGCTAATATTGTTTGGACCACTAGAGGGCTGTGGCAACGCACCAATTTTACTGAACAGGTTTAGACCCAAGCATAACTCTTGACAGGGAACACCTATGATTTAGGTCATCATTCCATATTAAACCGTTATTTTATCGTATACTTATATATCACTGGGTCTGATAACTTATGAATGTTGAAAGTGAAAAAGACAGGACTGTAATCCTCTAATTAAGAGTCAGGGATGGCGTGTTGTCCCAGCTATCAAAACTAACTTTTTTAAACCATTGCTGATACAGTTTGGAGCTCATCACATGACTGAAGAGAACAGAATGCAGACCATTCTAGCTGTACAGTGTTTGAGGATGCAATCAATTACCTGTCCATCCTCCGTAATAATAGCTCTCAGCAGAAAGCCTGTAAAGGGGGCACTTCTTCCTTCAAAGTATGGAATGGGTGGGGGACTTATGCTACCAAGGGAAGTAACTAGGACAAGCGGTGCAAGCTAGATTTGGTGTTAGTGGTATAGCCATGCCCAAGAGGAGTGCTGCTGTGGGAAAAGCTGTCATAGGTGAGGTACTCAAGAGGAGTGGTCTTAAGTAGGATTCAAGAGTCATGTTGGGTTGGCAGGATGTTGAGGAGAGGAGGTGGACAATGTACAGATGATAACCAAAGGTGTGGAGGAGACCGTTTGTGGAGGCTTTGCAAACATCTTTTGGTTCTATGTGATAATTTCAATTTTTAATAGATTGCCTAACTAAAAGAATGATTTTTTCAGCCGATATTAAGAGAATTATACAAAAGCGAAAAACCACATTTCCATGCCCCCATCAATCCCAACACCCCCCCTTGCGAGATTAACCCGAAAACAGGAGGTGTCCAAACTCCCCCTTAGCCCCTGTCCCCTTCCCCACCCAAGACCCCCCTATCCCAAATCCAACACAAACACCTAACAGACACGCACACATGCATACGCAAACATACCTCCTCTCCCAGGTCCCAGAGTGCCTGTCAGCCCCTGCACACACTCGTGTGCGGCAGGGGCGTGAAAGTTCATTTTAGGAAGACCAATCTGTGCGGTCACAGAGTGGTCTTTCTAAATCAATCTCTTTTGTAGTCTTTTTTTTTAAAACAAATACTTCACTTAGCACTGTACTTTTACGGTGTTCTGACACTAAGGCAGTAGGTATCAAAATCTGGGGCAGTAGGTCTGAGTTGTTACTCCCATATTTCTTTCTTGTTGTTAGAGGGAAAATCAAAATAGGGGGTACCTGCCAGTCCCCACTGTTTTTTTAATTTCTATTGTGTTGGATCAAGACAGCCATCTGGAGTCTCTTTTAACTGATGCCCAATGTTCTTTAAAACGGAATGTTGGAGGATGGGCAGAACCGCGGGTGCCAGGCTCTTTTGTGGGCCACTTCCACATTCAAAGAACTCTCTCACCCATTTTCCACATTCCCCTGCATTTTCTGCAATCCTTGAACATCTGGCAGGTTGTTCTGGATAATGTTCTTTCACCCACTTAGTATGCTAGGTCTCATGAAGGGTGTTTTCTGTTATGATTTCATCCTCTGCTAAGGGCAGCTGAGGTGTTCTTGATGACAAAAGCAAAGAAGATGTTATTACATGGGCACGGTGCTACTCTTGCTGGAATACCCTGAGTGTACAGTTTTAAGAGTAGAGGTTGAAGTCAGATGGTTTTTGGTGGTGATTACTTAAATACAATACATTTCAATGGAATTGAACACTTCTACGGCAGTTGTTGGAGGTTTGCAATCAGGCTGATTCACCTAAAAGGGATGGGGCTTGTTGGGAGAGTTGCAATAGCAACCAATATATGAGGGTGACTTGCAGAGTATTGTTATTCATCAATAAAAACAATGTGGGTTCATTGTGAGTGAAAATGGCATAGATTGTGTAATATCAGTAACTTCCTGTAGTAAGCTTAAACATGTTTAGCCAGTGGTCGAAGTGAGTGGGAGCGGTCGGGAGCGGTGCTCCTCTACTTTTTTTAATGATCTTTTACAGCTCCTATACTTTTATTTTAAAAAGGAACCGTTCCGGAATGGTTTGGTTTTAAAATAAAAGTGTAGGAAGATGTTGAAACTTGCACTTTCAGTGTGCTGCACATAACGTTCCCTTAAACAGCAGGTGCATGTGTTTGGGGGTTTGTATTGTGCATGGGAGGGGACGTGGTGATGGGGCTTGTGGGGAGTGGGTGCAGGCCAGCAGGGAACATAGTTCCACTACTTCTTTTTGTACACTTCGACCACTGTGTTTAGCTGAGTAAGAGACAGAAGAGGCATGCTGACAGCAAAGTATCTTATCATTGGGGATTAAGAACGCATTGTTTTCCATCAAGGGCACTGAAAATTCCTTGGCCATTAGGGGTGTTATTTCCTTTTCTTTTTTAAGGTCTTTTCTTTTCCAATGTAGGGACTTCACATCCCAACACCAGTATATCAATTGACATTAATTGGCCGATTCATGGAATAATTAGCGCGGTGCAAGTGGGCAAAAACGTGCGAATCGCAGTGGAATAGCGAAAATCGCAGTGAACGTGCGAAAATCGCACGAAAAGCAGCGCACGTCGATTCATGGAAGTCCGTGCGCGAGAAAACCAGCGGATGTGCGATAAAAAGTGCGCGGCGCACGTTAGCGCACAGGCCATCTAACAGCGTGCGCCAGGTCACAGCGAAAATCGCACAGGCCACAGCGAAAATCGCACATAGCGCGGCGCACGCAATAAAAGTAGGCGGAACACGGGCGTAACACTCGGAATGGGGAACAACTTGCCAAAACGTGGGCGTCACGGGGGAAGTACAGGGCACAAGTGCGCGGAACGCCCACACGCTCGCCTACAACACGTATTCATGGAATAGAATAGGGGAAAAAAGCGCACGCTCAAACCAGCGCACAGGCACAAACACGACCGCCACAAGAAAGGAGGCGGTAGCGTCTCTGCGGCTGTAAGAAATGTGCGCCAAAAGGTGCGCCAACAAATAGCACCTATATACTGCCATGATGAATGTCCCATACTGTGGCCCTCCAGGAAAAATGACGTGCAAAGGGGTACCCACAAACACGGACACCCGCTGACAAAAAATACGTGTGCATGTATACCGGGGTGCGCGGGAAGTGTCACACGCGATTTGCAGGGTACGTGCATCACAGGGGTTCGCGTGAAGTTATTCACGCGATCGGGCCTGGGGGAGCGGGCTACGTGTATTACAGGGGTTCGCGTGAAGTTCCTCACGCGATCGGGCCTGGGGGAGCGGGCTTCGTCTATTACAGGGGTTCGCGTGAAGTTCCACACGCGATCGGGCCTGGGGGAGCGTGCTACGTATATTTCAGGGGTTCGCGTGAAGTTTCACACGCGAATAGCCTGGGCGCGTGAATTTGAGGGGTGCGCGGGAAGTTCCTCACGCGATCGGGCCTGGGGGAGCGGGCTACGTGTATTACAGGGGTTCGCGGGAAGTTCCTCACGCGATCGGGCCTGGGGGAGCGGGCTACGTGTATTACAGGGGTTCGCGTGAAGTTCCTCACGCGATCGGGCCTGGGGGAGCGGGCTTCGTGTATTACAGGGGTTCGCGTGAAGTTCCACACGCGATCGGGCCTGGGGGAGCGTGCTACGTATATTTCAGGGGTTCGCGTGAAGTTTCACACGCGAATAGCCTGGGCGCGTGAATTTGAGGGGTGCGCGGGAAGTTCCTCACACGATCGGGCCTGGGGGAGCGGGCTACGTGTATTACAGGGGTTCGCGGGAAGTTCCACACGCGAATAGGCTGGGCGCGTGTATTTCAGGGGTGCGCGGGAAGTTCCTCACGCGATCGGGCCTGGGGGAGCGGGCTACGTGTATAACAGGGGTTCGCGTGAAGTTCCTCACGCGATCGGGCCTGGGGGAGCGGGCTTCGTGTATTACAGGGGTTCGCGTGAAGTTCCACACGCGATCGGGCCTGGGGGAGCGTGCTACGTATATTTCAGGGGTTCGCGGGAAGTTCCACACGCGAATAGGCTGGGCGCGTGTATTTCAGGGGTTCGCGGGAAGTTCAACACGCGAATAGCCTGGGCGCGTGTATTTCAGGGGTTCGCGGGAAGTTCCACACGCGAATAGGCTGGGCGCGTGTATTTCAGGGGTGCGCGGGAAGTACCTCACGCGATCGGGCCTGGGGGAGCGGGCTACGTGTATAACAGGGGTTCGCGTGAAGTTCCTCACGCGATCGGGCCTGGGGGAGCGGGCTTCGTGTATTACAGGGGTTCGCGTGAAGTTCCACACGCGATCGGGCCTGGGGGAGCGTGCTACGTATATTTCAGGGGTTCGCGGGAAGTTCCACACGCGAATAGGCTGGGCGCGTGTATTTCAGGGGTGCGCGGGAAGTTCCACACGCGAATAGCCTGGGCGCGTGTATTTCAGGGGTTCGCGGGAAGTTCCACACGCGAATAGCCTGGGCGCGTGTATTTCAGGGGTTCGCGGGAAGTTCCACACGCGAATAGCCTGGCCGCGTGTATTTCAGGGGTGCGCGGGAAGTTCCACACGCGAATAGCCTAGGCGCGTGTATTTCAGGGGTGCGCGGGAAGTTCCACACGCGAATAGCCTGGCCGCGTGTATTTCAGGGGTTCGCGGGAAGTTCCACACGCGAATAGGCTGGGCGCGTGTATTTCAGGGGTGCGCGGGAAGTTCCACACGCGAATAGCCTGGGCGCGTGTATTTCAGGGGTTCGCGGGAAGTTCCACACGCGAATAGCCTGGGCGCGTGTATTTCAGGGGTGCGCGGGAAGTTCCACACGCGAATAGCCTGGCCGCGTGTATTTCAGGGGTTCGCGGGAAGTTCCACACGCGAATAGGCTGGGCGCGTGTATTTCAGGGGTTCGCGGGAAGTTCCACACGCGAATAGCCTGGGCGCGTGTATTTCAGGGGTGCGCGGGAAGTTCCACACGCGAATAGCCTGGCCGCGTGTATTTCAGGGGTGCGCGGGAAGTTCCACACGCGAATAGCCTGGCCGCGTGTATTTCAGGGGTTCGCGGGAAGTTCCACACGCGAATAGGCTGGGCGCGTGTATTTCAGGGGTGCGCGGGAAGTTCCACACGCGAATAGCCTGGGCGCGTGTATTTCAGGGGTTCGCGGGAAGTTCCACACGCGAATAGCCTGGGCGCGTGTATTTCAGGGGTGCGCGGGAAGTTCCACACGCGAATAGCCTGGCCGCGTGTATTTCAGGGGTGCGCGGGAAGTTCCACACGCGAATAGCCTGGGCGCGTGTATTTCAGGGGTGCGCGGGAAGTTCCACACGCGAATAGCCTGGCCGCGTGTATTTCAGGGGTGCGCGGGAATTTCCACACGCGACTAGCCTGGGCGCGTGAATTTCAGGGGTGCGCGGGAAGTCCCACACGCGAATAGCCTGGGCGCGTGAATTTCAGGGGTGCGCGGGAAGTTCCACACGCGAATAGCCTGGGCGCGTGTATTTCAGGGGTGCGCGGGAAGTTCCACATGTGATTTGACAGTGTGGCTCCTCCCAGGTGTACCCTGTACACCCTCCACGGCCCCTGCAGGCAGCCCACACCACAGGGGACTACCCTGCATCCCTGGTCATGTCCCGCAGGCAGCCCACCCAACATGGGCATGCCCCCCAGCAAAGGCACATGTCTCCTTGAACTAATGAAAACCAACACATGTCCCCTTGCACCCCCACCCCCCAGCACTGTGGGGCACCTGCCAGCAGGCCCCCACCCATGTCCAACTCATGTCTCCCACCACCCCCAAACCCCAGCCACCAGGGTCACCCTCCACCAGGGCCCCACTCATGTCTCCCACCACCCCCACCCCCCACCACTGTGGGTCACCTGCCAGCAGGCCCCCACCCATGTCCAACTCATGTCACCCACCACCCCCAAACCCCAGCCACCAGGGTCACCCTCCACCAGGGCCCCACTCATGTCTCCCACCACCCCCACCCCCCAGCACTGTGGGGCACCTGCCAGCAGGCCCCCACCCATGTCCAACTCATGTCTCCCACCACCCCCAAACCCCAGCCACCAGGGTCACCCTCCACCAGGGCCCCACTCATGTCTCCCACCACCCCCACCCCCCAGCACTGTGGGGCACCTGCCAGCAGGCCCCCACCCATGTCCAACTCATGTCACCCACCACCCCCAAACCCCAGCCACCAGGGTCACCCTCCACCAGGGCCCCACTCATGTCTCCCACCACCCCCACCCCCCAGCACTGTGGGGCACCTGCCAGCAGGCCCCCACCCATGTCCAACTCATGTCTCCCACCACCCCCAAACCCCAGCCACCAGGGTCACCCTCCACCAGGGCCCCACTCATGTCTCCCACCACCCCCACCCCCCAGCACTGTGGGGCACCTGCCAGCAGGCCCCCACCCATGTCCAACTCATGTCACCCACCACCCCCAAACCCCAGCCACCAGGGTCACCCTCCACCAGGGCCCCACTCATGTCTCCCACCACCCCCACCCCCCAGCACTGTGGGGCACCTGCCAGCAGGCCCCCACCCATGTCCAACTCATGTCTCCCACCACCCCCAAACCCCAGCCACCAGGGTCACCCTCCACCAGGGCCCCACTCATGTCTCCCACCACCCCCACCCCCCAGCACTGTGGGGCACCTGCCAGCAGGCCCCCACCCATGTCCAATCCATGCCCCCCTGCACCTGGGTCCCAACATTCCCCAATCATGTCTGTAATGCCCATCCTCCCCTGCCAAAAGGCCCAACCAACTATCACACCCACCCACATATCAAAGGCAATTACATGTTACACCCCCAATGTAAATAATGCAATTTAACACATGTCTGTCACACACAATGGCTGCAAGTGAATGACAAAACACCCAACATGACATGCCTGAAAGCAATGAGATGATACGACACATTGAAGATTAAAAAAATAATATGTATTGAACAGCAAATAAGAAAAAACACAAAGCAAATCAAACAAAACAAGATGAATGTCCATGAAAAAATTATGAAAAAATAAAATAAGCCAATCAAGAAGATAATCCTGGGTCCATGAGCCCTACCAAATTAAACCTAACTGACTACTAACTAAAAAGGGAACTATATACAAAAAAGTGGTGCATTGTCCAATCGCAACCCAAAAAAAATTCAAAAAAACAAAGGAAACCTAACCCTAACTATACAACTATATACAAAGGCAGCGGGCTATTCGGACGGCTCACTGGTTGTTGTCATGGGCCAGGGCATCCTCGAACTCCTGCTCAATGGCTTGGAGGCGGGCATGTTCCCTGGCCCCGAGGTCCCGCAGGGATAACGCAGTGTCAAGCTCAAACTCCCTGCGAAGACCCTCGAGGCACTCAGCCCGCCTCAGCGCCCTCCGCATGGAGTCCTCCGCCCTGACCATCGTGAGCCGTTCCTCCTCTGCCCGCTGCCGCTCCGCACCTATCCGCTGGCACAACCTCTCCCACACGGAAGCCACTCCCATTCCAGGGTTCTCCTGCCCTCCGGCCGATGCCTGCACCCCTGATGTTGATGGCCCCGAGCCATGATGCCTCCCACGTTGAGCCTGCTGCTGCCTCCGACGCAACTGCCTGTGCCAGCACGACGGCATCCAGGCTGATGGAAACCACCGACGCCGTCGTGCACGTGCCCTGCCCGATGATGCCTTCACATCCTCCATCTGCTGGGGTCCAGTTGCTCTGGTGTCCACCCCTGCTGGATCTCTGACTCCCGACTGTGGCAGGGATGGGATCCCCACCGAGCTGGCTGCATTGGTCGGGGCAGGTCCACAGGGGGCCCTGGTGGCATCTGGGCTGGAAGACGGCAAGGAGAACGACTGGTGGATAGCCTGCACAGAGGAGGAGAGGGCCGCCACATTGGCCAACACATGCAGGAAACCCCCGAACATGGCCGATCCCAATTGGGCCACGTCGGCACGGTGCACTTCGTGATGACGTGCATGCTCCTCCCGGGAAGCACGCACGGCATCACGAATCGCAGCCGTGCGCAACGCGACCCAAATCAGGACCTTCTCCGCACGGCCAGGGGTTCCCACGTCCGCAGGTGGAGGGGAGTCAGGTGACATGGACATCCCCTCTACCTGCGGACAGGCCTGGGACGGGGCATCCCTGCTGGTGCATGGTGGTGCACTCACAGGGTCAGGGACAGCGACATGCACAGGCCCCTCCACGGTGACCTGTGCTGCCTCCTGCCCCTGGCCCTGGACTGCACCACTTGCACCAGCAGGGATGCCCCCACCAGGTCCCATGTGTGCCCCAGTGGCGGCCTCCTCCTCCTCTGTGCAAACCACCAACCTGGATGGCTCCTCACCGTCTCCCACCGTAGCAGGCCCCTGTGGGGGCTCACCCACCCCTTCCGCTGCAGCCGTGGGGGCATCCCCGCCGCCTTGCTCCACAGCGCCGTCTCCGCCCTCTTCTTCACTAGCCGCTGCGTAGAGGGAGACAAAGAACACAAGCATCAGGGCACTGTACAATGGTCCCCTAGAAAGGAAGCAATAGCAGATGAGCACCACTGTCAAAGTACACTTCCATCATGTCCCTCCACAACACATGGGCCAGTCCAGGCAAAACACACACAGTAACAGGCATGGTGCATGCCATGGACATTTCCATGCATGTCCAATGGACTCTTGAAACATTCAATGATATGTAACTCACATGCATCATGGCTCATGCCCATCACATGCACACACATCACCTCAGTCACATCCATCTGGCCCCAAACACACCAAACACAGCGGATACAAGGGTCATTTTGCTGCTTTACTGAATCTCTGCATTGTCACACACATGTGTCATGCATCCATGGCATGCACAAGTCACAGACACGCAGGTCAGGCACACAGACATGGCTACCATATATGTACCTGGCATCAGCACCCATCCCTCACCCCCACCCATGTTCAGGTACAGAGACTGGCATGCTCTCATGTTCATAATCTGATTAGGGCTCCCCATGCGGCATTTCAACACATGCAACAACCATGTGCATCACACATCACTGGTCGCACATGCATTACCATGATGTCCCTGCACACATACATGCATACATGGGCTATGGCACACATACAGGCAAGTATCATAGAACCAGCACACCGCAACATGCCCTGTCTCACACAGTAATGCATGGACACTTACCGCTCAACTCCAGACGGGCCTCCCTCTCAAGGATCTGGGCGTGGAGCGCTGGGCGTACGCGTTCCAGGACCCTCATCTGGATGGTACTCATGCGGCCCCGGCCCCCCTCCACGAGGCGCCGGGCCTTCACAAGGGTCCTGGACCTCAAGTCCTCCCAGCGCTTCTTGATCTTCAGGACGTCGCGGGTTGCCACCCCCTCCGCGTTGATGGCAACCACACAGTCGGCCCAGATCCTCTGCCGTCCTTCCTTGCTGGCGCGGGACGATCCAAAGAGGGCATCATACTGCCCCAGGACATGCTCCACCAGGACACCAACTTCGGTGACAGTGAAGCTGGTGCCCCTCTGCCCCTCTGGCCTGGGGTTGCCACTGGTGCCAGATGTGGAAGTGCCCGACATGGCAACCCCAGAGGCAGGTGTGGGTGGGCAACTGGGACCTGGGGCTGGGCTGTGGAGCGATGTAATACCAGTCGGGAGTCTTCAGTTCCAGCAGGGGTGGACACAGCAACTGGACCCCTGCAGATGGCTGATGTGCAGGCACCAAATGGCAGGGCACGGTGGCAGCAGGCAGGCAGGCAGGCAGGCAGCAGCAGATGGCACGTGGGAGGCTGCTCGGGGCACTGGGGGGCAGTAACTCGGCCTTCTGGGCAGGAGCGTGGGCTTCCGTGTGTTTTCGCGTGGCCAGCTTGATACGGAGTGATTTGGCACGTGAAAATCCTGCACGTCAGCGTGAAATCCGAGGAAAGGCCCTTAGCGCGTAAGCGCGTCAGCACGCATACGCGATTCTATTGGACCAGAGTCCCTCAGCGCGTAAGCGCGTCTGTGACGTGACCCGCACGGGTGTTCCCCACTCAGGACGTGATGACGGGGCACACGTGGAGATACTGCACGTCAGAGTGTCATCGCGTGTAATTGGACAAAAGTGCGCGTACACGCGATTGGCCTATGTACGTGTATTTAATGGGTGCGCGGCCACTTACACACGCAAGTACGTCAGCGAACCTGTATCCCGTGGTGCGTGTGAATTTCCACACGCTATTGGACTGGCAACAGGATTCCAGGGCTGCGCGGGTCACACGCTGTATCCCGTGGTGCGTGTGAATTTCCACACGCTATTGGACTGGCAACAGGATTCCAGGGCTGCGCGGGTCACACGCTGTATCCCGTGGTGCGTGTGAATTTCCACACGCTATTGGACTGGCAACAGGATTCCAGGGCTGCGCGGGTCACACGCTCGCCTAGAACACGCGCTAAGCATAAATTGCGGACTTTAACAATAACAAGCTCAGACGCCAGGATGAACTTACCGTTCCTAGCAGCAGTGGCAGTGGGCTACCAAAGGAGGAGGAGGAGGATAGTCAGGGCCAGAATATTCACACCCAGAACCAGCCTTTTCGGGATGCCTGATGACCAGGTGTATGGGAGGTACAGGTTTCCACCACACATCATACTGGACCTGGTGACTGAGTGGGAGGATGACCTCACATCACCCACCCTGTGCTCCCAAGCACTCAGCCCCCTGGAGAAGGTCCTCAATGTACTGCACTTCTTAGCCACTGGATCATTTCAGCGGACAAGTGCCATAGTGGGTGGGGTGTCACAGGCCACCCAGTCACGCTGCCTACACCAGGTCTTGAACATCATGACTGCACGCCCATCAGTCCGCAGGCACATATACCTGCCCAGAACACCTGCAGAAAGGCATGCTGCCGCCCTGGATTTTTACGCAGTGGCACGATTCCCCAAAGTGCTAGGTGCCATCGACTGCACCCATGTGGCTCTACGTCCCCCCAGGGCATCTGAGCACATCTATAGGAACCGCAAGCACTGGCATTCCATCAACGTGCAGGTAGCATGTAATGCCAAGGGAATCATCACCTCAGTATATGCCAACTATCCCGGCTCCACCCACGACAGCTTCATTTACCGAATGTCCACCCTAAGCCGGGACCTAGAAGCTGGGCGGCATGGCGATACATGGCTGCTTGGTGAGTATGTATGCCACTGCACATGCATGCATGTTGGATACTGAGCAAGGTCACAACCTCACCAATGATACCAATCCCCACCTCCACAGGGGACAGTGCCTACCCTCTCAGCCCCCACATGATGACGCCAATTCGGAACCCCACCACGCCACCCCAGGTAAGATTTAACACAGCCCACATTACAACCAGGGGCATAGTGGAGCGCACATTCGGAGTGCTGAAGTCACGCTTTCGCTCCCTTGACCGTTCTGGCGGGCAGCTGTTATACGCTCCCCCAGTAGTGTGCAGGATCATAGTGGCAGCATGTGTCCTGCACAACGTTGCAACACGCCGGGGCCTGGCCGTGGACATGGTGGTGGCCCCACATCCCCAACCACATGCACAGCCGCTGCGCATGGGAGGGGAAAGGGCACGGGGGGAGGCAGCCCGTACACAGCTAGTGGCTAATTACTTCACATAGAAATCACACCCCTGTGGAGTGCACACTGCCCTGGCACATTCCATCTGACAATCAATGATGACTCAACCTGACACTGATCCTGAATGTGTGGAGAATGAACGGGGAATTCCATGTCAGCCTGAGATTGTTCACCTGGAAGTGTCACAATGTGTGCATCCCTACCCACACAGACACCACCAATGCAGTTTTGTGAAGTTACACATTGAAGCAGCTAAAATGAATACCCACTTGCAAAATGCAACAAGAGGACAGTGGCATGTCAGCCAACCCAACCCCAGCACTGCCACACGACACACCGTGCCATGTCATGCTAATTGCAGGTAAACAAAGTAATCCCCACAACATGACATCACTCTCACTATGTACAGTGGCACTATTAGAAACCTGCAACACCTGAAATGCTCACAGCAATGCCGGACCAACAACATACTTGAGCACGTAGTACCATTAACATGACATCAAAAATGTAACATATTAGTAGTCTCACCACCTGGAAATGCCTGCACTCCCACCACTACCAACTGTGCAGTGTTGGCGCCATGTAGAGTTGTAGGTGCACTGCTGCCAACATGGTCCCCATCGCCAGACTAGAGGTCCTTGTGTGGACTTGAGGAAGGGACCTGCAAATTGGGAGGTAGACACAGAAGAAGAGTTACACATCAATGCAACATGCAGTGTACAACACAACAGCAATATGCACTAGGAATGTATACACAGTATTGACTACAGACTGGCCACACAGGTCATGGGAGTCCAACGTCACTGTGTAATTCACTGTCACTTGGGCACACCCTTTGCAAGCCCATGGAAACGGGAAGCAGGAGGGGTGTGTGTGACTCAAACCCAAGCATCTGAACCAAATACATTACAAGCCTGCATGTGCCCAGCCACAATGCAGCGTATGCCCACAGGAACCACGGAAGCCAACAGATCGGAGCCAACAGATCGGAGCCAACAGATCGGAGCCAACAGATCGGAGCCAACAGATCGGAGCCAACAGATCGGAGCCAACAGATCGGAGCCAACAGATCGGAGCCAACAGATCGGAGCCAACAGATCCTCCCAAAAAAATTGGGAATAAAAGAAATCAAAATAAAAATAAAAATAAGAAAAAATCAAAAATGGCCATTGATGGGCCCGGGGGGGTTGGGGAGGCCACCCAGGAGGTCCGAGGACAGGATGCACACCAGAACCCACCTGCGTGGATCCTGGGAAAATAAAACACCTCCATGGGCTCATGGCCCACACGGCTACCCTATTGTGGGAGTGTCACTGCTGTCGCTATTATCACCCTGTGCAGCTGCATCCGGAGATGGTTGCACTATGGGAGGCAGCCCACGCAAGGCCCTAGTCTGCTCCTCCATGGCTGCAAGCATGCGGGTGTGGTAGGTCTGGTTCTGGAGGATGAGTGTGCGGAGGTCCCCATGCAACAACTCACGGGATGCCCGGACCTCCGCCCTCGTTGCCTGCATCTCAGCTGAGAGCGTACGGGTGAGACGCTCCAGCTGCTGTTCTGTCCTTTGGTGTGTTGAAGCCTCAAGCTCAACAAGAGTCGTCCTGAGGTGTAGGAGCTCCTGCCTCAGGGCTTCCCTGTGGCCCTGGGACTCAATGGAGATGGCCTCCTGCAGAGTCGCCAGTGCCGCCCGCCTGTCCCTGTTGGACCCCAACATGTCCTCCCTGTGTGACTGGCAGATGGAGTCAGTTGCCTGCTCTAGTCGCTCCATCAGCCTTTCTGGGGGGACAATGGAAGTGGCCACCCTATCCATGGCCTGAGCCATCATCTCGGATGATGCAGCCTGTTGGGTAGCCATACCGTAAATGGATTGCTCCCATGCGGTATTGCCAGGTGGCGTACGGCCACCACGTCGGCGGGCACCACACCTGTCTGGGGCAAGGCGAACTGCGCCTTGCTGTGCCGGCACTGCCTGAGGCTGCAGGACTGCATTCCCCCTCTGATCTGCTGGCCCAGGAACAGGATCAGATGTCGCGGAGTGTGACCCTGCATCCGTAACCACCGAAGGCGTAGCTGCCAACACTGACATCCCCATGGAGGGTACTGACCCTGGTGCAGGTGGGTGAGACAGAACAGAATCCCTCCCTGGAACACTCACCTGCGACGGCACGTAGGTCTCATCCGAATCAACACCTGAGTACAGCTCGGGGGAGGTGCAGCCAGAGACACCCCTTGAGAGCACGACCTGCAGCACTTGTGGGTTCTCCCCCACCACCACACCACGTCCCTCACTGGTGGTTGGTCGGCCCTGGGACACCTCCTGGGTCTGCACCATCTCCACAACCCCAGCAGTATCAGGTGCGTCTTCCCCTGCAAAGACATGAAAACAAAGTAATGGAAACAGGCATTAGCACCATGGCACACATTGAGGGCTGAGAAGCAAGAGAACCAGTACTTGATTGACATGTCCCACATGACTAAAACCCTCCCATGCATGCACCCACACTGCGTATGAAGTGCAGGCAAACGGCACACACTGATGACACCAAGATGGAAGATGAACAAATTTTCTGCATGCTGCCTGGCAGTGGCATCACACATTGGCCTGTGATTGGCAGGTGAAACACACATGCCATCACACAGATGGCATGTACCATTGCTATTGAGTGAAGATGGAGAGGAGGGCAGCACCTATTCATTCAGTCCAGTTCCCGCATGTAATAGCTTTTCTGATTCTAACAGGTCAGATTTTTCACCTGGAGCTGCCAGTCTGTAATGGTCAAATTGCACAGGGACATGTGTGTACAAATGATATCCAGGTAACAAAGTCACTCCCCTTTACCATACCCATGTCAGACATGTGACTAGTGGACAGCGACATGCCTAGTGAAAGTGGTGGAATGCAAACAAACTGACTGAATGAACAGTGAAAAATAAGCAAATCTGTTGTGTCAAGGTGACACTTCAAGGGCAACTGGCGTGCAGTTGTGCTAGATGTCTACTGTTGGCAGAAGGGATACTGCTATGGCCAAATGCAGCTGCGCAGGAAGTATTGCATGAAGCACATGGCTGACCCATACGACTGAGGCGCACACACTTTCTCCTGCCACCCAAACAGAAGCCCTCACACACACACCATGCACATGTATGACACACACATGCATGTGCACTCACCGGACAATGCCTCGTAATCAGCCAGATCTCCCACGCCTTGGATCTGTTCCTCCGTGACGTAGGTCCCAGCGACTGACTCATGTGGAGTGAGTTCCATGTCTACTACTGGAGACCCACCTCCAGTCACTAGAGTTGCGGCATGACTTGAGGCCAGCTTACTCTTTGCCCTGCGCTTTAGGTCATTCCAGCGCTTATAGCAATCATTGGCTGTGCGCCTCACGATTCCAAGGGCACTTACGATGTCCGCAACGGTCTGCCAGTGTGCCTGGCGTTGTGCAGGTGTGGTCTTGGATCCTGCAACAATGACCATCTCGTTGTCATGTCCGGACACATACTCGACAAGTGCATTCAGTTCGTCATCCGTGAAGCTGGGCTTCCTGGACGGGCCGGACTGTGTAGCCGTGTCTGGGGCATCAGCCTGTGCCGGACGAGCACTCTTCCTCTTCCGCTTGGAAGGTGGTGGTGATCCTGAGTGTCCTGCGCCGCTCTGGACACTAGGGGCAGGAGCCCTGGTGGACTCTGTATCAGGAGTGTGGGATTGCACACTCAGCATGGGAGTTGGTGCAGGCATTGGCTCGAGTGTGATGGTGTCAGGGGGAATCTCAGCAGCATGGACTAGGACCGACACTGTCCTGGCTGGGTGTGTGAGGGCTGGGGTGGATGGAGCCGCAGCTGCCCCTGCAGCCACTCCGCCCTGCCTCCTTGGTGCAGTAGATGACCTTGCTGCCCCAGATCCACGTGGCATGATGGCATCAACGTGCACCAGCGCACGTGTCGTAGCCCTGCTGACCTGGAAGTCAGCCATGGAGTCAGCCAGGTCTGGTGCCACAATGGGCTGGTCCAACAAGGGCTGAGCATGGATGGTGTCAGCCACTTCAGCCTCAACGGGAAGGGGGGAGGGGGGGGGGGGGGGGGTGATGGGTGCCCTTGACTGGTCCTCCACACATGGGGGGACAGGCTCACCCTGCAAGTTACGACCACGTCCCCTACCGGATCCACCACGGCCACCACTTGTGGCTCTTCCACCTTTGCCACCCTTACGGAATCCTCGCCTCCCAGCCATGGCACTGATATTAATGTGCGTATGGGAGTGGCTGTAGACAATTGTCCTGGGCAATTGGGGGTCAAAGGGGTTGGGTACCAGATGGTAATTGTACCCTAGTGCTCTAGCACGGCTGATTGTAACCCCTGGGGAAAGATGACGGGTCACGCAACGCACAGGAGGCCCAAAAAAGGGAGATGACGTGCACGCAACCCCTCCTAGACCACGTGTGCAGAAAGAAAAACCTGCACTACGCTGTGGCACCCAGTAACACAAGAATGAACGTATGCGTGTCACACGCAGCCTAGAATGACCTCTGAAGGGGTAGGCAACACACGGGGCAAGCACAGAAGTTGGATACGTGCGTGACTCACCGTCTGCCAGGTAAAAGAGCGTGAAGAATGAGCGCGTTTGGCTGGCTAAACCCCCGCCAAAAGAAGATGTGTACGCTGTCTGAGAAGACAGGACAACAGTAGAAGGGGACACTGTTTGAGGGAACAGGCCCAGGTAAACCAGTAAAAGAGAAAAAAGAGAAAAAGCTGTCAGAGGTAACAGGGAATACGAACTGGAAACGCCGTGAAGTAAATTGCGTGTGAAACGACAAGAAGTACAGATTTCACCCACTCGCTCTCCACGAAAAGCACGTACAAGGAAATGGTGTTCTACATGTACCTTATATACAGGCCCACACGTACAGCGTCACTTACGCGGCCGGCGTGTACGTTCACCAATCACACGCTTTGTCACTCCTGCGTGTAGATCCATTTTCACCAATCACACGCTTTGTCACTTCTACGTGTACATCAATTTTCACCAATCACACGCTTTGACACTGGGACGTGTCACGTAACAATTTCCTGCACGTGCAGGTGACTATAGGCGCGCATATGCTGTTGACGGGTTTACGCGCTAAGGGCCTTTGCTGACGTGTGGGATTTCACTACCTATCAGGCTGTCCACGCGTTCACACACGAGAGACCACGCTCCTGGCCAGGAGGCGAAATTACTGCCTCCCCAGAGCCCTGAGCACGCTCCCACCTGCCATCTGCTGCTGCTTGACTGCCTGCTGGCCACGTGCCCCACAGTGCTGGTGGGTGGGGGTGTTGGGAGACATGGGTGGGGGCCTGGTGGAGGGTGCCCCTGCACTGGTGGGGGTGGTGGGAGACATGGGTGGGGGCTTGGTGGAGAGTGCCCCTGGTGGCGGGGGGTGGTGGGAGACATGGGTGGGGGCCTGGTGGAGGCTGCCCCTGGTGGCGGGAGGGTGGGGGTGGTGGGAGACATGAGTGGGGGCCTGGTGGAGGCTGCCCCTGCACTGCTGGGGGGGTGGGGGTGCAGGGGGACATGAGCAGGTGTGCAGGGTAGTCCCCTGTTTTGTAGACTGCCTGCAGGGGCCGTGGAGGGTGTACAGGGAACACCTGTGAGGACCCACCCAGCCTAATCGCGTGTGATGATTCCCACGCACCCCTGTAATACACGTACCCTGGCTAATCGCGTGTATAACTTCCCGCGTACCCCTGTAATACACGTACCCTGGCTAATCGCGTGTTAAACTTCCCGCGTACCCCTGTAATACACGTACCCTGGCTAATTGCGTGTTGAACTTCCCGCGTACCCCTGTAATACACTTACCCTGGTTAATCGCGTGTTAAAGTTCCCGCGTACCCCTGTAATACACGTACCCTGGCTAATCGCGTGTTAAACTTCCCGCGTACCCCTGTAATACACGTACCCTGGCCAATCGCGTGTTGAACTTCCCGCGTACCCCTGTAATACACGTACCCTGGCCAATCGCGTTTTAAACTTCCCGCGTACCCCTGTAATACACGTACCCTGGCTAATCGCCTGTTAAACTTCCCGCATACCCATGTAATACACGTACCCTGGCTAATCGCGTGTTGAACTTCCCGCGTACCCCTGTAATACACGTACCCTGGCCAATCGCGTTTTAAACTTCCCGCGTACCCCTGTAATACACGTACCCTGGCCAATCGCGTGTTGAACTTCCCGCGTACCCATGTAATACACGTACCCTGGCTAATCGCGTGTATGACTTCACGCGTACCCCTGTAATACACGTACCCTGGCTAATTGCGTGTTGAACTTCCCGCGTACCCCTGTAATACACTTACCCTGGCTAATCGCGTGTTAAAGTTCCCGCGTACCCCTGTAATACACGTACCCTGGCTAATCGCGTGTTAAACTTCCCGCGTACCCCTGTAATACACGTACCCTGGCCAATCGCGTGTTGAACTTCCCGCGTACCCCTGTAATACACGTACCCTGGCCAATCGCGTTTTAAACTTCCCGCGTACCCCTGTAATACACGTACCCTGGCTAATCGCCTGTTAAACTTCCCGCGTACCCCTGTAATACACGTACCCTGGCCAATCGCGTGTTAAACTTCCCGCGTACCCATGTAATACACGTACCCTGGCTAATCGCGTGTATGACTTCACGCGTACCCCTGTAATACACGTACCCTGGCTAATTGCGTGTTGAACTTCCCGCGTACCCCTGTAATACACTTACCCTGGCTAATCGCGTGTTAAAGTTCCCGCGTACCCCTGTAATACACGTACCCTGGCTAATCGCGTGTTAAACTTCCCGCGTACCCCTGTAATACACGTACCCTGGCCAATCGCGTGTTGAACTTCCCGCGTACCCCTGTAATACACGTACCCTGGCCAATCGCGTTTTAAGCTTCCCGCGTACCCCTGTAATACACGTACCCTGGCTAATCGCCTGTTAAACTTCCCGCGTACCCCTGTAATACACGTACCCTGGCCAATCGCGTGTTGAACTTCCCGCGTACCCATGTAATACACGTACCCTGGCTAATCGCGTGTATGACTTCACGCGTACCCCTGTAATACACGTACCCTGGCTAATTGCGTGTTGAACTTCCCGCGTACCCCTGTAATACACTTACCCTGGCTAATCGTGTGTTAAAGTTCCCGCGTACCCCTGTAATACACGTACCCTGGCTAATCGCGTGTTAAACTTCCCGCGTACCCCTGTAATACACGTACCCTGGCCAATCGCGTGTTGAACTTCCCGCGTACCCCTGTAATACACGTACCCTGGCCAATCGCGTTTTAAACTTCCCGCGTACCCCTGTAATACACGTACCCTGGCTAATCGCCTGTTAAACTTCCCGCGTACCCCTGTAATACACGTACCCTGGCCAATCGCATGTTGAACTTCCCGCGTACCCATGTAATACACGTACCCTGGCTAATCGCGTGTATGACTTCACGCGTACCCCTGTAATACACTTACCCTGGCTAATCGCGTGTTGAACTTCCCGCGTACCCCTGTAATACACGTACCGTACCCTGGCCAATCGCGTGTTAAACTTCCCGCGTACCCCTGTAATACACGTACCCTGGCTAATCGCGTGTATGACTTCACGTGTACCCCTGATATGCACGTTACCCGCTTTGCGTTCCTTGTTTGGCTGCCCTGTAAACTGGTCCAGAGTTAGCGCAGCCCTTTGCGATGATTTAGCGATTTTGCTGGCTTTTCCTTGCGAGAGGGCGTTCTTGGGGGCGTTACTGGCGCTGCTGCAGGGTCGCTGCGATACTCTGCGCCACGGCTGGTTTGGGAGCATGTAATCCATGAATACGCTGTGCGCGGAAATCGGTTTTATCGCACGTGCCTGGCGCAGTCAATCGCACGCGGACACTCTGCGCCAGCCGATTGCGACACTTTTCTGCGAAATTCTATGAATTACCCTGTAAGTGTTTGCGTGGCATGGACCAAGAAGTGAATAACCCGTTGGCCTCTATCAGCATTTAGTGCCCTCAACAGATTGGATGTTGTAAAATACTGTGCTCAGACGGTTCTATGTTCTTTCTTTAAAAAAAAGTTTTTTTCTAAAAAAAAATTGTTTTGTAAAATATTTTTGGGGGGAATGGGTTCCCACCCCAAACTCCCTGCCCTATTGTTTTCTTATGTATTCCCGGCCACCCCTACCTCTTATATGCACTTCCTGAACACCCCAATATTTTTCAAATCGTTTAAAAAAATGCCTTTCGTTAAAAAACCATCGAAAAAAGGTCACTCGATGAAAGAACAGTATTACGCTCAGACGTGTACATGCAGCACTGTAGGCACTTGGAATGTATCTCTTATTATTATTATTATTATTAGGCACTAAATGGAAATCTGACACATCAGTAGGCCTTCTCTCATCAAAATGCCTTCTTTTTGCAGCAAAAGTGTGCTACTTGAGACTCAGCTTGAGTGAGTGCGTTTTCACCCAGTAGGCAAATCACTCCTTATCACTTGGCATTTAACACAAAGTAACCTTGATGGACACAATGCTGTAACTGTATGCCAAGCTCTTGTGGTAGTGTGAAGTCCCCAGGATACACTAATAAATAAATAATACAGTAGTGAACAGCGGAGCAGCATAGGAATATTTCCTCTGGAATATTCTGCTCTCTTTACCTAATGATATTAGTACCTGTCCAGTCCCTATCATGTTATTTTTCTACTTTTTCAAGTTACTTTGAGGGGATAAAGGCCTTTCCCCTCTTTCCGGTGGACATGTAATGTTCTTTATGAGCTGGACAGTGCATGTGAGCCAGAACTGCTGACTTACTGGGACAAGAGAGCTGAACTAAGACCAGTGGATCGCACCAGCAGAAGATGCTTTGGATATTGAGCCATTTAGCAAGACTGGACGCTTTAATGGGGGTCGATGCCCTATGCACCTCTCCGCATGGAGTGAAAATCAATTGAGAATCTGATTATTTGAACAGGTGATGCTGCAACTCAGAACTGTAGTGCAAAGCAGGTGCATCACCATACCTGTGGGTAACCTCCTTTCGAGCGCCCCCATGTGCAGGACGGAAAGAGGCAAGGAGTCCTAGTTAAAGGGATGATCAGGAAGGAGGATGTCTGCAGATGGTGAGCCTGCACCAGCATTCAAGAGAACCAAGGGTTTTTGCTGATATGGTTAAGCAACAGGAAGATTTGTTTCAGGAATATGCAAACAATGAGTGTTGGTTCTGGGTTGGGTATTGCTTTGTGATACTCCATTTTGCCTGTTTTACTTTCATAGTATTGACAGTTATGTTGTTCTACTCTAAAATAGGGTTGTCACCCTATAGTCAAGGTGAGTCGGACTCCCATAGGAACTCGGAAAGAATGAATTGCTAATAACCTTTGATTCGTGCAACAGGTTTGGACAAAATTTGGAAGTCAATTGGGGGCATGTACCCCCCCCCCCACCCTGCACCTAGACTGCAAAGTTTGGTAAAGATTTGTTAAAAAATGATAAAAGTTATTTAGAAAACAAAAAAGAAACAAAGTTGTGCCCTACTTCCCATTCATTTTTCCATAGGTAAAAAGGTTCCTTTTTTTCTGGACGGCACCGTCCAAACCTCTGGATGGAATTGGACCAGGTCCAAAACAACTTGGGCATGAACCGTTGACTTGTTGCCTTTTTGTGGTTTGCGGTTATTCTGACTAGTAGTTTTTTGAATATTTGATGGAAAAGGGGGTGCCCCTTCTCCATAACAGATAGCTATATCTTGGGTAAATGTATGGGTGTTGATAAATGAAACAGTCAATATCTTTTTTTTTTAGATGCAGCCATAGCCAAGGTTATCAGAAAATGGAATGCAGGAAAAAGTCAATTTGTGGTATGAAACATGCAAATGCCATCTGTCTAGAGGTTGGAGGGAGGTAAGAGGACCCCATGTGAAATTTGACAGTTGGAGGCGGTCTAGGTATTGATTTTGCAACACAAAGCTTTTATGTAACCTCGGCTATAGCCACAAATAGCTGACATTTTATAGCAAACTGTGTCGCAGAAACAGCATGTGTTGTGGGGAGAATGGGAGAGGATGGTGGAGGGGTGCAGACTATCATGTGTGTGTGGGGAGCAGGCACAGAGGAGGGAGACACTTGGTGAGGCCCTAGGGGGCAAGAAAGTATTTTTTTCCAGCCATTTTCCAATATTCACGCCTATAATATGACTACAGATAGCCAAGGGTATCTGCTTTTCTGTACCCGTGGCAAAAGATTAAAAAAAATTGTTTTACTGCAACAGTGACGTTGGGGTAAAAAATCCCTGGCCATGGCAGAAGGCACCAGTGACAATATCGACATCAGAAACTCCCATCCATGCAGTAACCAGGACTGACCATGCAGTAACTAGGACTGACCCTGCTTGGAGTCAAACCAAGGAAGCAGCCAGCAACCTCAGGCCAAGTTGCTCTAAGTGGTCTTTAGGGGTTTTGTTGCAGTAGGTTCTCACCTTAATGTCCCTGCAACTAAAGTTGTTTCCTAGAAAATATATATTTATTTAGATGTTATGTACCTAAAAACAAGTTAACCTTAAACACAATTAAGCAAAGTAACTTCCAATACTGCAATCACAAGTAAAAACATATGCATTGAACCATAAATACAATTAATATCATAGCATACAAAATACTATTTCATTTTCTAACAGTATCAAAAGTAACAAAGGGGTTAATTGCAATGAATAGTAATCAATGCTGTCTCACAAATATTATCCCAAAGGCTGCTTAGTTAAAATCAACTTCCAAAATCCATTTAACAAATAAAAAAATAGATCTATCAGAAATAATATGCAACCAAAATTCATTAGAGTCAACGATAGCCATTTCAAGTGATTGTTTACTGTAGCATTCGTAATAATATTTAGTTAGCATCAGCCATTGGATCAATAAGTGGCGAGTATATTCTTAATTGTTTTTATACAGTCAACATATTCTCGCAATTGTTGGAATTGTACTCCATGCGCCTATAATCATCAAAGATGGCAACATGTTTGATCTGAAGTGAAGAATACATCTATGTAATTTTCCATTGATAGTGACTATAAGATAATTGGTCGGGACAAGGTAAGGGAACCAATGTTGAGAGTATTCTGTCAGAGTACTCAGTTTGGAGTTGTAGTTGATGTTTTCAATGCAATCCCATTTATTTTCATTTTTGGTAACCTCTTTTTTGGCACTCCAATAATTCATAACTAGCCCTCTGTTCCAGGTTTTCTCCTAATGGAAGGTAAGACATGGGTTAATGAATTCCTTCATAAGCCTAACATTTTGAATTTGTCCACTTCAATACAGTTTTCAAATAATGTTAATAGGGTATGTTCACGATCAGCCAACATTTTGAGTACAAATAAACTTTGTTTGATCTTGTGTATAGGTAATAATGAGGCGAGTCCTAATTTGATTTGAGTTAATTTGTCCATTTGTAATGTGCTGGACCCTGCAGACATCAGGGCGCAGAGAAGTAAAGGATGAAAGAAGGAAGAAGACAGGGGACATTGGGATCAGACAGAGAGGGTGGTTTACTCAAAAACATTCGTTTTCACCCCTTTCCTGAATTTCAGTAGGTTTTTTTTGGCATGCAAGATTTTTGGAAGTTTGTTCCATAGGGTGGCAGATTGGATGGCAAAAGATCTTCCCTTGCCTCTGGCACACTTACTCCTGGGGAGAGATAAACAGACCCCATCACTCGATCTGGTGAATCTAGCTGAGCGATGGACCTTGACACAGTCTTTAAGGTAAACAGGGGCTTGACCACATAGCCATATAGGCATTTATGTACAACTGTCAAGGACTTAAAATGGATCCAGCTTCTACAGGAAGCAAAAGGAGGCTTCTTCTATGGGAGGAAATAGGTTTAAGTGTAGGTATGTTTTTGACGATGCAAACTGCATCGTTTTGTAAGACTTGGAGCCACCTAAAGCTATTTTTGCTGGCCCACTACATCAGGGAGTTCCAGTAGTCTTTCATTGGCATTATTAAAGAACAAACAAGAGCGGCACAATTAGCCTCCAAAACATAGGGTTTCACCAGCCTCAGAAGCCTAAGTACACATTGTGCCTTATTAACAACACTTTCAATGTAAGCATCTGAGCTCGAGGAAGATTCAAAGATGATTCCCAGTGTCCTGACCTTGGCCAATTTGGATCTCCCCTGTGGTGAACCAAACAGCATGATCTCAGTCTTAGTAGCATTCAGGCACGTCCCATTGGCCATCCTCTGTTGAATTGTGGCATACACTTTAATAATGAGCTCCACATCCTCCGTGTACTTATTGTTCAAGTTGAAGACAAGCTGGGTGTCATCTGCACAGATGGTAAAATGCTGAACAGCATGGGAACAATTCTGCCTCCAAAATATGATTAAAGCTGACATTGATACAATCTTGGTCAACACAAATCCTAACACAAAGCAAAACAAAAATGCTGGTTGGCCGACTGGAATGCAAACCATAGAGAATGTACTAAATATAAGACCTTCTCAAATGGGAATTTCATTTTTTAAAAAGCCAGTCAAATACCCACATACTTGAGGAAATTCCCAGACCAAGAATATTGCACACATATTATGTGATTATGCTTTAACTTGTGGCCTACGAATGCAGTGATAGCATCAAGATCCAAAGACAAAACAAGAAGCATATGCTGATTTTGTAAACTGACAAATCAACCAGAAACCTTAGAACATTTACGTGTAGAATGCAAAAAGATATCTCTACTAAAACAAGAATACTTTTCTAAGTTTTTCTCGGATTATCGTCTTTTAACTTCACAGCAACTTTGGATCATGATCTTTAATGCTGAAAACATATCATTAATCCTAACAACAATCAGATTCTTGGTTAGATTAAAGATAGTACAAAAAGACACAACCTGATCAAAACCTCCGATGAAGTTACAAAAATTAAGCGTCAAGAGCTATAAAGGGATCCATGCTACCTCAAATCTAAATATGGCTTTCGTCCTTAATCCAACCTCAACTAACAAATATAATGTTCTGCAATGACTTGTATCAAGCAAATACCTAATGATGCATCCTTTTCTCTGGAAAGAAAGTCCATAGCTTGTATTGACCCACACCGAAAGATGAATACCCTTTGTAGAAAGATAGTCCAATTGTAGCATTATGGTTGATCATCGAATATAACTGCTTTTCGTTATTTACTAACATTCTTTCTCTCTTTTCAAAAAGATTTTTAAGTTACGAAAAATCAGTTTTTAAATTTAAGTTGTACTTGAATTTGTAAAGTTGTATGTCAACTAAATAAAATAAAAAATAAAAAAAAATGTGAAATAAATGCACACCCAGCCATTCCAAGAGATGGCAGAATGGGCGGCAATATACATTGAAGAGGGAGGGGGACAAAGAGGCACCCTGTGGGACACCCCATTTTAAAGGTTTGTCAAGCGAGCATGGAGTGGCATATAATATTCTGGACAAGTGCCCTGTCAAAAATGACTTGATCCAGGACAAGGCCTTGGCAGAGTAGCTGCCTGCTTTCAATAATCTGCATAGCAATTTATCATGGTCGACAAGGTCGAAAGCTGCTGGCAGATCTAACAGCATCAGCAGCCCCACCTTGCCATTGTCCATGATTTGAAGCATTTCAGATTTCAGATTTAATAAAGCACTTCCGTGCCACAACATGTTCTAAAACCTGATTGTCTTGAATGTAATGCGTCAGATGTTCCATTATGTATTGTGGGTGGTATGTAATGTGTCAGTAATTCCAGTCAAATTGCCTCTATAGAAGTACCCCTACATAGGCCAAGTGTAGAGTACCATAGATTACCTTCAAGAGCCTTGAGCCAACCAATATGTTTTGTCATATGTACCTCAATTGCATACAACACACTGTTTTATGTAGCTTTGCAATCCTCAATATTGACAGGCCACCTGTTTTTTGCATGACATTTTTAATATTAAAGAATTTAGTTATACATTTTGTATTTATATTTGGTAATATACTGCTGTTATCATAGGCAATTAGCACCCCAAGGTATATAATGCATTCAATGTCATCTAGTATCATTCCCTTGATCACACAGGGGTTTCTGTCAGTACCTCTTCACTTTTTATAGCACATCACTTTTGTTTTCAATTGGTTGATCTTAAATTGATTAGATACTGAGTAGTCTGTAAGTGCACTTAATGATCTTTTTTGTAGGTCTATGGCAGTCCTATCAAGAATGACAATATCATCTGCGTAGCCCAACCATAGGATATGCATGTTTTGAATTTTTGGAGGGAAACTCTGAGCGTGTGTTAAGAACTCAAATCAGCAATATAAAGGTTAAAATGCAGGAGTGCAAAAACACACCCTTGTTTTAAACTGCTATTAGTGCCAATGGGGTCGGTGAGATCCCCCTTGTCATTCAAACTGATGCAGACAACAGTGTTGCGATATAATTGTCTGATTAGATCTAGCCAGACATCTGGAATGCCCCATCTCATGAGTTTCTGCCACAGTAGCTCTCTATTGATAGTATTTAAAGAAGCTGTAAAGTATATAAAGCCCATATATAATTGCCCCACCTACTATCCCTACTCCGATACTGCCTGTCAAAAAGCCAGGGAAAGATACTTATTGTTTTGTCCAAGATCTGAGCTGTGAATGCAGTAGTGATCCTTCATGTCCCAGTTGTTCCAAACCCTGCTATCATATTTTCTTCCCAATGAAATACACTTTACTGTAGTGTACTTATGACCAGCATTCTTCTTTCTGTTTACATACTGTGGGATGTTTTAACCCACTAGGCTCTGCCGTGCGGCATCACTGTGTGCTGGTTGCACCAGAATCAGCAAAATGGCCGTGAAAAACGCCATGCGCGCCAAAACCCATGGAAATTGCGCTTTGAAACTGGAAAGATGGCTGCCAAATCTACTTTGCCTGTTGTCAGTAGTGGAAAGGAGTGGAACATGTTACTGGCCTGCCCACCAAGGAAAAATGGACACTGCAGGATGCACTTCAAATCCGGGCCTTATTGAATGTAATGCGAATCTCCCTTTCCTTATTTCCGGGAATTAGTTTTTAGTTGAAGTGTATCACGGTAGTTCCAGGGTTAAATCCCACCTACAAAATTCTCTTGCTCATGCCTCGGAAATAAGGAAAGGGAGATTCGCATTACATTCAATAAGGCCCGGATTTGAAAAAGGCGCCAATGAAACGCCGAAACACGTGTCATCCATATGGGCAGAACATATATCAAATGAATTAAAAAAATATACTTGAAGAAACTTGACTACGTACTTTTATTCATTTACATCAGAAATTTGGCGCAAAGAGGTGTAGGCACAAACAAACTACTGCTTACTTTACAAACGGAGCTGAGGGACTCTATGTCTCCGTGTTGACCTACATCCTTGCGACACAAGAATAAAATAATAAAATAAGAAAACCATTGCCAACCTTAATAGCACTAACATACGGGTCGCGAGAGTACACCTTATGAGATCCCCACTCAAGAAGTTCCTCACTCAGTAGACTTTTAAAGTAAGCCTGATGCAAGCCAAACTACAAAGCAACTCCCCCACTGGGCAAGGCACCTCCCTTCTGCTCTCTGGACCAGGAACTCACATTCAGGTGTTGATTAAGAGGGGAGGGGCACTGGGGCTGCTCCTGGGAGAGACAATGAACCTTCCTTGGCTGAAAGGATATGCGGATTGTAAAGTGTCAACAGTGGCCTTTGCCAGAATAAGAGGGCAAGAGATTGCTCTTGAGCTACAAGATGGAGATGGAGGCAGAGGCAGACATTTTTGTTGATTCCCAAAGCACAGAAAGCATATTTTTGAAAAAGACTGATAAAGGACTGTGCAAATGTGTAAAAATTATAGAATTAGTAGCAGTGTTAATGTGATTTTTTTTTGCACATTTTAAAAGGACCCAGAACTCTGTGTGGTGTTCTGAGAAGGCAAAGTGAAATTTCTGATTTTGTAGCAATTGTATTTATGTCAGAAGCATGAAACATCATACGATTATGCTCAGATATCATGTGCACATATGTACAAAATTCTGGACAAATCAGATATTGTGTCACAGACAAAAAGTGTGAAATTATGCCAAATCCAGACCCAAGATCTCACAGCAATGAGACTTGGAAGAGGGTTTGCTCCACACAATATGTGATCTATGTATGTTATTTGTATAAAGATTGTACACATGTAAAGATGTATTATTTCAAAAATAGATTTTATGTGCAAAAGGCAAAGGCGAGGATGTTTTGCCTGATAAACCATATCATCATGGTGACGCACTGTTTTCTCCTCCAATCAAGGGAGAGAGCAGATTTTAGCCAATAGACTACCTAGGGGGTGCACCTAGGATAATTCAGCATACCCATCCCTTTATCAAACACATAAATAGAGACCTGAGGACCTAGAAAAACACACTGATCCACCCACCATCCCGAATTTGGTGAAGCTCTCTGAAGGAGATCCATCTATACTCCTTGTTCCAGACTACAGAAACTTTGCAAGCAGAAAGGCTCAGAGCATAGCTAAACCACTTTCAGCTGAGCCTAACTTCCAGAACCCATCCCTCAACTTAAAGGGGAAACCTAAGAAGCAGCCAGGCTGTGCTGTAACTGCTTGCCTGCCAAAGAATTATCTTCATAACCAGAAGGGCAGATTAAAACCCACTCTGGTGCCGTGACGTGCTGTGCTGTGCAGACCATAGTGCCATTGCAGATCCAGTCCATTCATGCTGTGTAGTATAGATCAGAGCGCCTTGCTGTACAGTCCTGCCGTGCGGTGTCCACAGCGCGTTGCTGATCGCTGAACCAGACCAGTCCGGTGTGCCCAGCAGACTGTCCCAGAAATCCCTGACCAGAACCAGAATTCCTGACGGTTCCATTCAAAACCTTGGTAGTGAGTATCCATTGTATAGGATATGTACTGTCCATAGTCATCCCTATCCAAATCAAATCTTATATCCAGAACTGTGTTGTTAGAAATCTTTTTGTCCTGCCTGAACTCTCTTTCTTATCCTATAGTCCTTCTGTAATAATATTGATAAAATCATCTTTGCGCTGATATATTTTATCTGAAGAAGGCAAGTGTCTCGGCAGGCAAAATCCATTCAGAGACATCCTGGTATGGTGGTTGTGCTGTCGTGTAGTTAGTTTCTTCATAGTCCATCCCGAGTGTAAAGAAACCTTATTTGTATTTTAAAGCGCATCCTTGTTTTACATTATCTGAAAAAAATAACCCCCACGAAAACGTCCATAACTTCTTCATATTTCATGCTAGAAACTAATCATTGCTAGTGTTTGTCTGAAACCATACAAAGTGGCTCCCATTAGTATTTCAACAATTTCAGTGAATTAAAACCATTTTCAGTGTTTTACCCATTCATTCAAAGCCAGCTTTAAAACCATTTTTGACAAGTTTTCCAATCAATTCTCATTTCTCTGGTGATTGCTGGGGGGAAATTGGGATTGATATATTTTCTTGAATTCTGCATTCCGGAAACCTGTTCTCTCTCCTTCTATCTCTTCATATTGCATATTGGGGGGATTGAGGGGTGTGCAGGGGAAATAGTAATCACATTGCTTTGATTTGAACAAACCCACAAAAATATTATTCTGTGCTGCATTATATTTGCTCATCATTACTCCTTGTGATTAAAGAAATGGTGTAATGTGACATCACCGCCTTGGTGATCATTGTATGCCCATTAAAACAGTGTGATATATATATTGTGAAATTCATGAATAAATATTTTAACTTTGCAAACCAGCCTGCTTCCTGGTTCAGTGTGACCAGTGTGACCTGGTTCAGTGTGACCGGGGGGTTAAAAGAGAGGGGCGTGATATAAGTGGTACATCGTTCAGAATAAAAGAATTTATAGACACACATAAATAATTAAGGGTTTCAGTTGTGCATCCCACGCTAGGCATTGACTTAGATGAAGTGCCGGATCGAAATCCCTTACAATACATGAATAAAGTCAGTATTGTAAAGACTGGAGGGGGATATATGTACTTCTGCCCAATATATGGCAGGGTAAAGACACACAACACCCTTGCAAGGTTCTCAAGTTGGTAAAACGTGGCAAGCAGCCAGGCTTAGGTTTTCAGGAAGTGATGCAGGTGGGTTTTTAAGTACATTGTTCCCCAAAACCCCCACAAAGGAATGTCCACACACTATGTTAGGTGATAGCACAGGTTCTTCATATAAAATAAGGTTACTACCTCTACCAAATATACAAATAAATAATAACGCTTTGTACTTGGAAAACTTATTCAAGCAATGGCAAGCATATACATTCTATGTGATACCATGCATTACTTGAAATCCAGTAATAGACACACTAACTGCAGACTGTTTAAAATGGGCAGGCAGATTCTTAAGTAAGGGTAACAGCATCGAATAGGAAAGAAAGGCAGGTTAGGTATGAACAGTGGCAGAATGCGTTCTTTAGACTATACAAATAATTCTGAGTGAGGATCCGCCCACCTGGGTATCCTGTAAGGGAAAGGTTAGGGAGTAATGTTCAATAACCTTGTGCTTTCTTTAAAAGGTTATACCACAGCAAAGTACCTGAAAGTCCACAGGATCAAAGATGAAGCTGCGACCCCTCGACGACTCCTGAGGCCGGAAGATGCTCTTCCTCATCACAGTACCTGCGGTGCCTTGGCAGGCGAAGTGGCAGAGTTTCTTGGCTTTACTCGACAATTCCCTCTGACCATGGACCCCCTTTGGAAGAAGGAGCCAATGGAATGCTGAGCTCAACAATAAAAAGTAATCAAAGTCTTTCTGAAATGCAGCAGTTTTACTCTTCGCCATGCTCTCCTTTGGTCTAAGATTGCTATGACTGTAGAAGTCCTGTGAAAATGAAACTTGCTGTGGGCTCCTTAAAGGCTTTGCAGATGAAAGTAAGACCCCTGGGACCATTCGATGACTTCTGCTGGGGACAGGGGCATAGTTTATGTTTTTGGTGCTACAGTCACAGCACTGACATCTGCATAGCTTCTGGTGACCTGGACACGACCACTGGAGTATACCTTGGAATCTTACCAAGTCTGGATCCTCAGGACATCTTTGTTAGCTTCCGGTGGTGGACACACACCGTCAGACCTTCCACTGCACCCAACGACTCTGGGCTCTCTCTGGCAGGACAATGTTGTCAGTGGTGACAGCAAGGATATAGTTTCAAATGTTCTTAGGCAGTTTGGAACTTTCTGGGTGTCCAGCAGCACTATGCCAGGGTAACCCCTCATCTGGGTGGTATACTGCAGCGCCTTTGAGCAGTCACAAAACACACCTCTGGACCCTGCGCGACACCAATGGGCATCTCTGGCTCAAGATGTCTGGCACTCCCCTTCTAGACTTCTAAGACCCCTTCTCCAGATGGCAGGCCCTCAGAACTGGCCTCCAGGATACTTTGATGAAGAGCAGCAGCTTTGCATGATAGTCCCTCATAGCCCGGGGAGAGGGCTCCTTTGCAGGTCATCAATAGATCAGTACTTGGGTAACACAACAGCTTTTGGATTACATTGAAGAAATGAGGCAGCATATTTTTCTTCCAGCTGGGCTTCAAGGAACAGCTTCTTCTTGCTTCAGCTTCGACTTTAGCTTCTGAAGAAATTGGTAAGTGAAAGATCCCCAGATAAACACATCTGTCCCTCATTCACTCTAGCTGAGCCAGGTTCAGTCAGCCAATAATGCAGAAGGGCATTCATGCAGGCAGAGAGCCAATCAGGCTCACAGGCATTCCGGCCATTCACTCCACCGAGACACCCATAACAAAGAATGTGGATTGGGGCAAGTACCCAGACTTTCAGCACACTGCACTGCATTCATGTCAGTTTCAGTCAGGGCTGTCTCATTCATTGATCACACACACAGAAACCAGACACACACAACAGAGAATGTGAATGGACTCCCGACTCCATTCACACAGGTCCCACCCCCCACAACACCTGGGAAGGCTCCAGTCAGTCTGACAGGAGGCAACCCCAGAGCCATATATAGTATTTCCACCCAACAGCCAGTCAGAGGGAAAGGGAACAACAGTGATATATATGGTGTTTCCACCCACCAGCGATTCACGAGGAAGGGACAGGGTCAGGGCTTCCCAGGACTTTGGGAAACAAGGTCAAAAGCAATAGAAACTAAGAGGCCACAGTGGCCATCTTGCCTTTGTATAGGAATACATTGATTGATATGGCAGTGCCTGGATATCCCAAAATGAAGGACACTCAGAGCCACTGCTAATTCAGCATGTAGCTGTCACCAGCACATACCCTGCTCCGTGGGCAACACACAGGTGCCCAATAACACACATAAAGGGTACAAGGTTGTAGCCCCCCATGGGTTCCATACGGGTATACCATGGGTGTTGTTCGCTAAAAGATAAAATGAAGATCAGCACTGCCAGAGGTCCAGGCTGGACTTCAGTGGCAGAGAACATAAGGCAAAATCACACAGAGAATTGATAAGACAAGGACTAGGCGGCCCGGTCCCTCCATAAGGCATTTCCAGCATCACAAGGATCTATTCACATTTTCACACAGAGGAATTCAATACATCTGGATAAGTCTACCCCAATGGTATGCTGAGTCATCTAACTTTTTCCCAGCAGTTGAAGAAAGACTTGGATGAAGTCTAGTTTCCAGACCAGTCACTGTTATTTCAATACATCAATGATTTATTAATTGCCTCCCCTTCCTATGAAGCATGTAAACAGGATACTCAGGTACCATTAAAAGCACTAGCTAACAAAGATCACAAGGTATCTAAGTGGAACTTACAATTGTGTAGGAAAAGAGTACTTTACTTCAGGTCCAACACAACATTGAAACATCAAATGATAGCACCCTCTCATAATGAAGCAGCCTACTAGATCCCGAGTCCTCAGGCTGTTACCCAGATAAGACTGTTTTAGGAATGGAAGGGTATTGCCAGCAGTGTATTGCGGTTGTTGCTTATATTGTTAAACCTTTTTCATCACTACACCAAAGCCAACACAGTACAGCCATTGTAATGTTATCCAAAGCTGTGGAAGCATTCACAAATATGAAGAAGAGCTTGATAGAAGCACACGCCTTGGGTTTGTCTGATTGTCAAAGAGGGTTAATTCTGTGCTGGCATGTGAAAAATGGATTTGCCCTGTCGGTCCTAACTCAGAAGCATGGGTTTCACCTTCAGCCTGTAGCCTATTGTAGTAAAGAACTGGAGTTGCTTGCTGCAGGGATGCCATCTTGTTTGCGATCATTTGCTGCAGTCATGCTTGCGGTACAGCAGTGTGAGATCATAATTCTGGATTCCCTTTGGAGATTACCGCTCTGCACTTGGTAGTGTCCTTATTGACTCAACATATGTCTGTGTCATTTGCCAGTAAATACAGTACACTGTTGCTGAATTCTTCCGGCATCATTTTAACATGAATCTGGCATATCTGCTATCCACTCCACAGAATGATGAACCGCATGATATGGAACCCCATGGTTGTATTGTTATTATTTATTTCCTAGTGACACCTCAAAAGGATTTGTCTGACACTCGTTTTCCTGGTGCTGACTTGATTTATATAATGGAAGGGTCATGTCACCAGGATCAAAATAGCACATTGGTTTTGGGGTATATGTTGTGTACAGCTGGGGAGGTGTTGAAGAGGGGGAGCCTACCTCATGTTATGGCCTCACAAGTTGCAGAGTTAAGGGCACTCACTCTGCCCTGTGAGTTTGCTGTTTAACAATCTGTCAATATGTATATTGATTCTAGGTACACTTTTGGGTATCCCACTGACTATGGTCAAATGTGTAAACATAGGGGATTTTCTTTTATCCATGGGTTCCCCTATTGAGAACAGCCAGTATGTGAGTGTATTTTTAAATTCTATAATGCTCCCAGAAAAGATCGCCATGATTAAATCTGCTACTCACCAGCCCATAGATAATGAGACCAACTGTCACAATGATTTTGCAGACTCAATGGCAAACCTAGCGGCAGTGACAGAATTTCGGGAGGAGTATATCCTTCCCTTAAAGATTACACCTTAACAATTCCCCTATAGAATATTAGAGGAACTGACCCAGATGCAGGAAAAAACACCCACAAGTAAGAAGGATGGTTGGTTAAGAAGGGGATTTCAGTTGCATGAGAACTCCCTGTGGAGAGATTACCAGTGTCGGTTGGCTGCCCAAATATATTACTTTCACACCTTATAAGAATATATCATGGACAAGTACATGTGGTAAAAAGTAGACTGATTATGACAGTCACAGCCACCCAGGGGGTGGGGCTGTCATCCAGCACGTTATGGTACATTTTCTTAACTTCCAGATTAATTTTCTGTAGCTTCCTTATTGCAATAATTGGCAATATCATATGGTGGTATTGGATGTGTTCCCTGGCTGGGTGAAGTTTACCCTTGCAGAATAGCTGATGCTATTACTATTGTCAAATGTCTGGTATGGGATTTTGTGCCAAGGTTGGAATTCCTGTCATTATTAATAGCGATCATGGCTCATATTTGAATAACAATGTGGTCAAATAATTTGTGGCTACCTTGAATGCACTTCACAACCTGCACTGTCCTCACCACCCACAATCAGCAGGGGGTGTGGTGAGGAAGAATGGGGAGGTAAAAAAACTAATTGGCAAAGCTATGCCAAGTGATGGGGCTGAAGAAGCCTGATGCTCTTCCCCTTGTATTCCTTAGTATTCGAAGCACCCCACACATGAAGGCAGCGCTTAATCTGCACATAATCTTGTATGGGACACCCTATGAAGCTCCATTGATGCGCACCTGTTTGGTCAGTTAACACTAACATGCATCTCAATGATGAAACACTTCTTGCTTATGTGAGGCCTTTAATTCTTTAAATCAGTTTTATCTATAACCAGGTAAGGATGCCTTGCCAGAACAGCAGACAGTACCCTGCCACACCATACCGTCAAGGGATTTTGTTATGTTGAAGACCCATCAGCAAAAGTCAGTGTTAGCCTCACAGTGTTGTGGACACTTCCAGGTCGTCTTGAAAACACAACAAGCAATTACAGTGAAGGAGTGGACTACCTGGGTGCATTCCTCCTAATGTAAGAAGACTAACTCCTGTATAAATTGAAAACAATGTCTGCACTGAGTTGGGGTTTGTAAGTGATTTCAATCCGGCATACACCCAAATCAACACCTAGCATGTAGTGCACAACTGAAATCCTTATTTATTTTTGTCTAAAAGTTCTTTATTCTGAACGATATACCACTCATATCACGCCCTTCTCCTGGAACCCCCCCCCCGGTCACACTGAACCAGGAATCAGGCTGGTTTGCAAAGGTAAAGATTTATTTATGTATTTAAAATGTATCACCAATATGTTTAATAGATAGGTACACAACAATCACCAATGGGCTGATGTAACACTGAATGATCTCTTTAATACACAAGGAGTAAGTTGTGAGCGAACTAATTCAGCACATAAAATAATACTTGTGTGTGGTTTCAGATCGGATAACACTGTGGTTAAAGGTTCCCCCTGCACACCTCTCAACCCCCCAATAGGTAATGTAAGCAGATAAGAGGAGAGAACAGGTATTCAGGAAAGTCAGAATTCAACAGAATATCAATCCCACTTTCCCCCTTTCAAACACAAGAAAAAACAGAATTGACTGTCAAGCTGTCAGAATGGCTTTTGAAGTTAACCTTAGAATGGACTGGGCAAAAACACCAAATATGGTCAAAATTGCGGAAATTAATGTAAATTCTTATGGGAGCCACTTTGGATAGTTGCACATAAACACAAGCAATGATTTAATACCAAGAAACAATTTGAAATCTTAATATTCAAGTCGGAAGCAATGAAAAGCTGTTTTACATGTGTAAGAATTTCCCCAAAACGAAAATTTGCGGCAAACTTTATAATGATAACGGGAGAACCGTATGGATTTGGAATGCAGTTCTAGGTGCAGTTTATACCTATGGATGTTAGCTACAAGCACATGTTTCTGGCACAAAAACTAAGGGAGTTATAGGCATTTTGGTCGCTGCCGTTTTTTTCAAGATAGGCGCAAGAATGGAAATCAGGAATGCACTTTTAAAATGACAAAAGAGTTTCTTACACTAGAGGATGACTATGAACAAAATTAATATCACACAGGAACACAGTCACTATATCAGAATGACTGCCTGTGAAGGAAACTCGCCTTCTTGAGATGAGAAAAGATCAGCACAAAGATAGTTTAAGCAATACTAGTACAGGAGGAAGATAGGATGGTTTGGATAAGGAGTTCAGACAATTCAAAAATACTCCTAACAATACAGGTTCTGAATACAAGATAGGATGGGTTTAAGACATTTGAAGGTGAGTGATGCCGTTTTAAGTGAGATTCTGTTGCAGATTTTGAGCCATTTGTATTCTCTTCTTTTATTGTAAATGTGTTCCTTGGCAGGTAAGTTTAGGGCAGTTCTAAAGGCGTTCTTTTGCAGTGTTTGAAGTTTGTCAGTGATGTATTTATTGGCTCACAAATACAAGGCATTGCAATAGTCAAGTTTGGAGAGTATTAGGGCGTTGGCGATAATGATGCAGCTGGTTTGGGTGAGGAAAGATCTACTTGCCCTGATAAGCTTGCATGTGTAGGCGGTAGAGGATGCTAATGAGTTCACTTGTTTCTTTAGTGTCAAGGCTGAGTCAAGGTGAAAGCCTAATGTTTTCACTTTTTTGGCTACTGTAATAATATTGCCATCAATATTAAATGCCGAGTAGTTGGAGTTACATTTTTTTAGGTTGGCGTCGGAAATGAGGAGCAGGATTTCAGTTTTATCATCATTCAGGCATAGGCCATGCATGGCCGTCCATGCCTGAATGATGAGGTATATTTTGTTTACCAAGGCCATAGTAGAGTCGAAATTGCCCGAAAGGGGTATGAGGATCTGAGCATCATCAGCGTAATTAGTGTATGTGACAACCAGTCTGTCTAATTTGTCAAATAGGGAATGTTGTACAGAGTTGTCGAGACGCAAGAACCTTGGGGTACAACGGAAGTTATTTTAATGGGGTCTGCTGATGCCAATGTGGAGAATACTCTCCTTGTGCGGTTGTCCAGGAATGATTGGATCCAGGCTATGGCCTTGTTTGAAAAGTGGGCAGCCGAGGCCAGGTTTTCACACAGGACCATGTGATCCACCAGGTCAAAGGCTGCCAACAGATCAAGGAGGAATAGCATAGCAGTGTTTCCCTTGTCATTGAGCTCGTCAATCTGTGCTTTGAGATCAATTAAGGCTGTCTCTGTACCATGCTGTGATCTGAATCCTGATTGGCGGGCACCTAGGAGTTGGTTGGTTCCAAGATATTGCTGAATTTGTAGGTATGCTACTCTGACTATTATCTTTAGTAGGAACAATTACGTGGTGATAGGCCTGTAGTTGGTGGGAATAGTGGGGTCTAGGGTTTGCTTCTTGAGGAGAGGCAGAACCCAAGATTTCTTAGATTGCTTGGGATGGTGTTGGAGGAGAAGGATGCATTAATCAATTTGGTTACGAAGGGGGCTAAGTCCCTGGTAGCATCCTTGATTAGCTGGGCTGGGCAGCTATCGCCTTTACAGTTGGATGGTTTGAGGAATTGTGACAAAGTGGGTAATTGTACTTGCACAGTGACATGTACAGGAAACCTTGCTTAATAGAAAGAGTAGTCCTTTTATAGTGTTTACTACTGGTCTTGGCGTTGCTAGGGGACAGCAGATGGAGCAGGCGAAGCAGAGGAAAACCGTTACAGCTGGGCGTATTAGATGTGAAATACCAAGGTGTTTGACAGATCTCAGCTGTCAAGATATTTATGCTGATGAGCTGCGGAGAAGGGGTTTCACAGCAGAATCCTGGCGAAAGTTATCATGAATGAAGATCCGTGTTTGAGGGCGCCGTTGCGCTCATAGAAGAAGAGGGGCTTAAGGACGATGAAACCGTTGTCGCACTACGAAGGCTGTAAATAAATGCGACCAAGCCAAGAAGAGAGATGAGGTGTCGTATAAGTAATGAGGCGATCCTTGTTGTCAGCGCTTGAACAAAAAAAAACACTGAAGAGTGAAGGCGAGCTGAGACTTTTAATTAAGGCGAACGTGTCACCACTTGTTCTGAAGAAAAAAATATAACAGCGCTGTTGCGCTTGGAGGAGCGGATTTGTTATGTGAAGCAGCCGATCGTTGTCGCCTTATAGAATTTGTGAAACTGGCGCCGTTGCGCTTTCAGATAGGGAAGTTAACTTGGGAAAAGATGATTGTTATCGCCGTGTGAAGTTTAAATGCATGCGCCGTTGCGCTATGGACTACTTTGCAAGCCTTTATGTTATAGAGTGGAGTGTTGCCGGATAAAGGGGACAACCTACATGAGGGGAACAGGAAGAGTCATTAAAGAAAGTTTTTGTTTGTCCCCAAAAAGGAAACGAGTAGTGTTGTAAAGAATATACATATGGGGAATCTAAAAGAAGGTTGTTAGGAAAGAATCAACTTGGCTAAGCACACAACAACCACCCAGATTCGTTTAAGAACAGGAGGAACAGAAGAAATGGGAGAACAGAGTGAAAGACCAAGTTGAGACTTAAAGAAAGGAATCGAGAGAAAAGATCAGGGGAAAAGTGAAGCGCCTTTAGAGACTGTTAAAAGTAAAGGAAGAGAAAAGAAGAAGAAGAACCAGGGGAGAAAGAGAAAAGACATTCAAGAACTAAATTAATCCTTACCTGGAAGTATTTCGGTTGGCAACCTTTTACAGGAATCTGGAGAGACAGAGAGAAGACGTATCCTTTACCAGTAAACCGAGAAAAGAAGAAAGCATATGTTAATAAAAGAATTGGGTTCTCTTGATAATCCATACAAACTACTCATTGGCTCAGAGTCTTATTTACTCAATATCAAACTGTACTGTTACAGGGATGCGATAATCCTTTCTGTTTCCAGAGTGGGGATTTTGGCGAATTTGAATGCATCTGGGCCTGGTGGATTAGTTGTCCTAGTGTGGGTGTTGAGAGGTGACTCGTTGTGAGTTAGGGAGTCTTTTTTTAAGGAGATTTTGGTTTGGAGAGTTTTCATTTTATTTGTTAGAGCGTTTTGGATGCTGGTGCACCATAGTTTATCTTTGGCTATGTTGTGGGGATTCCAGCTCCCTTAGGAGAGCAAATAATTCCCTGGTGTTAGATCTGGAATTGCAGATTCTTTCATTAAAAAGATATTTTTTTGTGAGTAAAATTTCTTTTTTGTAGTTATTAGCAAAGAGTTTAAGTTTCAGTTTGTTCTCTTCAGATGGGGTGTGGTACCATTTAGTTTCTAGTTTCCTTTTTTGCATTCTTAATTCTTTTAAGTGGGGGTGAACCAGGCATTTAGGTGTGCTTGTTGTTTACTTTTTTGGAGTTTTAGAGGGGCAATAATGTCTAGTGCTTACTTCATAGCGTTATTGCAGCTTTCTACCATGTGCTCGGGATGCAAGATATCAGAAAGAGCATTAATGGTTGGCATCAGTAGTGGCAAGAGATTGTCAGGAGTTATATATTATTTTGCTCCAGTGGGCAGGGGTGGAGCCATAATTTTCTCTTTGCTAATGTGTTTATTAAGAGATAATTTAAAGTCGATAAGGTAATGGTCTGCCCAGTGTTGAGAAGTGGTTTTGGTGATGGTGGTGTCACAGTTCAAGGTGGCGACCCAGTCCAAAGTCCTTCCTTTGTTATGGGTCGGGGTGAGAACTTTTTGGGTTAGGCTGTGTTCAGCAAGTGTGGTGACTATAGCTTGGGCTGATTTGTCATCAGGGTCATTAAATCCTAGATTCAAGTCACAGAGTAGTAGGATTTGAGAGGTTTCTTTTATGTTACTGGCTAAGAGGCTAGATAGATCTTCCTTGAAGGTTCCAATGGGGCCAGATTGCCTATATATTAGGTAGATGGTTAAGGTGTGGCAATTGGAGATAGGCAATTTGGCTGTGAGAAGTTTGCATGGTTTGAGGGGTGGTTGAGCTAGTAGTCTTAGAGCGAGATTGGTTTTTGGTATAATGGCCAGACCACCTCCTCTACTATTAGGTGTGTCCATTCTGATTATTTGATAGTTTTTAGGAAATGCTAGAGAGAGTGCTGGACCTGCTGCTTCGTGCAGCCATGATTCGGTGACTACCAGGAGGTCAAGGGTATCAGCTATTTCAGTGGCGTGGGCCACTAGGGACCTGGCATTGATCAAGGCTCCAGATAGTATAGTTGTGTTAGATATGTTCTGGATTGTTATTGGGATGAGTTTAGGTTTAGTAGTATTGTTGCAAGATATAGTTAATTTGGGGCATAGCTTAGGGTACCGTGATGTAGGTTTGTGTTGAGGGTCAGGGGCCTTGTTGTTGTAGCATATAGGCTCGTAAAGGCGGGGTAATCTAGCTCAAAGCTTTCTGTTTCTGTCGATGGTGGAACAGGGTGCGTTTTTAGTGGAGGACATGATTATGGCAATAACAGGTATGGTAAGGCACAATAAAGGTATGGTAAGTCGCAGTAAAGTGGCCACCTGAGTCTTGTTAAGGCACATTGTAAAGAGTGGGTGGGAGAGGTGGGAGATGTAGTCTAGCTCAGCACGGGCAGGGGCGTATAGGGTAGGCTGGTCCCATGTCGGCTTTGGTATAAAAGCAACTAAATGGCTGGCGGTGTTCTGCTTCAAGGGGTGTACAATATTTGGCAGTAGGCTGTTACAATGGGTTGTTTCAAGTAGGCAGACAGTATCCGGCAATATGCAATTTTAAGGGGTGTACAGTGGCTGACAATTGGCTAGTTCAGCAGGTCACACAAAGGTTTGGCAGGCAGGCTATTTCGGCGGGCCCACAGTGGCTGGCAGTGGGCAATGGGTAGTTTCACAATAGTTAGCAATTAGCTGTGACAGTGGAACACACAATATCTGCAATCGGCAGGCAATTTCAAATGGGGCGCACCGTGGCTAACAGTACGTTTTTACATGCTGTGTCTGGTAGTGACAATAAGCAATTTCAAGTACACAGAAAGGTCAAACAGTGATTAGATAGCTGTGGCTGGCATTCAGCGCAGTGAGCATGTATTAAAGCACTTAGGTATTGCTGTTAGAGTACAATAGTAATAGCCATTGGAACATAGAATGGCCTCACTAGGAGCAAGTTATGCAGGGTTTTGCGCGAGTGGGTCGCAATTGTATCATGGGTGGGCAAGTAGGCATCGATTGGTGTAAATCAGAGCAGAGTTATCTGCAGGTGTTATTCAGGCGAAATGCATGCACAGCTGTGCGTAATTGTAGTGTGCAATTGACTGGCTGTGCTAGGGCAATATATACGGCTAACAGGTGGTGTGGACATTTGCAGAGCATGGCGCGGCAATATGGTAGGCCGAAATGCCTAACTTGAGTCAGAGTGCAGTTGATGATGGTTACGTGTACAGTGGGTCGGCAATCTCCGACAATGAGCGTATACAAAGCGCTATTTTAGAAGAACTGGCACAAGGCTGACTGCATATAGGTACTTACAGTAGATGCATTGTCCACAAGGCTTTCTGGGGCCTGGGTCCAAAATACCTTCAGCTATCCCTCCGCAAATACCTCCCCTCTTGAGCTCTTTGTTCCTCTACCTTCAACTCTCTCAGGGTCAGTCGTTTTTCAAAGAAACGAGCTGGGGGTAGATCTTTGTCTTCGGCTGGGGCCTCCCTCTAGAACAGCCTCCCTACCACTCTAAAACCTGAGGAGAACCATCTCCGGTTCCGGAAGCACCTCAAGACCTTCCTCTTTTCTATTCCCCCTCTCCCCTGCTGATCTGTTCTCTCTTGGCACCGTGCACCTGGCCACCCTCTGTCCTTCAGGCCCAGGTACCTACTCACCCTTCCACCCTCCCGCACTGCCTCCGGATCACCCCTTGCACTGGGGTCTGTATCTGTACCCATGCAGCCCCCCTTTTTCTTCCTGCACTTATCAGACCTACCCTATATGCTGCCTTAAACCTAGCACTTGCAAATTGCTGCTTGCATTACCACTGTGTGTTGCCTTTATTATTTATTTATTGTCATTTATCTGTTTCTCCTCTCCTTCGCACTTTCCACTTCTCCACCCTGCCAAGCACTTTTCCCCTCCCCCCTCTCCCATGCACTTGCGCGTTCTCAATGTCACTGGGCCTAGTAAGATCGCTGTTTTGTTCTCCCCTGTTCCCCTCCCTTGCCTTGTCCCTCTCTGAAACACTTGTGTACGAGCGCGATAGAAATAAAATATCAATCAATCGATATGGCAAAATCCAGTGGTGGTAAGGTCACCATGTGCCGCCCAGCAGCGAACAGGGGCAAACAGGGCCTTAGATGGCCTTTGATGAGGCCGGCGGACACCTGGCAATTTCAAAACACTGGTTGCTTAGCAACCACGAGGATGCTTGGCCTCGTTGTGGCGCTGCATCGTGACCGACATTTTATTTTCCAAAATCAATGTTGCCGCTGATGCAGGCATGCAACCCGGGCTACCCAAGGTGAAATGGGGTGCTGGATGGGGTATACTGTTGCAGGACATGATGGTCAGTGTATCAGATGAAGGCTCCGCATTGAGGGGGTGAGGCTCCTGGACTGGAGTTGCGGCACGGTACGACACGGCTGAGAAGCGGATCTGCTTCGGTGCTGTAGATGGGTGAGGGCTCCCACCCTCGCCACCAGATGGGGAAGTATAGTTACAGGTAGCTATGTTAAGGACATGGCCATGCTATTATCTAGGAACTTTGGCAATCTATTAGACTTCATTCCAGAAGTAAGGAAGATAACAGAACTTTGATTAGTCAAAAACGTGTTCCCTGTTTGCAGTGGAAGAAGTCCTGTTCTATATGAAATGGGATGTGCTTGTGCACCAGAACTATTGACATTGAGCCTTTCTGACCATCGCGGGTAACTAGGACAAGGTCACTGGACTAAGACCAGTGGATCACAAGGACACAACCTGGTTTGGACAAAGAATCGTCAGTTTGACCGGAAGGGGTAATGGGGGTGTATGACCTAAATACCCCACCTGAAGGGACCGAGTCCAGAACTCCTTCAGCGCTGCCCAGTTGAACAGAGGTATTAACATCAATTCCGCCACTCGTAATGTATTAGGACTAATACCTCCCATAAATGGTCCCTTTGTGTAAGGTGGGAGGCGGGAATAGCATGCCAAAATCCCGCCTCCCACCTTACACAAAGGGACCATTTATGGGAGGTATTAGTCCTAATACATTACGAGTGGCGGAATTGATGTTAATACCTCTGTTCAACTGGGCAGCGCTGAAGGAGTTCTGGAATTCCAGAGCATTCTGGACTTCCAGAGCATTCTATGATCAGATGGCTGGTGCCCTATAAAAACGACAGGTCTCGAGGGCAAGTAGGGTTAGTCTAGAGGGAACGGGTTAACAAGTGGGAGGCTGACTGTTTATCTTGCAGAACAACAAATACATCTCCTTTGTTTTTCCATCGCCAAATTCACATGCTAGTTGGATTATTCTAACAATCTGGTCAATGCCTCAGATGTCAAGGAGGAGGGAGGAAAGTGAGTTGTGTTGTTTTTTTTTTTTTATTGAAGATGCTGTTAAGAAGTAAGATTGCAAAACACACATCCAACAATCTCATGCTATGGGACATTTAAATTGAAAACATGGATTAGTACATTAAAAGCAGTCACACCCATCAGTCTGGCTTTCAATGCAAGTGGAAAAAAGCCTTTATGGTTGCCATGGTTGACGGCCAGCAGTGCAGCATCTGGTGGTGAGACTGCAAGGCAATAAAAAGCTTTGCACACTTAATATATGGTAGCCAGTAAAAACACGTGTAAATCACCTTACAGCTTATACATAATTGTAACACATATACATAGAAGTATTATAATTGATAATCAGAGGAGAGCCACAGTTGTACACATTTAAAGAAATGATCATTAGTTGTCTAGTGGGGGCCGGAATTTAACAAGTGGTGTGATTTTAACTTATTGAGGGACTGTAAATATAGGAATTTATGACTAGGCCAATTCCCTTGGATTACTGCTGCCTTGCACAAATCTGTGCTTCAGAATAGACACTATCTTCTGCTGAGAACTCGTATATCATGTTCTCCGCAATAAGTTCACAGTGACATGAAAATTCTTACCACTTAAGGATTAACTACACTTCTACTGCACAATTAGACAATCTGACATTTGAGTGACTATGTGCACACTGCATTGTATTTACAGTAGGAAAAATACCTTTAGCCCATAGAATTGTACTATCTTAGTATCTTTTGAAATGCCTCAACTATAGAGACATATCTTGAACATGTTCTTTTTAAGTGGTGATGGCCTACTACCCACTAGGTGCTTTTGTCATTACTAATAATAAGGGGTGTTCATAATAGGAGATCTATAGTGAAGGATCAAACCAACAGCTCCTGTAGCCGCTTGCTTCCCAAATTACTGATCTCAACTCTGGTCTGACAACACAATGGTGCATCCCTCAATGTGTGTGAACCTTATTTCTGCACAAAATGTCCACCCACATTTGGGATAGTGTATGCACATGCAGACCGTGCTGAATTACCTTGGTCTTGCGGGTCATGGTACTAATAGCAATAATCCCTGAGTGGCGGGGGCATTACCGAGTCAAGTAATGCCCCCGCGGCTCAGGGATTATTGCTTAATTAGCATCTCAAAATGTACTTAGTAGTGGATGTTACTGCTACTATCAATTAGATAATAACCAACACTTGCTGATAGGAATTTTGAATGAACAAACATATTTTTCAGCCAAACTGTGTGCAAAATCGTAAGAAATATGTGTCCATCTAATCACTAAAACCTGTCAGGACACAAGGCACATGACCACATTCATGATGACATTGACGAACTGATGAGGAGTTATTATGGCCAATAAATGCAGATGAAACATTCAAGGAGCCCAAAGTTTCTCGAATGGAATGAACGACTCGGGGATTTGATGTTACTATTCTACTCTACCAGTTGCAACTGCATTACGACAAATCCTTCACGTTGAGATAAATGAAGGGCCTATATAATTGAGCCAGGCACTCTATTCCTAAACACTTGACGTCCTCTTTGTTAAAGGCGCTCACCCTCGGAGTATTTTCCGTGCAAGGGCACCCATCTGCAAATAAAATGTTCATGTTGAATAACTGACGGCTGACTAAGTAACAAGTAAACATGCTTAGTAACTTATTCCCACCTTGCTCCACAGTCGAAACAATCGGGTTTTGCCTATACATTTTTTGTAGATGCCATTAAAAGCAGTAATGCAGCTAATGTTATATCAGACCCAATTACTAGAGTGCGCTGCTTCTCCTTTTTTCCCTTTCATGCTGTGGCATTTCCTCTCTCCTGAAAACACTCTTTCACTCAGTCTAGCAATTAACTGCCTGAACAGTATAATAAGGAAGCAATTAAGAGGTGACAGAGAAAAATTAACACTCCATTTCACATTAAAGGTCAAGTGAGTATCCTTGCTATTGTGAGTTAAATGTGTCTTTGAAAACCTGTAGTTTGGATGCATTTTGCTTTGAATAAGAATCCAGCTCCATGTTTCTTTTTTGTCTGGCATCCCAATCTGAAAATGGATGATAACTAATTGGGTGCTGTCTGCTTAAACAGGCTGCATTAATTGCAGTTTGTTCTGCGGTAAGTGTCAAGGAAAACAAAATCTGTGTAATGTGTAGGCACAATGTAAGCAGGCTTCATTTGAATATGCAGGCCATGTACTGGAGCAAATACAAGCAAACTACTGGATACAATGTTGCCATGGCGCGTAGTATTTGCATAATAAATAACAGCTATCATGAGGCTTTCTTTATGGAGTTCTCCGCTGTGTTGTCAGCTGTAAGGGCCTCCACCGTAGCAGCCAATATTGAGGGAATAAGAGTGCGTTTTGCTTACAAATGCAACACCCAACCAGAGTCACATTGATGAATACTTAATGTTAGTGCTAGCGAGTTAATTTAGGCAGCGTTACTCATGAGAAGACAATTCCCTCTACTTGCAAAAGAGAGATCTAAGAGTTTTTTGTGGGATAGAGAAACGTGATCTTAAAAAAATAAATACTCTAAATGTTTTGTATTTTGTGGCTCACCCACATAAACTTTCACCCACTACTTCTGCTGCAAAGAAAAGGATGCAGTGTTTAAAACTAAAAAAACACTCTCTCAATTTGCAAAAGATTTTAGGGTGACTTCAGTGAATTCTTTATTAAGGAGATTAAAGGGAGGGCTATTGATATGATATTTGTTTTTATTTGTATCGCGCTCAACACATGTGTTTCATGTGTATGTGTTTCATGTGTATGTGATTAAAATGCTATTGTAGTATGTGAGGGTACATTGGAGATTAGAATGATCCCCAAAAAATGAAGTGCGAAATTAATTTCAATCGTGAATACATTTTAATATGCATGATATGTTCACATTTTAGAACTAACATGCCAAATAGACATTTGCAATCATTGTGTGCTTGTGTGGGAGATTTTTGAAAACATATGTCCCAAACATCCTTTCAGATGTATCTTTGTCTGGCTTGAAATAGCAAAAAACATTGTCCCCACCCGAGGAAACCCGTTTATTCTACATGAAGGTATGCACGCGGAAAATACCCCCAAAAAATCTCTTTACTCCCTGTTTCTCGGATAGGTTTGTGTGAGCCTCTGACATTGGATGAGGATTTTCATCTTCATATAGCTTTCTAGTAGTAATAATCCAAGTTTTGTTTTTATTTAGGTGAAGTGAGAGGATTCCGGAATGCTGGTCTAACCGGTTCAGAAGGGAGGAAGTGATAATAAGTTACAATATTGTCAAACAGGTTAGGAAGATCAGTATAAGCAAAGGATAGCGGGGAAGGTGTTCTGGTTTGTTAGGTGCGGGGTAAGAGGTACATTAGGAGGCGTTTGAGAAGGGCGATGATGGAAGGTGTGGCACAGATGTGGGGCGGGAGGGCACTCTAGGCTCTGGATGTTCACTGGGAGAAGGCTTCTTTCTGTGTTCAGCTTTGCTTGCAGAGTGGAATGTGTGGGCAATGTTGGTTGTCTTATTTGGTGTTTGTGTGAGTTGTGTCTTTCAATGTGTTGTGAATGTTTAGATGTGGCTTTCAGGTAGATGGACTTGTATATAATGGAGGGAACTTTGAAAGTGATTCTCTGGGGCATTAGTAGCCAGTGGAACTGTGAGAGAGCTGGGGTGATGAGTGGGTAGGTCTCAAATGAGTCATGCTGCTGTATTCTGCATGGCTTGCAGAGCTGTAACCATATTGTTGGGGAGTCCAGTGAGGATAGCGATTCCGTAGTCCAGCTGGACGATTAGTGTCTGGATTGCATAATGGAAGACATACTGGGAAGCATATGTCTTATCTTGTATAGCAGGTGTAGCTGTAGTCTGCATGTTTTGTATTATAGCAGCTATGTGTTGTGTGAAGGAAATGTGGGGGTCGATGGTGAAGCCTAGGCACTTGACTGGTGGGAGAGGGAAATGTCTGGCTTTGTCTGAGGTAAACTTTTTGATCCAGAGGGCGAGGTCTAATTTGTGCACGTGGGTGGCAGAAGATGAAGTATTTTGTTTTGGATGGGTTCAGTTTGCAGAAGTGGGTGGCCATCCATGTGGTCATTGTGGAAAGGCAATTTCTGAGGGTGTGGAGTTGTGAGTCGGAGGACATTCAGAAGTGCTGTCTGCATATTGCTGAAAGTGGATGTTGTGATTTCTAAGGGACTGTTTGAGGGATTACACATATATGTTGAAGAGCAGAGGAGATAGGGAGGATCCTTTTAGTATTTGCCTGTTGTGGAATAAATAGGAAGGGATGTTAGTGAGGAAGGCTGTAAACCAGTGAAGAAATGTGCCTATGATTTTCACCCCATGGCATTGGATATATTTTTGTAGATGGTGTGATCAATAGTGTTAAAAAAAGCAAAGAGGTCTAGAAGGGCTGTGTTTTCTTTGTCCTCCCTTCTTTACTTTGCTATTAATCACTCCTCTCTCACCCCCTTAAGTCTCACCACTTTCATCTCTCCTCTAGATGTCATCTGCTCCTTTACTTGTTGCCACCTCTCCAACTATCCTGTTAGTACTTTCCTGTCTTCAATGTTCTCCAAGGTCTCCCCAGCATCTCTCCTCTCCAACAGTCTTCAACTGCCAGCCTTCCCCAAAAAGCCTTGTGCTACTGTCACCCAAAACTGGGCTGGGCTTCCTGGCTTATATAGTAGCATTCCCCTTCCCCTGTGGGGAACTAGGGCTGAGGGCCTGCTGCTGTGTTTCTAAGGAGTGTGAGGGTTCTGATTGGCTAGGCTCACTCAGTTTATGTTGGTCCGAAAGCAGCTGAGAGGGCTGTCCTAAATCTATAAGAGCCCTGATTGCCATTCTGAAACTCTTCAGTGTGCATTGAGAGGATCAGCAAGCTGCATGTGCAGAGGATATCCAGCTGTGCTGCTTCTTTCCGCCAGGTAAGGGTATTAGGGAGCCTCTTAGGGTTCACCCATGATTTTCCTGTCCTTGAATGGATAATTTAATTTCAGTGGCCATTTTGGGGTTTCTGGTTAGTAGAGAAGTGTATTGTGGGTATATAGTCCATTTGAGGTTGGTTTGCCCACATGATTCGCATGGCCTGGCCCTGGTACATATTGTATAGTGTCCTCCTGGCTTAGGTGACGGTATTTTGCAAGTTTATCCTCCCTCAAATCCCTAATTCCACTTCCTGGATTAACTGATTTTACTTAAAGAGACTTGTGGTCTGGAGCATAACAGGGATTTCTGGGGTACCTGGTTTGAAATGTGGGTGTAGTGCATTTTCTAAATCGAGCCAATTTCAGGTAAGGTTCAGGGGGGCCTTGAACAGTGTGACAGAACCCTGCCAATGGAGGGAGACAACGGGAGGGTGACCAGATGATCCTCCCTATACTGCCCCCAGGTATATTGGCTAGGTATCTGGCTCACTGATATAGCTGGGACATGGTCAAGAGAGCCAGGCAGGGAACCTTGTTACATAACTCCCATTAAATTAAGGCGATGTAAGAAGAGAGAGTATTTGCCTGGCACTACTTGCCCACCACATCGCCGCTCTCTGCCCCAATCCCAGGTCCAACTTGGGTCCTTCCTCTCAGATATCTTTTTATCTACCTGTGGTGTCCCCCAGGGATCTAACCTCTCTCCTTGGCTGTTCAACCAATACCTGGCACTCCTTGCACACCGCATCGCCGCTCTCTGCCCCAATTTTCAGTGCTATTCGGACAATACCCAGCTCATTTTCAGGCAACCCTCGGCCTCCTCCTCTCCTTCCCTCATCTCTGACTGTCTGTCTGCTATTCAGGAGTAGTGTGCCGCCAATGACCTCTGCCTTAATGCCAGTAAGACTGAGATTATACTCATTGGCACACCCACTCCCTCCTTCCCTGCAGCTCTCTGGCCGGCCTCTCTTGGACCTCTTCCTGCTCCCATCTGCAAGGCTAAAAACCTTGGGGTCATCTTTGACTCCACACTCTCCTTCTCTCCTCACATCTCTGATGTCTCTAAGAAGTAACACTTCCAGCTGCACCTCCTCAGAGGTATTCTTCCTTTCCTCTCCTTGCCCCAGAAGCTCACCGTCTCCAGAGCCCTGGTTCTCTCTAGGCTGGACTATTGCAACAGTCTCTATCTAAAGCTGCCTGCCTCTACTCTCCGCCCTCTGCAACTTATCCAAAACAGGACTGCCAGACTTGTCCTTGGCCTCAAGCCCAGGGATCGTATCTCTCCAGGACTGAAATCTCTGTACTGGCTCCCAGTGGCTGCAAGGATTAAGTTCAAAACCCTCTGTATTGTTTACAAGGCCTTCTGGGGCCTGGGCCACATCACCTTCAACTCCCTCTTCCCAAGTACCTACCTTCTTGGCCTCTTCGCTCATCTACCTCCAACTCCTTCAGGGTTAGTCGCTTCTCCAAGCAACACGTTGGTGGGCAATCTCTCTCTTCGACAGGGGCATCCCTCTGGAACAGCCTTCCTGCTTCCCTGAAACTTGAGGAGAACCATCTCCGGTTCGGAAACACCTCAAAACCTTGCTCGTTGCTTCTGCTTTCTCTGCCTTGCTGAAATTCCTGGCTGAAAACTGCACTGGTTACCTGGCCACCCTTTCTGATCTTGGGGCCAGCCCCCGCCTTTTGCATGCCTGCCCTGCCTCCCTGGCAACCCCCGCTCCTAGGGACTGTTTTCTGTATCCCTACAGTCCCCCTACCAGCACTTAGGTTCTGCTCTTACCTTGCACTTGCCACCATTTAGCTGCTTTTATTTATCTTATTTATTTGTCTATCCCATGTACTGCACTTTCCCCTCTCCCTTCCCCTAGGCAATTTTCCCTTTCTCCCTACCCTTGCACTTGCACGATCTGAATGACACCTGGCCTAATAGGATTGTTGTCTGTCTTCCAACTGTTTTCCCCTCCCTTGCCTCGTCGCGCCTTGAAACACTTGTGTATAGGCGTGTTATAAATGCCATATCATATCATATCATATCATATCATATAATATAGTCATAGCAAAGGACAGTGGAAGTAAAACCAAGGGTTTTGGCATGCCTAGCCTATGTGTACAGGCTTATTAGATGGAGAACTAGAACCCCCTACTGCTAGGGCAACCTCAAACCCTTCCCCATTATCTTGTGAACCCCATACCTCTGGACTAGGACATTCTCCTGCAGGGGATAGTCTCTACCAGTGGCTTGGTGGTGTGGTATTTCTGAGTCTGATTAATCTTCAAAGGACTTTATTAAATCACCCCCAAGGCCATCATCCATAATGCCCTCAGGACTGGCCTTTTTGGTGGATTTTTTTGTAGGAAGTACTCCTTTGCAACTTGTTCCCTTTTAAAGATTCTGGTGAGGTAGGGTTGATTGCCAGGACCAGAATTGCTTCCAGGTCTTCTAATCCTCTTTCTATTCAACACTTTACCTGGCCTCCTGTAACCTTTCATCCACCTGTCCTTGGAACAGCAAGGGAAGGTCTACTTTGGTCCTCTGTACTTGGATGAGGGGCTTTGTGGCTGTTCCTGAACCTCCCTGACTTGACTACTTATCCTTCTCCTGGCAGTGTCCTGCAAAGTTCCTTCAGATGTTCCTGGTCAGCTCAGCATGATCTTTGATCTTCACAGGTCTTATTTAGTATCAATTACCTGTCCCTGGATGTTCATGGCTTTAGGAGGCCAAGAGGTAACAACTTCACCCATTGCTTGGCTCCTTAGGAAGCCCCTTCAGGGCTTCAGGTGTGTTCCAGTGGGAATTCCAGCCTCCATTCACATGTTGCTGAATTGGAAATCCACATTGGGTGGTATTGAGACTAAATATCGATGTATGTGATGTTCAAGGTAGGTTAGGCCTTTGTTACCCCCTTGCTGTACTGAGTTGTGATATTCTAAGCAGTCCTTGAGGTCATCTTTTGTAGATTCTCCTTCTAGCTGCTTATTCGCTGCAGGGAATCCTTCGCTCTTAGGCACTTCTTTTATTGGATTAAGGGCCCAGCTCCTTTGGATGATTGTAGCAATTTTCTTTGTTGGTCACAGATGGTGGTGTGATTGCCAAAGTGTTGTGAGATGATGCTCCCAACATGTCCAAACGACATCTGTCTCTTTCTCCAGGTCATACGGGAACTGAAGCTCGAAGTAGGCCAATAATTGACCTGGCTTGATGTGGATGTTTGTAGGGGATAAATTAACAATGTGGAGGTTGTGTTCATCCTGATGGTCTCTTGGACTCAAGATGCTAGTGACCAACATCATCCCGGTTGGCATGGCGGGAGAAGAAGCCTTCCCCACCCCGAAGCAGCCATAAGAGATCTTAGCCTTCACAACTGTCCCTACCAAAAAAGTTTCAACTACTGCCAGCTCTACTTTTTTCAGGTAAAATATCTGAAAATGTGGTGCCTAGAGGTACAGTATGGCAGTGATCAGGGTAATGACCCACAACCGTGGCACCTCACTCAGTTTCCTAGGTGCCATCATACCTTCGGGTAATGTTTTTACAGAAGTGGAAGTCCAGTTCACACACTTAACAAAAAAGGGTTAGGGCCTGGATGCAGAGTGTACTATGGGGGTAAATAATTGTCCTTTGTACCTGGATGGTGGTTTTCCTCAGTGTGGGGCTCCTGCCTGGTTTCCACCCCTTTGTGATCTTACAAGATGGGTGGAAGGGAAAGTATCATCAAATGCAATACCAAAGCCACTTTTTGGTTTTCCACTTTTGGGTCCTGCCTTGACGGACTTGTCGGAAACAGAATTTTGGGATGAACTACAAATCCAGGTCTTCTTAATCCTACTTCTAACCACCATATATGATGCCAGGACAGGTGCTCAAAATTCAAGTTATTTATTAGGGACCTTATACTGCCCTGTGCCAAGTTAAATGTAAACTGGACCTTCTCAAGAAATCACCAAAACATAGATTGGCCTTCTTAAATCTTTGTCACTTACTCATTCTTTCCCATTCTCAGGGTGAACCTTTAGGCTTTCAAGTTTCTGTCATCACATTTTCAAAATTCCAGACCAGATATCTGCGTCCTCTCTGATGATGCAGCCCCAAGGATGATCTGAGCCCTTCCGCTGCTCATTTGAGTCTAATTGCAGCCTTTCCAGGATCCTGTACTGCAAAATTAAACCAGCCATTGATATTCTGTATTACCTTTGGGGTTCTCTTCCATATGACATGAGCGTCAACCAAGAGCTAGGCAGAAGGATGTGCCTATTCTAACCTTCCTTTCTGAGTCTGTTCTTCCCATCGCATCTTTAAACTACAGCCAGGCTCTCTGACCACCACTGAATCCTCCTGTCACTTGTCAGATAGGCCAAGAACCTCCTACCTCTAGCTAACGTTTTTGCTCTCTAGTTAATTCCCTAATAAAATTACAATCTCTTTGCTCTTTTGTTTTCTTTTTTCTCCCCCATATCTTGTCAACACCTAGCCCTTCCTCCTCACATGCCTCATCTGAAAATGTGTCATCTGTGATCTCCACTCCTGTGCTTACCTCTTTCTCCTCCTCCTCTTGTTCGTTCACTTTCTCCTTACTACCACCATGACCTGTTCCTGCCACCTCTTTCAACTCGCTTCATATTACAAATGCCACCAGTTCTCCAGTTACTGTCTCCACCCTTCACTCCACTCTGGATTTTCTGAGGTTACTCCTTCCTTGAATTCACTTACATGTTTTACTTACTCCCTCCTTCACTATGCTCTTGTCTTCTTCTTCCACTCCTCTCTTGGTTTTTCTTTCTCATTCCTATCCTCTGATCATATTATCTACTTCAATGTACTTATGGTTTTACTTCCTCCATCCTTTCATCTCTTCTTATTTCTTTCTGCCTCTCTACTCATTGTTCTACTTCCTCCTTTGCTATGATATTACTTCCTCTTCCATCACCCCTTAACTTTCCCAATTTTCTTTTCGCCTCTAGGAGCCACCTCCTCCACTCTCCTACTTCCACCTCTCCAGCTCTCCTCTTCAGAACTCTCCAGTATCCAGCCTTTGTTAAAGACTCTGCAGCATCTTTCCTCTACCATCTTCAGCATCAAGCCTTCTTCAACAAAGCCTCCAGCTCCTGTCACCCAAAACATTGGGTTTAGCTGCAATGGTTATAGAGTAGCATTTCCACACCTCCTTTGTGGGACTATGACTGAGCGCCTACAGCTGTGTGCTTAAGGTATGTGAAGTTTATGATCAGTGAGGATCTCTCACTTTCTGATGGTCAGAATGCAGCAAAGTGGGCTGGCCTAAGTTTATAAGAGCCCTGTGGGCCATTTTGAAACTCTTCTATATGCATGGAGAGGCTGGGCCATCTGCATGTGCAGTGCATAGCCTGCTGTGGTGCGGTTGGCCAGGTGAGGATAATAGAGAGGCTCTAGAATCGTTTAGTTAACCCCAATGGATTTCCTGGCTTTGAAGGGTTTTTCCATCTGCTAATTTAATTTCCCTGATTCATTCTGGGTGTTCTGGTTGGGAGAGAAGGACATTGTCAGGGATTGGTTTGCCTGTATGATTTCCGTTTCCTGGTTTTGGTACACGTTTTACAGTGACCTCTCTGGCATAAGTGACTAAGTGACCTTGCTTTGCATTTTGCAAGGTTTACCCTCCCCAGATCCCTAATTGGCTACCTGGGTCCAATCCGAGTCTGAGTCGGAAATTGAGGGAAATTCCACTTTGCTCACCTTATCTTTTCTTTTTATTGTGTTATGGTTGGCAAAAGTAAAAATATATGTTCTTTATATGTAAATAGAAAATGTAATCCTATGCAAAGTTTATGTACAGGAATTCATCATATATTATACATTCATTCATTCTATACCATCATTAATCTTAAACTTTATTTCAGCATAAATTGCCAAAACAGTTACAAACAAATACAGAAATATAATATCCAATGCAAGAAATTGCAGTAAAAGCTATATACAAATGCTGAAATACATTTCGCAGTTGAGTACACAACAAATCAATTCAAGCTTAGTTAAAACGATCCCCCGTACCTTAGCACGCTTCAAAAGACACATCTATATACAACATATTGCATTATTCATATAAAATACCTTCTCCATGCACTCCCTAAAAAAGGTGAGACAGCAAAAATGACATCCATGTATTTATCACTTATACATAGATGTTCGACTAGATGCAGCTTTCATATGCCTCTATTCCTCAAACAGGCCTTTACATTCCTTTTCTTTTTTCATCATACATAGGGCAGGTGAAAAGGAAATGTTGCAATGTTCCCCTAGAAGATGTACAAATGGCACACATAGGAGAGTTCTAATTATCCCACTTAACCTTTTACCATGGCAAGTGACAAATGTCCTAACCACATCTTCTCAAACAGAGATTGCTGCAAAGGATCTTCAATAAAAGACAGATAGGCTTCCATTGCAAAATCATTTTTACAAAAAAATAATCATATCCCATGGATAACTCTACGCATTTTGAGAAACACTTGTGTATAGCGCTTTATAAATGCCATATCATATCATATCAAATGCCATATCATAGGGTTTATGGCAATTTTGGTGGTATGCCACCGGTAAATCCAGTGGGATACCACCAAAATGGTAATACCGTTACCTGCACTTGAAATGCCAGAATGACCGGCATAGGGTTTCATGGGGGGAATAGCTGGTATTACCAGCACTGCTAATACTGATGTCAGTAATACCAATATTCTGTGGTGGTGGGGTGCCAGAATCACTGGCAGCTCGGAGCTGCAGGTAAATCCAGTCAACCCACCACCAAACTTGGAGTTTGGCCGTGCGGGTAAAGTGGCAGTAACCAAATAACTGCCACTTTTTTCCTGCACCGCCAAACTTGTGATGAATCCCTATTAATCTCCCAAAATGTAGTCAGTATAGGCATCCAAAGCTATTTGCCCTCTGGCGACATTAATAGTTTCAGACCAATCCCACAATTCTTCCAACTTCAACTTGGAGAGAGTTCTCCTAATAAGTGCGAACCACAGGAGGGTGCTCACATTTTCATATAACAAGACGTCTTGCAGCGCTACCCGATATTTCATGTGAAACTGCATAGACCGAATACAAATCCAATATAAATTTGCCTTTACAACTATTTGATCCGAAATATATAAATGGCCTGGTTCTATAGAAAGTGGAATATTCAGTGTGCTAGCAGGATCTGTTATACACTTTTCAGGAAATTATTTTCCGTCACCTGAAGGGCTTTTACTTCTGCACCATACAGGGCGCCGGCCAGATCATGCACCCGCTAGATTTCTATTCCAGGTGCTAAATAATTAAACCTGACACTACAACAAGGACTAAGATACCATTACATTTTCTTCCCAAATTCACATTTGCTTTTGACACATGATTAAGCCATGTGCCATTGGTAGACATTCTTTCACACAAATATTGGAAGTGATAAACTTCTTCAATCACTGCCACTTCAATGACAATAACGAAACACACTCTGTGCCCCTGATTTCTGCCACACGTCATAACTTTTGTTTTATCAGTGTTTGCTTCCAGGGCTTTAGATCTACAAAATGTAACAAAATGGGTTGCCCGCTCCTATAGGAGTGTGTGTCAAAAGGACCACATCATCCACAAATAAAAAGAATCACAATGCTTTCTTGCATTAACGAGGGAGTGTCTGATGTATCCATCGGGAACTCTTCCAGTACACCATTGAAAAAGAGATTAAGGGGGTGGGGTGTACTTCCCTTAAACCCTTTTCAGCCCCAAAGATGTTACTGGTTCCCCTTCTAGTCCCCATCACACCATTGCCAATTAATTTGTGTAGAGAACCATAATTGCTTTCACAATGCATACAAATTATGAATCAATAGTTACATGTTTCCACTAATAAAGCACAGGCTACAACACAAGTCTAATGAGTGACCACAAAGTGCTGCATGGAGAACATATTTACCTACACTTATCACTGAACCGAAGTGAGCACTGATTTATTGACCTTGGAAGGATGGATGAAAGGCTGAGTTGGTCTTACCAGGATTAGAACCTGCGATCTGCAGATCAAACACAGATCACAGCTGTGAGAGCTCACCCTTCTGAGCTATGTTACCGGCTATAATGCTATGATTAGCGTTGCCATAATTAGGCGGCCTGGTTCCTATTAATTAATCAAGTCTAAAAAAAAAACATATTTCGAATCATAAACACATTTTTAAAAATGAGAAAACCTCATATTTTTGTCTGTTCACATTCCAAGATTAGATGTTTCATTGTCACATAGTTTTGCCTTCATTTCCAAAACACACAATAATATATAAAGCTCCTATACATTTCTTTTCTAGGACCCATCACTTCCAATGAGTATATTAAATTCAACCTAAACACCTATGAGCATAACTATAACTATTATTAGGGCATTTCCTCAAATATTTGGTAAACATACCATTTTAAATTTCACTTTTGCATATGGTTGGTTTATATGTTTTGTAGGTTTCAATACTTTCGTTTAGTTAAACAGCAATACAAATCATAGTTTCCTGTTTACTAAAGTGTTTTAATTCAATGGTTTATCTTCTCTACATCCAATCTCAACTAATACATTTCTACATTCATCTACAAATTCTACCAGAACTTTAGATTATTTCTTCTTTATCATTGTATTTTAATCCACATACAAAGAATGTTTAATTGTCTGCAAAATGTTGACATATATTATTTCATTTCAAATGTCATGATTTCCCTAGAGAGTAATTCACAATTAGTTAATATAACTTGAATTACTGTATTGGTGTATAACACCATTATCATTTTCAACAAACTATTAAGAATACCCCACATTTTTTGTTTACTCTAAAGGTGGTTCCTATCAACGCAATAAAAAGCCACTGACAAGCGTATACATGCAGACTATAGTGGGAGACTATCCAATCCCCAAGTTATTTTTTCAGTAGATTACAAATAAAACTATTTAACATTTAGCATTTAACAGTTTAACATGGTCCCCAATTTTCCTGAACCCAACTTGAAATGGTGCCAGTTTTTCTTCCTCCTCTCCCCAACATACGTATATGTTAATAGAAATCCTATAGCATGAGTCTAACAGGGCTGTTGGCCTACAAGTGTCAGTCTTCAAAAAATCCTCCTTTTTAAATATTGGTACAATGTTGCACATGTTCCATAACTCTGGTATTAAGGAGGTTATTTTGTAAAATTAAATAGCTGATATAATAAGCCAGCCCAGAGCTTGGGGTTCAACTTTAGGGTTATGTTTGGCAAACAGTCTGGCTCAGCATTTCTAGAGTTCTTTTATTTAATTTATTTTTTTCCTCAAAAGCTCCAATTTCAAAATATCTATCCCATGATGGTAAATCTGTAATTGTTAGGTCTGTATTTGTCTCATTCTCCAGTCGATAAAAGTGTTGAAAATGAGCAGTGCATGCAGATTCCGATATAGGGTTAGTTAGAGCCCAGCATTGACTACTATTAATATTGTTTATATATTTTACAAAATCCCCTGATCAATGAAATCGTAATATTTTCATCATAGCCTCATTAAGACTTATTGCAATTGTGTTTTATTTGGCCTTTTAGCCTATTTCTGTAATCGGATTTCAATTTAGTTTACAGACCACAAAAATCCCCCTTCCTGGTGTTTTTATCATTCTTCAAACTTCTAATGTCTCTTTGCAACTCTTGTTTCTTTATCTTAATTTTATGATCAAAAACATTTAAATGAGACTTGCCATTGTTTTCAGTTTCTGATTAGGTGATACAAACATATAAAGCATCTTAGTGGCCATAAGATTAAAGTTTCAGTAGTGGAAAATAAGGGAGCATCTTGACTTATTAAATTCCAAGTAAATACTGCTAGAATGAGAATGCGTTGATCATCTAAAATGTGAATAGATTTAATAATACTTTACTTGGTTTCCATATATATAAGTTAAGAGGCAATCTGTAGCATTGGTAGGGGTAATGCCAAAGCTATTAATGTTAATGTTAAAGTTAATGTTAATGTTAAAAGCCATTTATACAGCGCACTATCACCACCGGAGTGGTCCCCTGGTGCTCTGATGGATCTGAAAGGAAAGAGGGTAGAAAGGGTTTGTGGGGCTTAGTGAGGAAAAGGCAGAGAGAGAGTTGTGATGTGCTGTTGACAGCTTCAGTTCGGTTGACACCGTTCACTGATCATAGGTGTGATTTCTCAGTTTCGGCAGTCTGCCATGTGCTGTTGTGTAGGATTATGTGTGATTAGTTTTGTTGTTGCAGTGTAGTGAAGTGCATGGGGATTGCTGTGCAATAGGTTATGCTTGTGTTTGTTTAGCGTTTGAGAGGTGAATGCGCAGCATTAGGTTTTAGCGGTCGGGTTAGTGGGTCATTCCATCTTACCTACTTGCTTCGGACATCTGTGTTAGGTGCCTCTGCCTCTGTTGTGTTTTGAGGCATTCTGTCATGCGTTATTTTCTGAATTTTCTGATTGGTAGTGGCTTGTCTACATAACTGACTAGTGGACTGTAGTGCAAGTTGGTGGTGATGCCTCGCCCACCCCCCGGTGAAGGTTAGGGTTGTTAAGGGTCTGCCTTTAGGCTATCATGGGATGCGCCTTCCAACACCTCCTTGGGCTCCAAGGGTGGGGGTTTCCTCCATCTGAATTCTAGGGGGCTCCCTGAGCTCCGGTAGTTGCCTGTTTTTTGGTTTTGCACCTTCTTCTTCAGGTGAGGTACCCATCTGTAACAGATGCCTCAGGTAGGAGGAGATGTATCTTGGGGTCCCGCCCTCCCCGGCTTTCTCCTCCAATGTGTGCTTGTTAATGCGCATTCTGTTTTGAGTGGTGCCAGTGTTTTCATTTTTTTCCATCTGGTTCTGAATTAAAAAAGTCAGGTTTTAAGTATGTTTCCGAATTTTAGGTGATCCTTTCGTATTGTGTATTTCTTTTGGGAGGGAGGTCCAGGTTTTTGCTGCCAGTTGGAAGGAGTTATTTTCTCGTGTATGGTTTTGGTTCCAAGCGGATACCGTTGCTTGATCTGAGCATTCTTGTCAGTTGGTAAATCCTAAATGATGATTTTCTTTTGTAGGAACTCTGCTCCTTGGCCATGGATTGCTCTGTGCATTATGCACATACTTTGAACGTGATTTGTTGTTTGATTGGCGGCCAGTTTAGCATCATTAGCACTGGAGTGAAGTGGTCTGTTCGTGATAATTTGAGGAGAGGTCTGGCTGCTGTGTTTTGGATGCATTGCAGTTTCTTCAGCAGGTATTCCGAATGCTGTTGACATTGATATTGATATTTTATTCCTATCACATTCGTACAAAAGTGTTTCAGAGAGTCAAAAAGCAAGGGAGGGGAACAGGGGAGAACAAAACAACTATCTTACTAGGCCCAGTGACATTGATAACGTGCAATTGCATGGGAGAGGAGGAGGGGAAAAGTGCATGGAAGGGGGAAAAGTGGTAAGTGCGGATCAAAGGAGATACAGATAAATAATAATAAATAAATAATAAAGGCAACAAACAGTGGTAGTGCGCCAGCAATTGGCAAGTGTGGGTTTAAGGCAGCAGACAGGGTAGGTCTGATAAGTGCAGGAAGAAAAAGGGGAGGCTGTATGAGTACAGATACAGACCCCAGTGCAAGGGGTGGCCCGGAGTTAGTGCGGGAGGGTGGCAAGGTGAGCAGGTACCTGGGCCCGGAAGACAGATGGTGGCCATATGCACAGTGCCAAGGGAGAACAGATCAGCAGGGGAGAGGGGGAGCAAAGGCAGAAGCAAAGAGGAAGGTCTTGAGGTGCTTCCGGAACCGGAGATGGTTCTCTTCAAGTTTTAGATTGGCAGGGAGGCTGTTCCAGAGGGAGGCCCCAGCTGAAGACAGAGATCAACCCCGAGCTCATTTCTTTGAAATACGACTGACCCTGAGGGAGTTAGAGGTAGAGGAGCAAAGAGCTTGAGAGGGGAGGTATTGCAGAGGGATAGCTGAAGGTATTTTGGACCTGGGCCCCAGAAAGCTTTGTAGACAATGCAGATGGTTAGACATGATGATACCTGTTAGGCAAGATTCTATACAGTACCCTGTGGGAGACTGCACCAGCCTTGTCCTCTTGGCAATAGTTAACCCAACTTTTGGTAGAAGCATGTACTACACAAGTTGGTAGAGTGACTGAGCAGCTAGGTTTATCTCAAGAGGGGTAAATGGGAGCTGTGTGGTTGCAACATAGAGTTTCACAGACACAGGTATTCAAATATACAGTTACACTCAAGGTTTCTTCATTAAACAATTATTAATTTATTTAACAGTCAGTTGAATAAGCCTTCTTTAGAAGGGAGCAAAACATGTAACACTTAAATATACTTCAGAATACACACTCTCAGTTTCAATAAATTGGTAGATACCCTTTTGGGGTGGCACACAGACACTTCCTACACCCTCAGTTGACTTCAGTAACTAGGACACTGTGGACATTGATATATCACTGGTACATTTAGAGCAATACTGAGGTTGGTGTCAAAAGGAAAATGTTAGAGGGAGAAAACAATGATGAACACATTTATGAAACTGTTAAGTACTTTTGAACCGCCCAATGCAATGTAGATTAACCCTTTCCCAGCTATACAAGTAAGGAATGTATGACTTTTTGGAGGGACAGATCAAAACACAAAATCAGAGGTTAGAAGAGTCTATCAGGGAGCCTGGGCAGCCAATGTCACTTGTGCAAAGTCTAGGGGAGCTGAAGTTCTTCTTAAGGTAAGTAAAAAGTATTGCACAATGTTATAGAGAGTTTTTGTTGCAAAATAAATCACTGTTGGGCCACAAGCTGGGAGGTTTGTGAAAGGCAGAGCTGCAAGCAACTGCACAAAAGGCAGTACACACAAGTCTCAACTGAGAACAATCAAACTCAACAGCAAGAGGTAAATACCCCTTAGTTCACAGTACTTTAGGTCTGAAGAAATTGGTTCCAGCTGGTTTCTGTTTCTGTTGCAGTATGGTAGATCCTGATGTTCCTGGGCCTCAGTCATGGGGACAAGAGGGAAGATGTCTGGGGACTCCTGCACTATGGTTTGAAGGTCGGTGGCAGAAATGGACAAAGTTCAGATCAGCTGCACTTTTCGGTTTCAGCTTCTTGTGAATAGCACTACTGTCGTTTTTGGACACTGTTTGGGCTTTCCTTGCCTCTGGGGTCCAGCACTCTGTTGAGGTGGCTCAGGCTTGGCGAGCCCTACTTCTAGGGAGTCCGGAGGATCTTCCCAGAGCTCGGGTCTGGCTTAAAAATGATGCACTCGATTCTGGTGTTCCTCTCTCTGGCAATCGGTTTCTGCAGCAGCAATGGAAGTACAGCCAGCTCTGAGAAGATGACCAGATGAGTTTGTCGTGGGGTTGATTGGTCCCACCAACCCAAGGAGAGAAATCGTCCTTTACAGGGCTTTTCCAGGGAAGCCAACAGTCCAGGAGTTGCAGCAGGCGTATCTTCCAAGTTCTTCTTTGGTTTCCTTCGTCCAGTGGTAGATTCTGCCTGCCAAGCAAAAAATCTTGCCTTTTATACAAGTTTTTTCCATTCATTCACAGCCTTGCTGTCAATCACACCACATGGTGGCTGTCCTCCAAGGATAGCCAGCCAGCCAATCACCTTTGGGTGCATTCCTGTAACCAAGGAGCCTAAGCACAGGGCGTTTCGGGAACCTCTCTCCCTTCGTGCCCTCCCAGACACGTTGGAGCCAGAGGCGGGCTTCAGCAGTGAACACTGCCAAAGACCAAATGAACAAAGGGACCAAACCTGGTTTGGCGTGCAGAGTAAATCTCAAGAAGGACCTTTACAACAAGAAATGGTGAAAAAAGAAGACCGGGCCATTTTGACAAAATGAGCACCCATCAGTGCTTTACTGTAGCTGCAATTGCAGCCCGCAGTAAATACACACAATGGTAGGAAAAAGTAAACCATGGCCACCAACCATTAATTGTAGAAAACGTAACATATACATGCTAAATGAGAAACTAGACAAAGGGGATACTAAACAACCCCTGCAGCACCCTATTGTGAGATAGTGTGTGCTGGGTCTTGACCGTTACAAATGTAAGTAAAGTCAATTTCAATTTACTGCTCTTGGAAACAGTAGTTTATCCAAGAGCATGTATTTAAACCTTTGGGAAATCTGAAAGACTTCCCTGTGCCACTGCACTGAAGGTGCTGTGTGTCAGGATGTAAAAAAGATGATGCCTATGGAGATTGTCAGACTCCAAAACCAAAAGAAACACAGAGTTCAAATCAAGGAAAAATACATGAGAGAGTGGGAAAAGGTCTCACTCTCTCCAGGATAAAAATTATAAAAATGAAGAGTCTTAAAGTCCAGCAAAAGAGCTGGGGGTCTCTAAGGTGGAAGGGAATTAACACATTTATGAGACTACTCCCTAACACTGCCACCCCGCCCCTCCCTGCAACTAAGGGACAGGAGTATTTAATCCACTCCTGGATGAATCTCCTTACTCCAGTCGGTCATACTTTCTGGAGAGACCATCAGCATGTTGGTCATTAAACCCTGACAAGTGTTCTATGGTGAAATCAAACCCCCGAGGCTGATTAACCATCTTAATAATTTAGGATTCTACCCCTTCATCTGGTTGGTGGTCTGTTTGAATTACAAAAATAGATCCATACATGTATGGTCTAAACTTCTTCATAGACCACACAATGGCAAAACATTCACGTTCATTAGTTGCCCACCTTGTCTCACAGTCCTTTAGTTTCCTACTGATGAAGCAGATGTGGTGTTCCCTGCCTTTCTCATCCAGTTGACTCAAAACTGCACCTATTCCTGTATTTGAAGCATCAGTTTGTACAATAAAGAAATGGTTGTAGTCAGGAACTCTCAAGGCTGGAGCTTGACAAAGGGCTTTCTTAAATGCCTTGGTACACTCCTCATTCTACCCGACCTTCTGGGGGAATTTGGGTGAGATCACATTCAAGGAAGAAGCTATGCTCCCATAGTTCTCAATGAAGTTCCTATAGTAACCTGTGAGACCTAAAAAGGCTCTCACTTGGGATTGAGTCGTAGGGGTGTCGCAGTCTTGTACAGCTTGTACTTTGCTAGGCAATGGCCTCATTTCACCTCCTCCTACCTCATGTCCGAAGTAGACCACATTACTCTGACCAATTTGACATTTACTAGCCTTTATGGTCAGATGGGCCTGTTCAAGAGCCTGCAAAACATATGCAAGGTGGTCAAGACGTCTTCCCAAGTTGGGCTGAACACTGCAATGTCATCCAAGCATGCCATGCAGACGTCCTCCATCCCATTTACCAACCTTTGAAATGTAGCAGGTGCAAATTTGAGTCCAAAAGGCATAACCTTAAACTCGTAGAGTCCTCCTGGGGTACAAAATTGAGTTTTCTCCTTGGCATGGTCTGTCAGAGCTATGTGCCAATATCTGGATGTTAGATCAAATGTACTTAGGAACTTAGCTGTTCCAAGTTCATCCATCAGCTCAGCTGACATGGGTAAAGGATGGACATCAATCGTAGTGACTGCATTAAGAGCTCTATAATCGAAACAAAATCTCAACCCCTTGGATCCTGCCTTTGGCACTAGTACAACTGGACTAGTCCGTGGACTTGTAGATGGCTCTATTACCCCAGGATCAAGCACTGCTTACTGTGCTTGTATCAGTGCCTTGCTTCACACCAATTCATCTTCCCATCCATCGTTTGTGTACACTCATCCATACACTAATATCCGTGGCCTTTCCCAGAATCCAGGCTCTCCTCCTATCTCCTTCACTCTTGTCCAAGGACATGGCAATTCCCTCAGGGTGATAGTCTTTGTCTCTCCCTTGTCTGGCCCATCAGCTATGCACTGTAATCATTCATCTAGCTGCCAATAATTGTTCAACATGTCTAATGTCTTTATGTAACTATCTTCATATGGGATGGTCCCTTTGGACATCCATCTCAATATTGCTGTTCTCCTTTAAAATGTCCCTCGCATTTGCACCTTTGCGAGGTACATCAGGCACTGTCCTATTGCTGCTGGTATTTCAGTTGCTATGAACGTTCTAGAAGTACTCATTGCATAGGGGATTAAAGAGCAGACATAAGAGCTCTCCCTGGTGGTTTCCTTACCTACTTTGGTCACCTGTTTGTACCACATGTTGTCAGATACTCGTGCTGTGTCAGTGAGATACATGTCAACTCCCTTCATTTCTGCGAGAACATTGCGCTTACCTCTACTTACCTTATCGGCAGTGTCTTCTCTTCCACCTGACATGGTTAGGCCTCCTGCTTGGGTCGGGGCAATGTTAGTAAAGGCACAGCGGTAGTGCTACCAGCCACATACAGTTGCCAGAATAGTATAGCCCATTAAGCCACTGGGTAGGAATAAACACACCATGATAAAAATGTTCTTTGTTGTTTCCTTCATATTTAAACAAATAGCATTACTTTGTTAGTATTTGTCAGTCAAGCTCTGTGAACTAAATAATCACTAACAGCAAAAGCAAACACCTCCTCTCAGACCTTTCTTACTGAGGGGTCTCTTAATGTAGGAAGAACAGGGATGCACTGTGTTCAAGTTGAGGATATGTTTGGGCCAAATATTTTATGAAGACAAGGTAATATATATATTTGTGTCAACCTGCATGTGCAAACGAAAAAAAGAAATAACAAACAGACAGTGTTTTGTTCATGAATGTGTGCAAGTGTTTCAGGGGTTGCCTCTGCTGCTTGGGATCGTCAGACAATGGGGTGGCCTAATCTCCTTAACTCAGTGAGTTCTGCACGCACTTGTAGTTAATCGAGTCCTGAACTTTGGCCCTTTCGGTCACTGAAACTTTGTTGCCAGGTGAGGCTACTGTTTTGTAGGGCTTGACGTCCTGAAGATGATTCCAAGCGGTTTTCAAAGATAGTCTTACTGCCTGGTCTGCTACGACCTCAACCACCTGAGGGCCTGTAAACTTAGGCGCATGTGTCATTGCAGTCAATCTCTTCGTTGTCTTCAGGCCCTCCCTGGATCTGCTGTTTCTGGCAAGAGATAAAAGAAGCACTAGAAACCAGAGAAGTAACATACTCAAACAATTCCTGTCCTAACACATCTGCACTGTTCTAACAATTCTCCAGTGCCCTTGTGGGAGGAGCCCGGGGATGATGCATGCGCCATCCTGTCACCACTCAATGGGGCGTTAAATGGTGGTCGGAGCCTGGCTTATTGCACAATTCAAACAATACCAATGGCAAACAGTGAAGCCAGTTTTTCTTGGTGCTCTGCTGAGTTTTGGCTATGCACTCCTTTGTACACATAGGGACATGTGTGCTTGATGCCCAGCAAGGCTGCGATGTGCTGAAGCAGTTCATTGGCGACGTGAGGGCTGTTGTCAGATCGCAGGACTTCAAACACGCCGCATCTTGGGAAAACATCCCTGACCAGAAATGAAGCTGCTCTTAGAGCGTCAGCATATGAACAGGGCCCAGCCTCGATCCATCTGGCAAATGGGCAGACAACCAATATCATTTAGCAGTATACTTGACAAACCTGGATCAGATCCACGTAATCCCTGTGGAGTTGCAAAAATGGGCATACAGGTCTTGGTATGGCTCCTCTCACAACTCTCAAAGTATGTCCTGTTGTAAACTGTTGACAGGTCAAGTAATTGCTAATAAAATCAGCTCCATGTTCATTCAAATTCAGGCAGAACCACATTTCTCCAATGCGTGTAGCAACGACCTCCATCCCTGTGTGTGTTGGATAATACATGTGTGTCAATGCTGTTTTCAGCAATGCAAGTAAAATGACTACTTTCCCTGTGTTGTTCTGTCACCATAAGTCATCTGTTGGAGACATGTAGCATTCTCTGCATAGCTCCTTCTCCTGAGATGCAGCTCCCTGCCTTTCCATAATCTGTGTCTCTGCTATTGTATTGTAACCTTCCCTCATCACATTTTGACTCATATTCTGCTGCTTTGTTTCCTCTTGAAATAGGGTCTTCCCCTTTTGTGTGTGCCTGGCACTTCACTAGTGCCACCTGTTTTGTGTATGCAATCACCTCAATCAATTTGCCTAACAATATCGCATGCTGCAATGGGGTCCCATCTGCTCTTCTGAACTCTCTCCTGAGCCATCATGCCAGTCCTGAGTGTACTGTTGATGTCATGTATGTTGAATAAATTGTCACATACTTCTCTATGCTGGATTGTAGTGCCAATATAAGAGCCACTAGTTCTGCTGCTTGTGCTGAATAATGGGATGGTAGTCATGTACTCACAACCACCTCTCTTGTCCCATCCTCCTTCAGTCTTACCACTGCAGTCCCAGTACGTCTGACCCCATCAGTTTGGTCAATTGTCAATGAAATGTCAATGTACAGCACGTCTCCCCATTCAAGTGGGTCTTCCTCCACCTTGCGTGCCTCGCTGAACATCTCTTTGAACATTCATGTTCATAGTCCCGTGCCTGGAGTACATCTGCCAAGAATAGTGCTGGGTTTACAGTCTTGCATCTTACAATCTTCACTCCTACATTTGATAGTATCACTTCATACTGTGAGGCTCTTTGTGTAGTCAGTGTGCTCTTTGGCTTATGCAGTATCGCAAAAAGGTGTTCTCCACATAAAGCATGGTGGTGCACCCCATTGTCACTGCTGATGACCTTTCCACTGCAAATGCTGCAGCTGCCAATGATTGTTCGCACAGATAATGTCCTCTCATGACTGGATCAAGCTGTCCACTGTAGTAAGCAATTGGTTTATGGCCCATACGTGTCTTCTGTGTAAGTGCCACCTTCATCACTATACCGTCAGTGTGTGAGAACAAGAAAAACTCTTTTTTGTAGATGGGGACCCTAACACTGGAACTGTACTTATGGCTTCCTTCAATTCTTCAAAGGCCTCAGTCATGTCTGAGGTCCATGTCAGTGTCTTTGTTCCCTTTTTTGCCTCTTCCAGTCCACTCAGTAGTGGCCTGGTGTATGTGCTGTAGTCTAAGACCCATGCTCTGCAGTAATTGCACAGCCCCAATAACTGTGGCATTTCCCTCGCTGATGTGGGCTGTAGTGTGTTGCGTATTGGCTCTGCTCTCTTAGGGGCAATGTGTCTGCTGTCCTTAAATATCATCTGTCCAATGTAGACCACCTCCCTCTGACAGTACTATAGTTTAGCCTTATCCATCTTGTACCCTTTGTCAGCTAACACTGTCAACATGTGCACTGAGTCATTTCTGCACTTATCTTCTGTCTCACTGCAAATCAAAATGTTATCTACATATTGCCAAACTGTCCTTTCTGTCTCTCTGTTGCTTAGATCCATTTGGATCACTCCGTTAGAGATACAGGGTGACTTGAAGTACCCCTGTGGCAACCGAGTATGTTTCCACTTCTGCTTTCAGTACATAAAGCTGGTTAGGTCTTGTGAGCTCAGGCATAGTGGCATTGAAAATAATGCATTCTTTAAATCAATGACCGTGAAACAGGTGTCTTCCGCTGGTATGCCACACAGAAACAATGCCGGGTTTGCTGCTTCTAGATATTTTGCTTCTACAATATGCTTAAGAGGTCTTAAACCTGAATAAAACACCATGACGCCCCGTTGGCCTTGTGCACAGGGTACACTGCCGTGTTGCATGGAGATTCTGATGGTACCAGAATACCTCTCTCAATGAGGGTGTTGATTGTCTCATAATGCTCCCATCTGCCTCCATGGTAGGGGATACTGTTTTAGTCTTGGCAAAATTGTTATTTGTTTCAGTTTAATCTTCACTCCTCATATGTTTTTTATGCACCCCAGATCATAAGGACTTGTGGTCCACAAACTGTCCGGTACCCTGGCCATGTCCTCCTCCCAAAATGAAGGTGCACCTCCAGCACCATCACCATTTTCTGTGGCACCTCTCTGTAATGAATCTGTAACCACAATGTTACACTCATTTTGAACAACATCTCCACTTCCAGTCTCTCTTCTCCAAATAATTCATCATCCATCACTGTTGTTAGCCTGCACCCTTCTGCTACTGCAATTATTGCTCGCCATGCCCTCCCAGTATCATCCATTGAATGTCCTGCAATTCAATCCTCTCTTGCCAACACTGCCTCTTTCTCTAGGGACACTATTGTTCCCTCTGGCTCACCCAATGGTGTCTCTGGCCTGAACAAATACTTGTTTGGTACTCGCCACACCTTCCCTGCAATTCTTGGCATCCATACAATGGCGATTTCTGTCCCATACTGAAACATCTCTGGGACCTCCCGAAGCCCCCTCGAAATCCCCCTGAGTTGCAATGCGCCTGTGGCCTGAAGACACACCCCGTTTTGAATCTTCCCCTTCCTCGTAATCCCTGATGTGGGCCACAACAAACTGTTGTGGTTGTTGATATGGCTGCTGTAGTATTGGTGCTTGTGGGATGGGGCTGGTTATAACCGCCCCTTCCATTGCATACTTAGCTTCCACTGCACTAGTTTGGCTTCATCTGCCTTTCTCTCTTCTGTCTTTTGTTTAACCTTCTCCTGCCGCAAACTACAATGGTGCACTATTGTGAGCTGTATTTCTTGCCATCCCTTCGCTTCCATCCCCACCGATTCCTTTGTACTCTTTGGCTCTGGTAGCCCCTGAACTAAAATATGATAGAATATAGCTATCGTTTTGTCCCAAGGCTCTAGAGTTTCAAGGTGTCAAAGCTCTTGAACTTCCTGAATGTACTGATCCGAATCTTCGTCTTCGTGTTCCCTCATTTTGCATGATGTAATCGCCCCAATGTCTGTGAATAGCAGCACTTTGCTGCTAACATCGGGAAGCTCGGCAGTGTAGATAAGGCGATATACAGGCTAATAAGGCAGGGCGATAAGGCACATTTCTTCCCCCTGTAAGCACCCTGTATGTGTGTCAATAGCGATTGCTGCACTTCTTTGGAGAAACATCCACAAGGTAGCCATAGTTTGGTTAATTTACATTCTGTACTTTTGGACCATTATACGCTATATTTACAAATCTTCTCCTTGTAGGGTGGAAGTGTCTTACATAAATTTTGAAGAAGAGTAACCCCCCCACCGTTACCCTGATACATTTCAATACCTCTTACTTGACCTCAAATCGAGGTTTTCGATAATCCGCTGTTCAGGGATAAAAGGCACAATGCAATGAAAATACGTTCCAATTTTTACAAGCATCTGCACCTTACCAGGTGTGCTTCACGCACCACCCCTCCTTCACAATCACTGCCTCCTCTGACACACAACCACAATCCTGCGCATGTGTCTTCCACGCTCCACTACTAGTTCACCTCGTCTGCCAATCCCTAGTTCTCAATACTAGCTCCTCACCGTCTGAAAACTCTCTGTGCCCTGTGCGCAACCCGAAGGGTGACCTCACCAACCTTTCAAAATGACAAAGGTAAATCAAATACAGCGCGTACACTGTAATAGCCCGTTACTCCCAAACCCACACAAAACTCCCCACAGTTGTCTTCCTGCTCTCCATGCAGAGTATAGCAATATTCTCTTGTGATAGAACTGCACCGTTTGCGTTGCCAAAGGTGTGAAACGCCTCTCTCCAGGAGACTTAACCAGTCATTTCACCTTCCGCAATCTAGGCTTGCTCCCTTGCTAACCCTCACGGGAATACCATCATCTATGACCCAAGCTAAAACGCCCAACCGACAGGAATACCTTTTTTAATTAACTTCTGTCATCCAAGCCTTTCAAGTCAATAGTCTAGGTAATTCACCAGAACCTTTTACCTTGAAGACCCAAAGTGCCCTAAACATATAAGAAGGATGTCTACCTCAGCTCCTGTCCCTACCCACTACAACAGTGCTAAATGATGCTATGACACTACTAAACAATACTTCAACAATATTGAACAGTATCAAACAATACTCCACAATACTGTTTCAATATCAATTGTCTAAAACAGGAAGTTACAACGTACATCAACGGACGTCACACGATCTCTCAACGCATTTCATAAAAAGCATAGGGCCTCATTCCGAGTTTGGAGGTATGCATGGCGTTATTTGCACCATGGCTGCCTCCAAAACCGGGTCCGGCACCGGTCTGGTTGAATGGGGACTTACCAGGATATTCCAACCTGTGCGGACCCGGTAAATCCCCATTCAACCAACCATTCCCCATTCCCATTTGAGCCCCCATAGGGCTCAATGGGAATAGGGAAGGTGCTAATTACGGGCCCACGAATAGCAGGCCCGTAATTAGCGCCTTTAGAAGGACCCATAAAGGAAGTGTGGTCAGACCACATGTTCTTTGCGGTTCCCGCTAAGGAACCTCTGAATTGGGCGGTAAGGGTTTACAGGCACCGGTAACCCTTACCGCCCAACTCAGAATGACGCCCATAGACTTTATACTTGAAATTCATCATAAGTCACTTCATACTATGTGGCGAATAAGAGAAACCTATGGGGGGGGGGTTGTGATAGGATCATGGGGAACATCTAAGTATACTTTCTATAAGGGGTTGGGTTGTGATTGGATCTCTACTGTCAGGTGGACAACTCATGCCCACCCCTAGTGCAAGTCATCTTCAACATTTATTAAGTACATGGTATATCATTGGCTATAAAGCCCTTCATTATATGTCCATCTATAATTTGGTTAAAAAGCTCATGCCCTTCTGGAACATTCGGCTCACTAGCAGCACATAAGCTCAACCCCAGGTGCCAGGAGGTGGACATTATCTTACGTCCCCACCCAATTAGCACATCATCTCTTATCACCCAAACTCTATTTCCATCCTTGGTTCACGTGACAGGAGACCAAGAATTGGCCCATTATGCAGCATTTAATTGTCTTAAATCAATAAAACTTGCCATGCATGGTGTTCCTTCTTTACACCTTAACAAGGGATGATTCAGCATCTCATGGTTACTGCATTCAAGAATAGATAACCAGTCTTGGCTGCTTTAGCCTTGTCAGCAGGCCGGACAGCCCTTCCAGATTCAAACACAGTCTTGGCTAATTCTTTGCTGTGACACAGCTCTCGGCTCTTCTCCATGGGTTTAAGCTTACTAAATATGTGACACCGATGTCCAGCTTCTATACAATGGTGGCTTTGCCTGCAGGCTATTCACTACTAAAGCCAGCTTCTAAGAATAATGAATCTACTTGCATTGCAGCATCGGTAAATTCATTGAACGGCTTGCATTTTCTGCAGTGCTCTTCACATGTGCAATCTTCTCTTCGCTTATGAAAGTTTACTCGATTCTCACTTTGGTCATCAGTTTCTATAAGGTCCATACGTTTTCTTCAGCCAGTCTTCTCAGGGCATCACGTTCGTCTTTCGTGACGTCACCAGCTTCTCTTTTCTCATTTTCATATTCCTTCAGGAAGCTCCTCCCTCAGGTGGTCATCTCTTCGGGAATACATTAGATAGGATTTTCTTAGTAGGTACCTTCTTTCCAGTATACGCTTCGGAATTGGCAGAACTGTTGGTTTTAAGCATGACATAACTTTAAGCTTGCAACATGAGTCGTGACTGAAGTTTGACACAAGCATTCAAATACTCCATTCCGCATCGAAACAGAGAGTGGAAAGTGAAGAGAAAGTGATTTCAGGTGACAGCAGGGGGAGAGGTGGTCAGACTGGTGAACAGAGGCGGCAACTGCGCAATGTGATTCCTTTGAGCTGCCTTTGTTTAGACCGACCCCTGAGAGGTATGGAGGAATACCATGGTCATTTTTAATCAACGTGTGAGCGGTAGAGGAGAGAAGAAGTATAGAGGAAGGGTCTCCGCAGCTCACAGCCCCGGCCCCCCGCCTTGGAGTCAAAACACAAGGTGAATCCAAATAAAATCAGAGAACTCTTGAACCTCAACAAAAGGTCGGCTAGCACTGTGAATGTAGGAAATCACGAATAATGAATCATAGTGAGAATGGAAGCGACAAGCAATCTGAAATATCAAATGAATTATTGCTTGAAACTTCTCTGACAATGGAATCTGATAGGGTTAAACAGCAAGAAGAAATGTCTGAAGGCCCGAAAAAAAGCAATCATAAACTCCCGGAATCAAGAGTAAAATGGAACTGGATACTTCCCCAATGTCAGAAGAAGTGTCAGAATCCATACAATCTGGCCTAAATTGAGAACAGAGTGGAGTTCCAAGAAAACAAAGGAAAAAAAGGAAAACACTACCTATGTCTTTGATAGATCTAACTGAAGCCTTTGATACAAAAGGGCGACCAAAACTGTGGAGCAAGCTAACAAAATGGAGATGTCCACAACCAATCTTAGAGGCAATACAAGAGATGTACTCGGAAACATCAGTTCAGATAGGAATAGACCGGGGCAGGTATGCTAACAAAAAACATCAAAATGAATAAGGGGCTAAAACAAGGATGCCCACTAGTGGCAGGCCTATTTAATGTGTTTATCTCATACATAGAAGAAGCTTTCAACAATATCATGTGTTTCCCCCCAAACATAGGGGGAAACACAAATAAGTTAATTATTATATGCTGATGATATAGTCATACTGGACCAAACGCCCGTTGGACTACAAAGGCAATTAGAGGCACTGAAGAAGTACACTTAAGTGAACGGTTTGAAGATCAACCCACAGATATCTAGGGTAATGGTACTCAGAGAGAGTAACAATAACATTTAAAAAAATAGTTATACCTGGCAACTCGAAGGAAAAAAGATCCCACAGGTAGCCAGCCGCATTTACGTACTTGGGAGTACTATTAAACTCCTCAAAAATGGACAAACATTGACAAATAACACTGAAAATGAAACCGAAGAACTTGGCAAACCAGGGGAAAATATTAATGAAAAGATACTGTGGGTTCACAATAAAACGTCTGATTGAATTCTATAGATTCAAAGTTGTTCCCATGTTAACACATTAAGCTGACACATTGTTTATATTTAAACACGAAAACTGCACGGTGATTGAAGGAGTATTTTGGAAGAGTGTTATGAGAGTGCCTCGAAGTACACCAATGCTGGCATTAAGGATGAACTGGGGTTGACACCATTAAAAACCATTGTAACATGGAAAACAATAGCATTATATCAAAAATGCATAGAACCCCCAGGAAAAGGAGGTTTTTATGTAGTCCATGAAGCAATGATAAAGGAAAATGAAACAACATTGGTGGAATGGAAGACGATATGCTGAGCCATAATTAGTGACCTGGGAGAAACCAAACAAACTTTAATTGAAAATCCAGACAAAAGCTGATTTGATAACAACACAAGATGCGAGACAAGACCTCAAATATTATCAAACACTGTTTGAAGAAAGTTGAAAACTAAACACCTTACCACATTATTTGGAACATTTTCCGAATTCAATATCTACGGTTTAGACTAAACCTATTCCCCACAGGCGAAATCATAAACATAAGGGCAACTCAAAAAATGAAAGTCATATGTAGATGGTGCAATAATATAAATGTGGAAGAAAGTCTAAAACATCTGGTAATGTTCTGCCAGGAACTAGTAAACATATGAACAAGACTCATGAAAGATATCACAGAAAAATACACAGGAAAATCGTATGAAGAATGGTGGCTGGAGCTGCTTAGAAGTCAACGAATCAGTCTCATCTTAACATTGGTGAAACTACTAAGAGAAATATTGAAGAAAACAGATTAAAAACACGTTAATCAACACAAAAGTGATGAAAAGCAAAGCTTTGCACACAACTGGAATAAATCTGGTATTCATATAAGTCCTTGATAGAAAATCTAAATGTCATAAGTGTGACACTCGGGAACCTTCAACTCTATTCTACATTGACAGAGACACTGAAAAAAATGTTTAATCAGATATGATGACGCAAATAGCAATATGCATTTCTTCGTTTTGGTGCAGATTTGCCCTTTAAATATTTTTTATTGTAAAACTTTTAAAAATGAATTGTGGAAACTAAAGCTGTATTTCATGTATTCAAAGGTTGATTTATTTAATCAAAACAATAAAAAAAGAAAAAAAAGAAAACATTCCAACATGTATCCGGGTGGGGGGCTGGACTTCCTGTAGAGGTAATTAGCTCCTACTCTACACTCCCCCTTCTGGTCGAGTCATTGACCAGACCTTCATTGGATTCCACATTCTGATACCTTCTCTTGAAGAAGTCCAGATCTTCATCACCCCCTTCAGGGTGCCGGCTGATTTAACATGATCTTCCACACCCCAGGTCATGTAGCTGTACTGTCCAATTGGATTACAATAGACCCACTGACCTGCGTACCTCTTATGATTTCTTGGATACAGGAACTTTGTCCCCTCAGGTGCTTAGATGCTGCCTTCTCTATATTTTGTAACATCGCCCTCTGTCAACTGCTTGGGTCCAAACCCTGATTCGACATCGATCATGATCTTCATCCCTATTGTATTGTATTGGTTATTTATTTAAGCCGGTCAAGTGGCACAGCGAGTAGAGCGTTCGCTTTGACATCCGTGCAGAGCCTTCTAATGCAGGTTAGAATCCCGGCAGGGCCAAACTCAGCCTTTCATCCTTCCGAGGTCGATAAATGAGCAAAACACACCGTGGGTAATAATAAGCAGCGCTCAGATACCTGAGGGTTCGTAGCGCTATATAAGTGCCAAATTATTATTATTTATTATTATTATTATCATTTACAAAGTGCCTAGCCACAGGGAAGTGTTTCAAAGTGCTCAAGGAGGGTGGAAACATGGGAAGAAAAAACAACAGTCACTCAGAGCCCTTGAAATTCTGAGGCGACAATAGTCTGCACAGGCAGAGTACGTGCGTAGAGTACAGATAACAGTATGAGATAATGCAAATAGGCCTGACAGCGATTCTGCAGATTATACCAGTGCAATTAAGGGGTGGAGACAAGGGAGGACAGACAGACAATCTTTGGCACGGAGCATACAGATTATGCAAGTGCACAGACGATAACAGGGAGGGGGGTTCAAATGCACCGGTCGGCGGAGCCTCGGGTAAGTGCATAGAGAGCCACTCTCTGGGGTTATTTCTCAATAAAGTGGGTATGGGTGGGGTGAAGGGCCCTGAGGCAAGTGCAAAAGAGGACTGGCGGGGTGCCAGGGACCTGTGAGACTCTGAGCTAACCAGGTGGTCAGTCAGCAAACTGCGAAAGATGAGGAGGGAAGGAAAAGAGAGCTGGGTTTGCAGGGTCGAGGGAGAGAGAAGGAAAAGGAGAAGAGGAAGGTATTGAGGAGATTCTGGAACTTAAGAAGATCAGGCTCAAGGTGGAGGGTTGCACAGAGGCTATTCCAGAGGGAGGCACCGGCTGAGGATAAGGATCCCCCTGCAAATTTTAGCTTTGACAACCTACACACTTGCAGAAGGTTGGAGGTAGATGAGCGGAGGGCTCTGGAGGGACAGTATTTAGGTAGACAGTGTTGTAGGTAGGTAGGTCCCAGGCCCCATAAAGCCTTGGGACTAATGCATAGGGTCTTGAACTTCATCCTTGCAGCCACAGGGAGCCAGTGAAGGGATTTCAGCACCAGAGAGATACGGTCCATGGGCTTGAGGCCAACGATAAGTTTCACGGTTCTGTTCTGGATGAGTTGCAGAGGGAGCAAGGCCGAAGAAGAGAGGTTGAGGAAGAGGCTTTTGCAATAGTACAGCCTACAGAGAACCAGGGCTCTGGAGACAGTGAGCCACTAGGGAAAGGTGAGAAAGGTGGAGTACATCTGAAGAGGTGTAGCTGATGGTTAGACTTTTTAGAGATTTCTGAAATGTGAGAGGAGAGGAGAAGAAGAGAGTGTAGTCAAAGATGATCCCAAGATTTCTTGCCTCACAGGTGGGTGCGGGTGCAGGGCCAAAGGGGGCTGGACAGAGTGAAAGTTGGAAAGCGGGAGCGCGGGTCCCAATGCAAACGATCTCAGCCTTACTGAAGTTGAGGCAGAGGTCATTTGCAGCACAAAATGACTGAATAGCGGAAATCAGATATGAGCAAGGAGGAGGCGGCTGAGGGTAGTCTGAAAGATATTTGTCATCCGCGTAACACTGGAAATTAGAGGTGAAAGTGGCAATCACACATGCCTTGGCAGCCATGTAGATGTTGAAGAACTAGGGGGATAGGTTAGATCCCTGGGGAACTCCACAGGTAGAGAGAGCTATAGTTGAGAGAAAGGATCTGAGTTCCACCTGGGATGGGCGTTCGGAGAGAAAGGAGGTTAACCACGCCAGAGCCTTACCAACTGCCTTTTTTGCTGTCTTATTACAGTGAGTAATTACTATCCTGATCACGCAGAATCCAAACATCACCATCACCAATACTACTCCAAGAAACTTGAAGATGTTCGCTATCCACTGTGGACCCCATGAGAATATGGATCCAAACCAACTATCATCTGTGATGTCTTCTGTCGCATCTTCCATCTTGTTATGCAGGTTCATCAGCAGAGTTATGAACTCTATCAAGGTCCCATTCATGTAATCGTGAGAAGGTATGAACGTGCAAGATGATGGCCCAATTTTGGCGCAAACTCCTCCTTCCATTGCAGTGATCATGTCAAGGACATATCTGTTCTGCATGGTCATCAATCGTATGGCCCTCAACTCTTCTTTGATAGCATTGAATCCCTTTATGGTGGTGTTGATTGTCTGCAAAAGCTCCCAACTTGTAATCTGCAACCATTTAGCATTGGCCATTGTCTGGATCCCAGCCATGAAGATAGTCGTGAAGATTGACACAGTCTTGCTGAACAACCTGTGCTCATATGGAATAGACTCATATGCTTCTATTGATTTTGCTGAAAAATAATTCTCTTTTCTGGTTGGATTGAGAAATGTAAGCGATCTTCTCCTTCTCAAATGAGCATATACCTTTGGAAATTCTCCAATGTTTAGGTCATTCTGAGGGATCACTAATACTGGTACATGAAAAAGCACCAAGGAACACATTCCTTCCCCAATCGTTGAGCAACTTCATATAGCCCTGGGGCCAAAAGCCCAATATCGATCCATCAGGACGGCTGTCTCTGCTCCCATTCTGGAAATGTCAACTGCAGTTCTGCAGCCTATGTTGTCTCCCAGACGTTTTCTTCCTTCTCTTCGAAAGAACAATGTCACATTCGCTAATGGAACCACCATCATCAGACCTGATTCATCTTCTAACCATGTCTGTAGTTAGGCATTCTTGGGCCACAACTTCAAACATCCATTGTTCACTCTCTGCACCTCTTAAACATATTCTGACTTCAGTAGATGAGCTACACAGGACATCACTCCATCTTCCATCCCTTCTTGGACTTCACTCGTCCATAGACTAAAACTTGAGTTTGTTCCTAACACCCAGGTGATCCAGTTATTTCTGTTATATCAGCGCATTCCAATCTTTTCATGTCCCTCATTACTACCTCTTCCTACCCATCTGCAGGATACACAAGCATATTGCCTTCCCATCCGGGTTTCTTCACCATTTGTGAACTCTTGATATAATCATCCTGAAATGTAAAAGACCATTTAGACCTCCATCGCAGAGTGGCCCAACTTCCTCGAATTTGTCCTGTGGTCATGCATGATGCAAGATGAACGAGGCATCTGGCATTGTGTTCGGGGACCTCTCTTGAAATAAAAGTGCACCCTGTATTCATTGCATAGGGTATGAGAGCACAGACATAGCAACTCTCCTTAGATGTTCTCTCTCCCACCTTTCTCATGTGCTGATACCACATGTTATTACCCAAATGTGCTGTGTTATCTAGATATGTGTTTATCCCCTCACTATCCTCCTCTGCATTTCTCCTATATCTCCCATACGCAAAGTTTGTATACTGCCCACGGAGTGCATCAAAAGCAGTTTTCATAGTGGGAAGAGCCAAAGGGACATCTGCCTTATCGGGAGGATAGCTCAGCGGCAACATGCTCACCTTGGAGGCAAGATGACATGGAGCAACACAGGTTCGATCCCCGGGTCCACGCTTAGAAACTTTTGGGTATTGAGCACCTTATAAATAACCCATCATATCATATTGTATCATTACATACTAGCAGCATATCGAAATAGTCAATATGTGAATGCTGAAACAGACCATTCGCTCAAAGTATTACTCCTCTGAATGTTCTCAGTGTATTCCCAGCAGTAAACTTTTGACACACGATGCAGTTCACTATGAATAGTGCAATGTCTTCCAACAAATTTGGAATGAACCAGTCTTCTGCAATAGTTGCAGCAAGACTTTTCCCAGTTACATGTGTGGGGTAATTGCAGATGCTCAAACGTGATGTTCATTAATGCTACTGGCATCACCGGCTATCCAGTGCTTTCCTGTCTCCATAATGCTTCTGTTGGGGATAAAGAACACCCCCTTCACTTCTATAATTCCTGCGTATCCTGCAGGGCACTTCCTTGAATCTCCACTAGCTGAGTTATCGATAATTTATTAAACCCTTCTTGCATCTGCACAGATATAGCTACCTTCTCATTTACATTTGGAGTATCGAAACTTGAAATATCTGGAGAATATGCAAACCTTTTGGCTTCTACATCTGTGGCTTTGTTCCCACAAGAGATAAAATCTGTTCGCTTAATATTTATTCATTTATTTATTGCATTTGTTATACACCTAAACCCTTAGATATCACGGCATAGGTTACAATAGGCTATACATTTCTGGTTACAGTGGGGGAAGGTTGTACAGAAACAACAAACAGTTAGAACAACTATAAAAAACAAGACATACTATAAAAAACAAGTAATTTATTTTTTTTAACGACCGCTATGGCCACTGGGTGTTGCAGTGCCTTAATAAGCCTGGCCTGTCCAATAAGGATACGTGCTGCACTGGAGTGCCATCCGCTCAGAGCTAGCTCCTCCTTTTCCAACGCACTAGCCCTCTGTGTATGGTTGGCGTCACATAGGCGGAGTCACTGTACACCATAACTTCCTTCCCTTTGTGTTTCTCGAGCCCGACAATAAGTGCCACTAATTCTGCTGATTGTGCTGAGAAATGAGACGGTAGCCTTGCATTTGCTACAACTTCAAATTCTCCATTTAATCTGTGCCCTATTTCTGCAGTGCCAGAATGCCTTTCCCCACTAGCCTGGTCAATTTTCAAAGAACCATCAATAAAGTGAATTTCTCCCCCTTACAAAGCATTTTCTTTCACACAGTGTATATCATCATAAAACGTAACATAATTGGCACAGTCGTGCATATGATCGCCTTCTGTTACCAGCTCAGCTACAAACGTGGCAAGATTCACTAGTTTACATCTGACAATTTTAATCGCTGGATTTGAAATCATTACTTCATTAACAGAACCTCTCTGGGATGTCAATGTACCTTTGGGTTTCTCAAAAATGGCAAAAAAAGCATGCCATACATTTAGGTTCAGGAACCCTAAATGTATGGCAGTACCGACCGCCGACTCACATGAACAGGCGACTAAGTTCAATGATTTTTTTGAACAAAAAATTATGGACATCTAGAAAAGCATCAATGAAGTGTTGATTGCGGAGAATGGGGAGATTCTGGAGAAGAGGGAGAAGGGGTAGAAAGCCAGGAAATTGAGAATCATTTCTGCTTCCAACCTATTGAGAAGGAAGCAATACAAGCACTAATGCTCCAACTAAAACCCACAAAGGACCTGGCTTTTCCTATGCCAGCTTGTACCGCCATTTGTCTAGCAGCTAATCTCACCCCTTTTTTAACAACCTTTGTGAATAAATCCCTAACAGAGGGCCATGTCCCATGCTCACTTAAGGGCGCGTTAGTAAAAACTCTATTAAAAAAGCCCAATTTGGACACTATGGTACTCAAATATTACCGCTCTGTGGCTAACCTATGCTGGCCCACTAAAATCCTGGGAAAAATGTCTGCAATCAATTCCAGCAGTTTGTCGACAGCAGAGACATCTTATACGAACATCACTTGGGGTTTCACCCTAACCACGGGACAGAGACTGCCTTATTGGCAGTCCAGGATGATTTACTGGAAGCCGCAGACAGAGGAAGCAATACGATACTGTTGATGCTCGACCTGTCGGGGGCGTTCGACACAATCAACCATAAAATCATACTTCAACGGATCGGAAGCATAGGCAGAGCAGCTAAAGTAGTGCTGGACTGGTTTGATTCCTTCCTACAGGACAGAACTCAGCAGGTGACATTGGGAGCATTCCTCTCAGAGTTATTACAAATGAGATGTGGAGTCCCCCAAGGTTCAGCGCTCTCACCTCTGATATTCAATCTATATATTTGACCGCTGTTTGATATCTTGAGGAAACACGGCCTACGTTTCCATTCGTACACTGACGATACGCAGATCTGTGTGGAGACATATAGTCTGCCTGATGCATTTGAAAGGATAGACCGGTATATGCAAGATATCAAAAAATGGATGGCTTGCAACCAGTTACAGTTTAATGCAGCCAAAACATAAGTAATATTATTCAGATCAGAGAATAAAAACAGAGAGGAAGGAACTAACATAATTCCACTGATTTTAGGTGTAAACATCCTGTTTTCAAGGAGAGTGAAAAGTCTTGGGCGTATCTGACAAGAAAATCTGGCCAGTGAAGCTCAGGTAGGGGCAAAAGTAAAAACAGTGTACTACTCCCTGCGTTTGCTTAGGAACGTACTCCCTTTTTTAAACTCCTCAAGATCATGCAGTGGTAGTAGGAGCTTTGGTAAACTCCAATCTCGACTACTGTAATAGTCTTATGACCGGGATTCCTGTGAAACAAATGTCGAGACTACAAAAGGCCCAGAATGCGGCAGTTAGGCTAACTCCCCATCTGGACAAAAGAGACAATATTTCCACATCTCGAAAAGCATTCCACTGGCTGATGGTGGAAGACTGCATCAAATTCAAGGTGGCATGTCTTGTGTACAAGTGTTATCACAAGCTCGCACCTAGCTACCTGAATACGAGAATCCACCAGTATTACCCAACCAGAGACCTCCGATCAGGAGACAAACTCTTGGTATATGTCCGCCGTACAAAACGCACTTCTAAAGGAGACAGGAGGTTCTCTGTGTTTGGTCCTAAGTTGTGGAACTAGCTGCCCATTGGTATACGTTCATGTACCACACTGTGCAAGATTCAGAAAAGAACTAAAAACCTTCCTATTTAAATAAATCCAAGTACTCAGGGCGATTATAGGCCATCACAGCTAAAGATCCTACACCTAGTGAACACCTGCGCACGAATGCAGTTATCTGCCTGGTGCGCGTACAAAATTACTCAAATCAAATCAAAATGACAATACTAGTAGACTTCTCAATTGCAAACGTAGCAGCTGCCAATGACTCTTCGCATGGAAATTGTCCTCTCAAACTTCTCAGCATAATTGTGAATACCCAAATGAAACTGTCCTCTATGTACTGTATCACCGCACTCTTCAAATCAATATTGCCAAAGTCCATCTGTAAGACTCTATTAAAGATTGATGGGTATTCGCAGTACCTTGGGACAAACAAGTAAGTTTCAGTCAAGTTTTGCGAAACGTTAAGGAAGTCAAGTCTTGTGAATCCTTGTGCAACGGAATAGAGAAAAATGCATTTTTCAAATCGATCACCGTGAAATATCGAGCTTCCACTCGGATACTACATATTATTGTTGCCGGATTAGGAACGAAAGGAAACTCTCCTCTACAATATGGTTAATTGGTCTCATATCTTGTATAAATCTCCATGCCCCTCCTTTCGATTTTTTGGTAGGATACACTGCAGTATTACACAATGATTCTGATGGCACCAGAATCCCTTGTTTCATCAGTGCTGAAATGATCTGAAATGTACCCTCATCAGCCTCTCGAGACATAGGGTACTGTCTTGCTTGAGGTAAAATTGACCCCTAGCTTCAGCTTTATTTTGACTTCCTCTATCCCCTTCAATAAACCCACATCATAAGGGCCTGTAGTCCAAAGGACACTGGGCACCTTCTCCAAGTCTTCCTGAAAAAATGCAGGATGCTGCCACATTATCGCCATTCTCTGTGGGATTTCCCTCTTCTCTATTCTAATCCAGTATGTGATGCTCATAAAGGACACCACTTCATCGTCTTCTCAATCTTCCCTAAACATATCATCATCAGCTATATCAGTCAATCTGTACCCTTCCTCGAGAGTTACCACTGTTCTCCATGGTCGACCCTCATCATCTGTTGCTTCAAGCATTGCCATTTCCCTTCGTACCATGGCTGCTCCCAATTCTATAGGGATAGTCTGTCCCACCTTCTTCTTCTATAGGTATCTGTGGTCTAAACAAAAAATCATCAGGTATTCTCACAATTCTTTCCCGATAGGCAAGGTAGCCATGTCAACAGAATGCTCATCCCATATAGAAAACTTCCGGATCTAGTGGAACGTCTTGTAGAGCCACTTGACCTGTGAATGCTAATATACATTCTCCCACGTTTAAATAATGTATCCCTGAAGTGGAACACACTATCCCTTGATCAGTGAATTAAATCATCATGTTAAGTTTTGTCATCAAATCTCTTCCCAAAATGTTATCTGGTGTCTGCCTTGAATACAGCAAAGGGACAGACATGTCACAATCTCCTATAGAGACTGGTAATTCATCAGTAAAAGGAACTCAACTCGTAGCTCCAGAGAACCCTTGAGCATTCATGGCAATCCCCAACATTGGACATTTTCCCTCTCGTATACATGAACGAGGAGCCCTAGCATCTACAAAAAAAAATAAGATTTGCCTCCTATTGTCCCATTGACCCTTGGTTCCTCTTGGGGTTCTGGTGTCACAGATAGTACTGAACACATCAAGTCACCCTGTGAGCTGTCGTATTGTGGGTACATACTCATCCCTGCCCCGCTGAAAGGATTCCCTTCCAGCACAGTGCCACCGCCTATTTTGGGTGTCAATGCTTGTCCTGTGGTTGTGTACTGTTGTATATGCATTAGGGCTTGTTACGACTGACCCTTCAGCGGATTAATGTGCACTCGCTCTTGCTGCTGTACCAGCTGTAGTTGCAGCGCTTGTGTCTGATACAATGTCTGATCTTGGGTGAACCCTTCTCTATTCTCAGTGCTATACGGTGGAGGATAAGCTGTCCCCACTCTTGAAAATTGGTCATTTTGTACATTCCCTTGGCTCCCACATACGCGTGCAATATGCCCTGTCATCCCAAAAGTCAAGGACAGCCCGCCTGACTAGTCCCCCTTGGTTAAATCCTCCCTGTGTGCTCTGATTCTCATTCTGTTTATTCTGAAACCCAGCTTGATTGTTTTGGAATACACCTCTTCCTCCTCTAAAGCCCTGTCACAACTCGCCCCTGGAAGGTGTGGCAAAGATGGAGGTTCCATTGAGCCTACACCGGAACTATAGCAGCGCTCTAGCCTTCCAGACCAAGGTTTATAGGGGAGCCACACCCCCCTCCTGTCGCGTTCCAACTGCTCGCTTCAGTTTTCGCTTACTGCTCCGTGTGTTTGCATTGGTCTGTGACCCTTCCGTGCTTCTTGATTTTTCCTCTCTGAAGCGGGTACGCCGTACGCTGCTCTGTCTTTGGCCTTTTCTCTTTCTGTTTGGTCTGATTCTTTCTCTCCCGTCGGCGGTATTCTTTCGTTCTGCCTTCAGAATCCTCTTTTGGGTCCGTTCGATCGGTACCCCTATCTCTCTCTCCCTCTCAGCTCCTCCTCCTTCCTATCTTCTAGTGTTTGTATCTTATCTGTCCCTTTCCTTCGCTCGGTCCATTCTTCTGTGCTTTCCTATCAGCTAACTCTCTTCCTTCATCCAGAGCAGTTTACGCGGCTGGCTTCTATAGCCCTGAAACCCGTTTCTTTCTCTTTCGCACCGTTCCGCGTCTCCCACCTGGCACTCTGCGAGACGTATCATTACGTGGTCTGCCTTCCTTACTTCGTCCATGGGATCAGCACTCTACAGAGTCTCCTCCTTTCCTCTCCGGTCGGGTCATTCTTAGGGGTCTTCTGGGGGCCAGTCCTCCTGACTACCTACATATTCTGTTACTTCTTGATTCAGTCCTTCACAGCCCTATTTCCACTTTGACCGGGCTCCTCTCTTTTCTGACCAGTCAGTCCTGCATATTCTACTATGACATCTCGCCAAGCCTTCTGTATACCTTCCAGCAGCCTCAATTCGATCTTGCACCTTTGGTCGACCCAATTGGCTACCTTCAGTCCGGCATTTCATATCATCAGTCGGCTGGATTGGACTCAGCAACTACAATCAACCCAGCATACTACATCACTGGGTTTTTTATGCCTTAACCAGCTTTTTCCCTGTATTGGGGCTGGCTCCCTTGAGTCCGCCTGACTGTAGTCACATCCACGGTCAAGGTGGCCTCGGGTGGAGCTCATCCCTATCTCTTTGAACGGAAAAAGGGCAAGAAGACTGTACAGACTGGTAGAGATCAAAAGACTTCTAAGAAGGAGAGAAGAAAGGAAGAGAAGATCCTTCAAGAACAGTCCTTTAAGGATCCAGGTGAAGAGAATAAGGGGGTGGTGAGTGCAGAACCTGACAAGCCCATATCCCTGCCTCGTGGCACAGACCCATAACCACCTTGATTCCCAGTCCTTCTCCACTTGTCAATACCGCCCCTTCCATGGCAAGTTTTGACAATTTTTTCTGAACTAACTTGGCTTCCTCAATTTTCCTATTGTCATCTTTCTTCTTATTTTTTCTCTTGCAACAACCAACAGTGATGCACTATCGTCAGCTGTATCTCAACCCACGGTTTTGCTACCATTCCCACTTGTTTCTTCATCTGTCTCTGCACTGGCTCGGGTAACTCCTGACATTAAATGTGGTAAAATAATGGCAACGTCTTTTCCCAAAGCTCGCACATTTCAAGTTGCCATCTTTCTTGAATATCCTGAATCTAAGCAATAGGGTCTTCATCTTCCTTCATTTTATGTGTCATAATTGACCCCATATCTGATGTGTCAGGATACTGCACCCTCAGTGCCCTCCAAACATCTGCTCTGCAATTATACACATACCCTGCTGTTCTCCATATGTCATCAGCCCTTTTGACAAGAATAGCTGCCATAGACACTCTATGTTCCGTGTGGCCAATGTGTTTCCTCCTATCATTTTATCTAACTCATAAATCCATTTCCAAGCACCCAAAGTCAAACTCAGGAGCTTACACCTTAAATTATCCTTGTCCATCTGCGGGGATGGAACATACTGTGGTCTTGCTCCCCCTTTTTCTAATAAGGGAAACTGTGTAAACCCTAACGCACAATTGGCTCCCATCATTAGCCTATTCATGGCAGGGACAATCGTCCCTGTCGGTCTCCTTTCCGGTAGTAACCTTAACCTGCTCACATATGGCGTTGATTCTCCCTTCTCACTATACAATCGCCCTTGAGGATGCTCTGCATATGCAATGGGATCTAGCTTCCTATCCTTAGGTTGCTCTAGATCGGACCATCTTACTTCTTTGTCTATCTGTAGGCTTCCTTCGGGGGTGCGCACGGTCCCTCCCTCTTCCCAAAGGAAGGATTGTCTTTCCTCGTCTAACATATCTAGTCCCCAACTACTGTGATTCTCATCCCTTTCACCCTTGTCTAGGTTCAGTCAGCTTAAGGACATTCTTCTATGCTGAAGACTGAAGAGACTTTCTTCTTTGTTTCATGAGTGTAATGCTAGGGATGGATCCCCCTTCCCTCAACTTCCATATTTGCTCCGTTCCTTCAATTCTGTCTCCGATGCTTCCCGCATCAAAGTTTTGTTCTCCCAATACTATTCTAGAAGTCCCTGATGTTGCTTCCATTATCGGAAGGAACTCCTCTATTCTGTCCCATCGTATTGCTGGACTTGGCCCTACTGGTTCCTTGCAAATTAACGCTAATATCAAGATCCAGCTGTCTTCATTTAGTTCTCTTCACTTTACTCGCCTCCCTTCTAATTCCCTCTTCCTCTTGTCTTCGTTCTTCTCTCCTCATTCCTTCCTTTCTTTTCTCTTCGTCCCTTTGTCTATGTATCCTTTTGTCCCTTATTTATGTGCTTCCTCCTCCTCTCGCTCTTCCTTACTTGTTTATCCCTATCTTCTATCGCTCTCTGCTAATGTCATACTTTCTTTGCACTTCTGCCCACTCCTCTTTTTTCTCTTACTCCTCCTGATACATTTGCTCTCGTCGCTCCCTGCTCTTTCTTTTACGTTTGTCTTCCTTTAACCTCTTCTCCAATTCCCCATCTTTTCTATCCTGCTCATCCTGATCTTCTCCTGGCCTAACCTCCTTGATACTTTTCCCATCTAGCTTGAGGAAAATGTGTCCTCCCATCCATTCGTTCTGTACAAGCGTTACCTCCTCAGCTTTATCCTTCTCTGCTTTCCATCTCTTAATTTCCCTGTCTATGTCTGCTGATTAGTTTGACCCCTCACTCTTCTCTTCCTTGTCTTGTATGACTTTATAGATCTCTTTTTTTCTCTTATTTTCCTCTGGGTTATCATCACTGCTATAAGCTTGTGGTTCGTTTACCGGATTACTATACCCCATCGCTGAGGGCTCAACACCTCCTTACGCTGGCTTAGTATCCACACCTTAGGTGGCAGATCTTCCATCTCTTCCTGATACATTTTCCATAGCTCTAGGATAGATAGCCTTTTCTCTAATTGCTTTCCTGTGTATGCAGCGTGCAAGCATGTGGTCATGTGTTGCAATACCACTTTTGACAGCGATCCCCCTTGTGGCTACGACATGAAAATGTTATCTGCTGTTCCTTTTACCCATTCTGCACTATATTGTTTGAGCTTGGGCATGCGTTTTGCCAGTGTCTTACATAAATGCATCAAAGGAGTATCTCCCATTATGACAAGTCTCCATTGACTGTCAATACTTCCCAGATTTTATAAAGTACTCTCACCACTTTTTCAACACTTTTAAAACAACAAACATGAGCACACACCAACAATCGCCGCTCAAGCCTTTACTTTTCTCAATTAACTATGTCTACCTTTGGATTAGTACCAATCACTTCACTAGATAGTCATTATAGCTCCTTGGCTTCGTCTCAACTACTTGACAATCTTTTATCACTCTTCAACACCTTTACTTAATACACAATATACAGACAGGCTAGTCTACTTTGCACATTTAATAAAAACACCCCGGGATCACCTTTTTTCTTCTCGCCCATATTTTTAAATACACTTTGACATGGTTTATAACATCTCCTTATGCAAACCTGTTCGCACGTTACCTATTTTACTCCCGTTGGAGTGTGAGCCAATTTCTTCTCAACTTCCTTGAGTTAGGATTCTAGGCGCTATCTCTCTCTTCACACAATATTTCCCATTACTTAAAATGACCACAACCCCTCCTCCGACTGATGACTTTGCCTTCCGTCCGCAGAGCACCTATGGAAACCAAGCAGGGATTTTGTCAAAGGGGGACCAGCAAACCCTCTTGGTTCTTCTTGCAAGATTTCTATTTGGCCGCTCTTCACAAGAAACACTGTGATCTTCCGGCTTAATGGCAGAGGATGCCCGATCGTCCGATACTCTGGAGCTTACTGAAGATGGCAAAGGTTCCTGTTTTAATATCGATTGTCTAAATAGGGAGTTACAACGGACATCAATGGACATCACACAAGGTCTCTATTCATTTCATAAAAAACATAGCCTTTATACTCCAAATTCATCATAAGTGACGTCATACTACGTGGCAAATATGAGAAACCTATGGGGGGTTGTGATAGGATCATGGGGAACATCTAAGTATACTTTCTATAAGGGGTTGGGTTGTGAATGGATCCCTAATGTCAGGTGGACAACTCATGCCCACCCCTAGTGCAAGTCATCTTCAACATTTATTAAGTACACAGTATATCATTGACTTTCAAACTAGAAGGCCCTTTGTGATATGGCCTCCTATAATTGGTTGGCACTCTCGTGCCCTTCTGGAATATTCGGCTAGAAGGCAGCATGCAAGCTCAACCCCAGGTGCCAGGAGGTGGACATGACGTTACCTTCCTACCCAATCAGCACATCATCTCTCATCACCCATGCCTTCTGCCATGAAGATTGTCTTTGAACTTGGCCTTGCAAAGTATCCTTGTCTCTGGGAATATAACGGAGTGTAAGCACGCTTCTGCAAACTCTATTTCGATCATTGGCTCATGTGACAGGAGACCACAATTTGGTCCATTTTGCAGCATTTAATTGTCTTAAATGAATAAAACTTGGCATGCACGGTGTTCCTTCTTTGCACCTTAACAGGGGATGATTCAGCATCTCATGGTTACTGCATTCAAGAATAGATAACCAGTCTTGGCTGCTTTAGCCTTGAAACCAGGCCAGACAGCCCTTCCAGAATTATCCACGGTCTCAGCAAATTCTTTGCTGCAACACAGCTCTTGGCTCTTCTCTATGGGTTTAAGCTTACTAAATATGTGACACTAATGTCCAGTTTCTATACAATGGTGGCTTCTCCTGCAGTCTATTCAATATTATAGCCAGCTTCTAAGATTACTTGATCTACTTGCGTTGCAGCATCTGTACATTCATTGAATGGCTTGTATTTTCTGCAGTGCTCTTCACATGTGCATTCTTCTCTTTGCTTGTGAATGTTTACTCGATTTCCAATTTCGTCATCAATTTCTATAATGTCGATATGTTTTCTTCAGCCAGTCTTCTCAGGGCGTCATGTTCGTCTATTGTGACGTCACAAGCTCCTCTTTCTCTCATTTTCATATTCCTTCAGGAAGCTCCTCCCTCAGATGGTCCTCTCTTCGGGAATACATAAGATAGGGTTTTCTTAGTGGGTACCTTCTTTCAAATTTGTGCTTCGGAATTGGCAAAACTGTTGGTTTCAAACATGACACAACTTTAGGCTTGTAACATATAACCGGAAGGGGGCAGGACTTCCTGTAGAGGTAATTAGCTCCTCCTCTACAGATTAGTACAAGGATCGAGGAAATTCTCAAACATTTCAACGTTTCCTGGGCTAGTTTTGTATCCTGATGCCATCATAGTGATGTCATAATCTGGGTCCTACTCCAGAAAACGTATTGCCATCAGGGATTGGCCATCAGGAGCCTAATAACCTATATTTTCCCCTATATGAATTATTCTATGGACTCTCGCATGTCAGGTGGCTGACCTGGTCCTTCCGCAAATTACTATCTCTAAACAATGTTTCAGTGTGAGGGTCTTACCATTGATTCTTGCCCGTTGCTACCCACCCCTAGGATACTGAACTGTGGTTGGCTAGAGCACAGGTCCCTAGGCCTGGGACCCAAAATTATTCTCAGCTCTTAGTGTACCATCTCAAGGTAATAAGAACAACTATGTGTCTGCATTGTAACTTGTGTGTACCATCATAGTCTATGAGAGTGCCTGTTCACATTGTGCAACACTTGTCTCATGCTGTAACATCTTTGTTACAAGCTTCTGTCTGCCGGCGTGAGATAGACTCTCGTTCCTAGCTGTGGGTCACGTGTTCGGAGATGGTAATTTGGAGCTCTGTAGCTCTGAATTACGAGGAATTATTTGTAGTTACTGCTGCTGGTGTTACTGTCATTCAGGGAATGGAATGTCACCAGTATCTGGTGGCCTTGACTGCGGGCTCTGTCTCACATGTTTGCTCTCTTGATCAACCTGAATTCAGCTACGCTCAGTTTTTACTGTGAGGTTTGTGACCTGTTGTGATTTTCCTAAGCCATTCCATGACTTCTTCATACTTGTGCTATTCTATATTTTCCATATGTTAGTCACATGTGGTGCTGTCAGGTTCCATAGGTGCTCCTGCAGTTCCATAAGTTTAATGGCATAAATAAGCATCTGCAAACTTGTTTAGGATCTCTTGCTCCTGGCGGTTTTGAGTTGCTACATTAGGCTGATGGCAAAATTAATAAAGCAAGGACAGCATATATGTGTATCTGTCCCCTAACTTATAGAACTGTACGCTTGTGTTATTCATGTATTAGGGTGTGTGTGTGTCCCCATGTGCGGATTGCATGTGTGCTTCCTTTCTAATGCTATGACGTGGTTTCTCTAACGAAGTCAGTAACGTAGCTTCTTGGCACTTTAATCTATACCATCAAAAGTCTCATTAGTTGTAGCCTGAGGCTCTTCATCCACTCTGTGTAAGGTTTGTACCGCTCCTGGTCTGTAGGGCTGGCTGAGTGGGTACCTCTCCACATATTGATTGATCATTGGAGCACTGGGAATCAGTCTGAAATAGTATGGGTGATCACAGTATCTCCTGGTCTTCTTCCGCGTCATGTACCTTATAGGAGGGGGGGTGAATTTGCCCATCCATTTTCACCTTAATACACCTATCACTCCCCTTTTTGTATTGCTGTGGCTATAATATATATATGTATAGGTATAAGTATGGAATATGAATGACGAAAGAGACATTAGTAATACAATCGAAGGTGACAGATCAATAAAGTGAAAGACTACTCATGTAGTTATGTAAGGTAGAAGAAGATAATCAAAGCAGAGTATGCATGACAGTTAACTAGGTGGAGATACATTTAATAAGTACAATTACACAACATATAAAAGCATGGTTGAGAATACACAGGCTAAAATACAGTGGACGGGGTATCTAAAACTAGAGTAGGGTGGCTCCTTTTTGGATTGATTCTTTTGTGAACATTGTAAGTTCTCAAAGCCTGCAATCTTTTATACATACTAATACCATTGTCAAAACTGTACAAAATCAGTTTGTGATTGATGATCATCTTTCAGCGATGAGTTGCAAGTGTTTTAAAATATAGAGTGGTCTTGCCCACCGAAATTCAGCTAAAGCCATCTTAACTTCTCACCCCCTATTGCACAGCCTATGACCACAATGATTACATCACAGATGTTGTGATGCAAATGTGGTTAAGCAAGAAAAAGATCATTGCTAGATCGTATAATACGCCTTTGATGGGCATTCTTGATACGATTAGAAAGATATGAAGGAGCATCTCCGGAACAACATTTATACACAATAGACAGCGAATTGTGCTGTATTCTCTGCTGGACGGTTAACCAATGAAGTTTGTAACAGGCTTCAGTGACATGGTCCTATTTTCTTAGGCTGCATACTGCTTGGACTACCCCATTCTGGGTAGCCTGAAGTTTCTTAATAATAGCTTGTCAGTTACCAATTAGAATGCTATCACAATAGTCCAATTTTGCATTGATTGTTGCTGATGCTGTAAGTGCCCTATCTTTCTATGACAAGCATGGATTCATTTGCCAGAGGAGTTCAGTCGTGTAACAACACAATGAATGAAGATTGGATACAGATTTGCTATCCGAGAGCTGAGAGTCCAGATAGACTCCAAGAGTCTTCACATGCTAAGCAACCTTAACTGAGCATCCTTCAATAGACAAGTGACAATAAGAAAAGTTCAACTTCTTGAGTCTATGTGCTGAGCATAAAATAAGTAACTCAGTTTTCCTGTCATTCAGGGCAAGAGAATGTTGGGCCATCCAGAGCTGAATGGCTGAATAGATCCTGTTGATTTCATCAGAGTCTTGAGTATAGGTACCAGATAGTTGAAATAAGTGTAAGTGCTATTTTTCATCAGCATAATTTGTATAAGTATAAAACACACCTAGAGTGACTTCATGTATATGTTAAATAGGAGGGGAAATAGGCAAGAGCCATGGGGAACCCCACTTGTAGGAGTGATCGGAGTAGAACTAAATTTATCTTTTGATACCTCTAGCATCGTGGACCTAGGAAAGATTGAAACCAAGGCAGAGTCAAGCAGAGTCTCATGAGTCTGCTGTTTGCTGTGGAGCTGCAGTCTGCTGTTCATTTCCATTGGCAATTGGAATGAGTTTTGCATTAAAAACTCTGGTAGCCCGCAGAGCAGCGCGGAGACAAGCAGAGTCTTGTGAGTCTGCTGTTTGCTGTGGAGCTGCAGTCTGCTGTTCATTTCCATTGGCAATTGGGAGGAGTTTTGCATTAAAAACTCTGGTAGCCCGTGGAGCGGCGCGGAGTCAAGCAGAGTCTTGTGAGTCTCTGGAGGCTCTCAGTGCTCTCGAGGCTCGTCCCGCTCTGGAAGCACTGAAGACAAGTGAGCACATGGATTGCGAGAAGGTTTCTGTATGAAAGTCTCGCCACCCGCTCACCTGCCTTCAATTGCGATGCGGCTGCGAAGGTGGCCTGGGGAACTCTGTCTCCCTCATGAGTCGGGCGGAAGTGTCCAGCTCTAAGGTGAAAGCACAAGTAAGACCCCCCATTGTTGCCAATACTTCTAAAACTGTTAACACTGGGCACATACATCCTGTAATCAATATTGAGAACACTGAGAACATTGAGAACGATATTGAGAATGACTTGTGCGAGAGTATGTTAACGTGCCCCACTTTCATAAACAGCCGCATGTTTTTTGGCCAAAATGTAGATGAAAGTAACGCATGTGCAGTGATTGACACTATACCGCTTATAGTAAAGCACTGCCTGCCAACACCCCTTTAGTGGTGTGCAAGACATGCAGGCTTTGTATCGTAACATGCCAAAAGACTGTATCATGCAAAACATTATTCTTCCATCGGCTGATGAAATGAAACAATTAAGGGCCTATGATTGTGTACCATCATTGGTGGCTTTAGCATGGGGTGAAATAATAAAGACACAAAAGGAATTAAAGTTGTTAGAGAATAAGCGACCTGGCAGGATGCAGCGGTTGACCTCGGAATGCACAGGTGTATGGCTTGAGAGCAATAGCTATTCAACAAACGCTGATTCTGTAGCGCGGCTGGGTGGACTGCAAACCAGATCAAAGGAAACATGGGGAGAGAAGCAAACTCCCCCGTCGCTGCATAGCACTACTGCAGCGGCTTCTCGCCTCTTACTATGTGAAAAATCTATGGAAGAAGGGCAATACCAGATTGAGACTGACGATCCTGATGATCCTGAATCTAATAACTGCGAAGCTGCATTTCAGGTCGACCATGACACCGTACTTCATTTGGAAATAAATGACCTAGCAAATATTTACAGCTCAAAGACCCCAAGTCCGAGGAAACGCCACGATTCGTTGGCTGTAGTGAATAAATTACTACTGGACTTGACCAAAAGGAATGGTGATTTAAAAATAAAAGCAGCGACAATGGACGGAGCATGTGATATGCATGATAAGGACAATGAACTGGCGGAGACCCCTTCTGCCTGTAATCCTAACAACACAACGTAGACTCCAAGCACCATATGGCCAGCAGGAACAAGGAAAAGAAGACGCATTGGATCAAGTCCCTTACCAGCGATCCTTTGCTCACAAAACAGACAGTCTGGCTAAAAAAAAACATCATGCTCAAGTGACCACGTAAATTACGTGAGCCCGAACGGACAGATTGCCTCTCATGATCACGCACAAGAGTGTGCGCTCGGTGACGTGAGCTCCTCTTCTTCATTGGATGACACCTCGCAAGAGTCTTCCATTATGGAACGCCAGTATCCCAAAATAAGGCGACTTCAACAGAACGTAAAGCAAAAGCAAACTAATATTGAGGACAAGATCCAATCAATTGTAAAAGACTCATTAAACGATCTCAGGCCATATATAATGTTCTCACTGACTATAACAAATGCTCCTATTATGAAACTGTACGAACAAATCAACGAAAGCATTAAAGATTTCTCAACCCTTTCAGCTCTGTTCAATTCTAAAGTATCAACCAGTGAAATGGAGAACAGTCTTGCTAAATCCAAAATATGGGACAAGAAAGGGTGAGAAAGATAAAACCTATGCGATATTCCAAAGAAACCAAGGCAAATCAAGGAATCACAATGCAGGAAATAAAATTTGAAAAATCAAAACTGCAAAAGAAAACAGAATAACTTGGGCTCCAGGAAATTTCTCCGAAACCTGAAATTGGTAAATGTATTTGTCTATTCGGAGTACTAAGGCTAAAAAAGGTGACCGAATTGAAAAGCAACTACTCGCTGGTCAAGTGGGTCAGGCAACAGAAGCAGACTCAATGTCTGAAATTTCCCGAACGATCTAATGAATATGTCCACGTATGATGATGAAGAGTGCTCAGTTCAAAGCCAAAAATCCTGTGGAGTGAAGATATCAAACTCTCAACAAAAATTATATGTATGGAGCCCGTAATCCTCCCTAGCGGAGATGAATCCATCCCGCAAGTGTTCAGTAGAACCTGTCATCTGGTGCTGCCACCTGTATGTCCAACGATAGCTAAACACGCAGAAAGATATTTAAACTTTGAAACCATGGATTCCAAATGGAAGCGCATGGCCGAAATATGCAAGCTAAAGCCTGTCCAACAGAGCTCAAGTGAAATGAGACAAGCCTGTAATGGATAGGTGCAGCCTGTGACATGCAAGGACGGGGCAATACACATGCAAGACTTGGTATATGGCAAACAACAAAACCAGTTGACAACCGTCATTAAAAAGAAGGAGACAGTTAATTTACAAAACAAATTGATCACGGTGCCTCTAATAAACAAAACCCTCAAAAACCAACATAAAAAGGCAAAATACCATCTATCTCTGGAACTAATTTTTACTTCAAAAGACGGCTTGACTTTGAACCGAAACAATGTTTTACGTTTGCTGCATCATGTCCTGGGCCTTAGAGAAGGCCTCCTCCCACTCCCACCTGCAAGGCTAAATAAAAACCTTGGGGTCATCTTCGACTCTGCACTCTCCTTCTCCCCTCACATCTCCGACGTCTCCAAGAATTCATACTACCAGCTGCACCTCCTTAGAGGTATTCTTCCTTTCCTCTCCTTCCCCCAGAAGCTCACTTTCTCCAGAGCCCTGGTCCTCTCCAAGCTGGACTACTGTAACAGCCTCTATCTAAATCTGCCTGCCTCTACTCTCCGCCCTCTGCAATTTATCCAGAACAGGACAGCGAGACTTGTCCTTGGCCTCAAGCCCAGGGACCATATGTCTCCAGGATTGAAATCTCTGCACTGGCTCCCAGTGGCTGCGAGGATTAAGTTCAAAACCCTCTGCATTGTACACAAGGCCTTCTGGGGTCTGGGACCGAAATACCTTCAACTCTCTCTACCTAAATATCTCCCTTCTCGAGCTCTTCGCTCATCTGCCTCCAACTCCCTTAGGGTCAGTCGCATCTCCAAGCAATGAGTTGGTGGCAGATTACTCTCTTCAGCAGGGGCCTCTCTCTGGAACAGCCTTCCTGCATCCCTGAAACTTGAGGAGAACCATGTCTGGTTCCGGAAACACCTCAAAACCTCCCTCTTTGCTTCTGCTTTCTCTCCTCCTCTCCCTTGCTGAATTCCTGACCGAAATTGCACTGGCTACCTGGCCACCCTTTTGATATCTGGCCCAGGCCCCGTCAATTACCCACCTGCACTGCCTCCCTGGCAACCTCTGCACTTGGGGACCTTTTTCTGTATCCCTTCAGTCCCCCCCTTCTAGCACTTACATCTGCACTTCCTTGCACTTGCCACTAGCTGGCTATTTATGTGTCATATTTATTCCACTTCCCATGTACTGCACTTCCCATCTCCCTTCCCCTTTGCACTTTTCCTTTTTCCCCCCTTCCCTTGCACTTTCGCGATCTTAATGTCACCTGGCCTAGTAGGATCGTTGTTTGTCCTCCCATTGTTCCCCCCCCTGCCTCGTCGCGCCTTGAAACACTTGTGTATAGGCGCGTTATAAATGCCATATCATATCATATCATATTAAATCGATTGAGTCGAGTGACATACAAACCGTCGAATTAATGGACGAATTTCACAACAACCTCCTACTAAATGCCGTACCTTTTCTTTTTACTGTCACTTGGCTTTGACATCCGTGAATAATTCCTTGGGCCCAAAGAAAATGGACAGCAGAAGAGCGAAAACCTGATAAACCAAAGCACAAGAGACACTATAAGCAAAAATATTACTGAAAATCAACAACTAGAACAGCAAAATCCCAATGAGGCATTTGACAATGCTGTCGGTCGAACATGCCACAGGGTGATCGAAAACAAAGATTGTTTAACAGAAGCAATCTCTGGAGAGAACATTAAAATCACATTTGCCTGTAAGCAAAATCAAAAGAGTGAAAGCTACAATGCTAGTCCCTCTACGAATGACACACCTCAGCTAACGAATTGGAACTGGTTAGCGGGAGTACTAGGTGGACAATCAAGCTAATGCCAGCCCGGGCAAGAAGGCCCAATCCTCAATATTGTATCGTGGAACGGTCAATTGTTTAACGAATCTTTGAATTTGACTGAAGGTATCACTATAATATGCTTACAGGAAACGTGGATGGCGAGTTGCCCCATCTCAGAGGACTTCGAGTTGGTGATAAATCCAGCCATAACAAGAGAGGCCATCCGCAGGACTCTTAACATGAATCAGAAAAAAATATGGTTTAAAAATCCTGAGTTCAGCGAACCATACCTCGTTTCTACAGCACACAATCCTGGAATCAAAATGTCCGACAACAGACCGCAAAAATCGATCGGACATAATCAATGTCTATTGGCATCATAAGCTGGCAGGAACAACCTAATTTATAAATATGGTATGTGACTTAATTGATGATCAACATGGCCCAAGAAGCACCCAACATAATACTCTGTGGTGACTTTAACCTGGAGTGCATAAATAAATCAAAATCTGCGGGTGGATAGGAAAAAAATCGCTGTCAAATGGTGCTTGGCACTGGAAGAAAGAAACCTAACTATGATAAATGGAAACATCAAAGGAGATATCCCTGCTCAAACAACTTGGAGCTATAAGGAGATGTCTTCGACCATTAACTATTTCTATGTATCTGAAAATCTGAATCACTCTGTAATGTCTCTGCAAATAACTAAGTCCCACCGAAGCGACCATAGCCAACTCAAACTGTCCATCCGTTATATAGAGAGAAGCACAAACGGGAAGTGGGAGCAGAGTGTGGAAGTAGAACCAAACCAAATAAAACCACACAAAGTAAAACAAATTACAGAAGCTTATTCTAATGGTGTGTGCAGATTCACAGAAAATAATGTTGACTATATTCACCTCTTCCAGCATTCACGTATCATGAACAGGGCTTGAAAAGAGGTGCCTTCAAACCTAACCACCAATATGATGAAGAAATAGCAAAACAAAAAGAAAGCAACAAATTTGATTGGAAATCAGACAACAAAACAAATTAAATCTTATGAGCAACAAACAGCAAAAAAGGCAAGCAAACAAAAGTATAAGAATTGGCTAATTTCGTACAGGGCTATCATCCAGCAATGAGACGCAGAATCGATGTGTCGAGCTTGACTAATAAAAACTTACAAGATTTCTGGAAACTAATAAACTACAATAGCTGTAAACAACAAGCCATACTAATAAAAATGGTAACTTCAACACAATAGATTTAACATTTTGAAAAACTATGAAAGGAAAGTAGCAACACAAGAAACTAACTTGCCAGAGTTATCCAAATGGACCTTCAGTTTGATATCACAGACATCTTACAAACCATTCAATGCTGTTGTTCGTCACGAGTGCCGGGACAGGATGGACTAACAAATCGCACTCTAAAACAAAATCCAGGTGAGTGAGCAACCTTTTGCGCAAGCTTCTTCACAAATATAGCCATTAAACGCGCAACTCCAGTAACATGGAAAAGTGTGATAGTGGTCCCGATATTCAAAAAATGCAATCGAGCGGACCCAAATAATTATAGACCTATCGTACTGCTAGACCTCCTGGGTAAGCTGTGTTCCTCCCAGCTTCAAAAACACCTAACGAGGTGGATAACAACAAGCGGCCACTTAGATCATAGGCAGTCTGGTTTCGTGAAGGGCGTTGGATGTGGTTTAAATCTGATGATCCTCAACTTTCTAAAAATGGAGGCAATCAGAACTGATAAGCAGGTCTATCTGGCGTTCATTGACCTATCACAGGCCTTCGACAGTATCGATAGAGATAGATAAAGACTTGCACACTGACACCGAAAACAGAATAAGACTGGACCAACAGGGCACCCTATTGGCTCTGATAAAAACAAGCCATGGTGTAAAACAAGGATGCCCATTGGTGTCCACTATGCAACAGCTAACGGTTTTCCACCAAAGATTAATGCTAATGACCTAAACCGGATACTGTACGCAGACGATCTGGTGTTATTGGATCTGACACCCATAGGCCTGCAGCGTAAACTAAATATACTACAACAATACATAATCCAAAATGGGTTGTGTGTGAACACAAAAAAATCTGAAATTCTACAAAATTTGCAAAAGAACAGAGACATGAGCAAGAAAGAAATTTTTACCTGGAAGTTTGGAAAATAACCGATTGAACTTGTGACCCAAGCCATATACTTAGGCATGTGTCTGAGCGCCAGCATTAATGACGCTCCATGGATCAAAAGAACGAATGCCAAATACAAGCAATTGATTGCCCAAGCTTGTATTCTGAATAAAAAATTCACAAAATTCTCAATAACTCCTGTATTGAACTATAAGCAAAAAGCCATTCCTGCATTGATACATTGAGCCGAAAGTGCTTTTGGTTGTAGCACAGACTTTCAGTCCTCTCTTGAACATTCCTTCTGGTCAAAAGTACTGTGGCTACCAAAGGGTGTACCAACCGCATGTTTAAGATTTGATTTGGGACTATTATCCATCAACGCAAGAATAATGTGGAACACCCTTAACGAATTCTGGAAAATTACTTCAACTACATAACACCACAATATGAAATCCAACGTGGATCAACGTGCTGTAAAAATATTATCGGATATAGGCTCCGACAAACAGACTTTGCAAAACAATCCAGACAAAGTTTGGACTCAAGATTGGATCGACACTGGAGATATTCGGAGCAAACATAGAGCAATGAGTTTGGTTCCAAGTGAATCTAAGAAGTTTAACACGACTCAATCATATCTTAAGAAGTTTCCCGGAAGATCTCGTAGACTGTTATTCATGAAGTTTCGCCTAAACAAAATACCAACAAGGGAAGCTACTGGAACACGGATGATCCAGCAGCATTAACATGCTGATTATGTGAAGGGTCACTTGAAGTCATTAAAACACTTAACACTGAGATGTCCAGCCTTGACACACGAACGACTCCAGCACTTAGGAGTTTTTTTTCTAGCTAGACCATCCCTGGATGTTGAAGAGTGGTGGTGCGAACTCTTCAAAGATTCAAATCAGAAGTTGACAATTGAATTGACATTTGTTTTAGAAAAAGTACTAAAAAAGTTGATAAAAGATGTATTAATAGTCAAAACATAAGAACTAGAGGTGAATGACTATTAGTCCAGTGTAGTAAAAAAAAAATTATGTAAAAATCTCCTAAGTAGTTGGGGTGATTGATTGTTAATTTTTAAATTTGTTATGCAGTAGATTCTTGTCTTTAAAGGTTTGTAATAAACCAATAAAAATAACAAGAAACAAACAAAATCTTCGGCAAAGCATCTATCTAGATTTTTCACTCTTTCTGCCAACAAGCCATAATCAACATGATCAAAGGTGATGGATAGATCCAGGAGCATTAACAAGGCAACATGACCTTTATCAATGATATTGCCAATGTTGGATATTAAGTCCAATAATGTAGATTCTGTACTGTGTTTCCTTCGAAAACCTGACTGTCTGCAAGCCAGTAAGTTATGGTCTTCAATTAATTTATGTAGTTCAGAGTAGGCTACCCATTCCAATATAAGGGCACACTTGTTTTGGGCCTAAAGTTAGCTGGTATAGCAGTATCCACATTTTCTTTTTTAAGTAGAGGCAAAATCCATTATTTTTTTAGAAGATCAGGAACTTTAGATTCCAGAAAGGAGGTATTTATGATTTTAGTTATCCATGGTAGTAGCTGATTTATAGAACTTTTTAGAAGTTTAGCTGGACAAGCATCACCCTGGCAGAAAGCAGGTTTTATGTTTTTTATTATATCAGCTACTTCTGTCAGGGTCACTTGCCCAAATGAAAAGGGCAGAGATCTTAGGTGCGGCTCATCTTGGGCAAGTTTGGGCACATTGATTGCTACCGGGAGCTTTTCCAGCAGTAACCACTGTGCTTTAATTGCATATTGATTACATCATTTTTTCTGGGCGGACTTGTCCTGTACAGAAAAGATTGACACCAATCTTGATTTATTTCAACACTATATTTAAAGGGAGATTTGCCCTCCAGTTTATGGAGGATGGCAAATATTTCCATGGAGTTGGACCGAGGAGCCTGAAATTGGTAAGAGTAGTTTGTTTGCTAGACTTCTAGAATAACTTTTTCAAAGTCCTTAATTGCATCTCTATAGGTGGTAGCAGCACAGGGATTTTTTCTCCATAAGCGCTCACAAGTGTGTTTCTGCTTTCTGGACAAAATAATATCTTTATTAAACAAAGTAGTGGTTTTAGTAGTATTTTTAGGTGTTATGCTGCTTAACAGTGCCAGGTGCTCAAAGTCATTTTTAGAAATTAATTTAAATTGTTCAGTAAAATCATTACAATCCATGTCTGAAAAACGTTTTTCTAGCTGAGGCAAAGCAAGGGCGACAAAAGCTTCTGGAATAGGCTTCCTGGCATTCCTCCTCCATACAGATTTTCAAGCAGATGTATTGAAGCACTGAGTGAAAGGCAGCTGGCCTCCATGGGCTGGGGATGCACACAGCTGTCACTGCCACATTCTGTGCTGGGTCTGGACGGACCCTTGTAATCCTGGGGTTGGGCCGAGAAGAGAATGTCTGACAGTAGGGGATGCCTGTGCGGCAACAGTACGACCTGTGGTGAGCTAAACTGGGAGCCGTAACGTAAACGCCCAGGGCAGAGAGATGAATGGGCAGCAGTAACAGCCCTTCACTGAAACAACCTGAGCATGGCACATGGATGCATACGTAGCGTATACACCTAAGTCCCTGCAGGATACAGCCCTGTTAAATTCTCAAGGGGAGCGGGACCTGAACTGACAGCCTTAGCAGTGGTCGAAGTCTCCGAAAAGAAGTAGTGGAACTATGTTCCCTGCTGGCCTGCCCCTGCTCCCCATAAACCCCATTGCCACAACCCCTCCCACACACAATACACCCCGCCAAACACTGGCACCTGCTGTTTAAGGGAACGTTCAGTGCAGTGCACTGAAAGTGAAGGTTTCAACTTCTTCCTACACTTTTATTTTAAAACAAAACCATTCCGGATCCGTTTCTTTTAAAAATAAAATTATAGGAGCTGTACAAGGTAATTTAAAAAAGTATAGGAGCACCGCTGCCGACCGCTCCCGCTCACTTCGACCACTGAGCCTTAGCAGCTTGGTGTGGCTGTCGAGCAGTGGAGGAGGGACGGCTCCATTGTTGATCAGTACTGCGAGGTAATGTGTGCAGGGGGTTGAAGATCACATCCCCCTGAGGCACCCTTCTCTACGGACAAACTATACATTCTGTACAGGTCACAGGGATGGTGGCTGGAGGGGTACCCACAATAGTAAAGACAGACAAGAACCAGAAAGTGTTTGAGCAAGGAATGTTCGCCAAGAAAGCTAAAACTTTGCTCAGGCAAATGGAGGTGGGGGATGGTGATGAGATACCTTCAGGGACAATGAGTGACCAAGACGCTAGTGTTAAAGAACTCCTCCTTCAGTTGAAGGTAGGCATTGGTGAGCTGAATGTTAATTTAGATGTCCTTTCCAGCAAAGTCGATATGCTGAAACTGTGACTGGACAAGCACTGTGAAAGGTTAGAATAGAATTTCAGAGTTGGCGGACACCTCAAACACAATGACATCCAAGATAAGAGCATTATAGATCACGATTAAGGCTGTGTCAGCTAAGAATGAGAAGGTCAGCAGCAAAGGAACAACATTCGTTTTGTGGCTATCCATGAATGGCAAGAGGTGGGGTGTGTGGAAGAATTTGTGGAGAACATGTGCACAATGGTTACCTGCCCCCCCCTCCATTCCATCATCGCTCACATCCTAAACTACCATGAAAGAGATGATAAAATGTGGTTGGCCCAGCTTAATGATTAACTGTCCTTCGATGGTGACCGCTTCTAGGTCTTTCCTGATTTCTCTGCTGGAGTCCTGGCATCCAGAAGGACCTTTGCAGGTGTGTAGCGCAGGCTGCAAGATCACAATATTAAGCATTCAATGCTCTTTCCAGCAAAATTATGCTTCCAGTATGAAGGGAAAGTGCAGTTCTTCATGTCCCTGAGGCAGTAAGTACATTTATTGACATAATGGTGAAAATTGGTTCAGGGGGAAACCAAGGATACATGATGAAAAGGGGAAAAAGGGCAAAGTGGATTCCTAATTAAAGGCAAACAGGGTCTGCTGTCACCAGGATGCACAAACTGTTTGTGGGTCACCATGGCCTAATTAAGGCTTTGGCCTGGTCACCTATTGTTGACTCTGCGGTCTGACACTGGTCAGAGAGATGGTTTCGCAGGGCTGGGTTCATCTAGGATACTGGCACCTGCACACAGCCAAGAGTTTTGGGGATTTGGGAGAGGGGCTTGAGGGCCAATTGGATTTGCCATTACGGGGTTAAGGGGGGGTTCTGCTGGGTCAGGGTTTAATTGTTATTTAATGTACATGGTCACGTTGTTTTACAAGGGTTCATCAGGTAGGTGGTGGATCGCTTGTCAGTAGTGTGCTCCCAAAGGTTGACAATACGATAAGGATTAGCAAGCGTTGTCAAAGTAGTCTCTTGGAATATTAGGGGTATCATCCTGGAAAGACAGGGAAACTCCTACTGTTTATGCAACGACACAAAGCAAATGTCACATTTATACAGGAAACACACCTTACTTCGGTTACTGAGAGTAGATGGGTCTAGCAATGGGGCTGCCACAGGTATTATGCATTCTTCTTAGAGTACTCCAGGGGGCCACTATTCTGATTCACACCTCTCTAAGATTTCAGCTTCTCCGGGTTTTAAGAAATCAGGATGGAAGGGCCCTGATGGTGATGTTTGTCCTAGATGGTGTAAAGGTGCTGCTGGTAAATACATACACTCCCAATAGTGAGGATCTACATTTTTTTGACTGGGTTTTGATTAATCTCATTGACAGTGAGGATGCTATGGTGATATGGGGTGGGTGTGGTTTTTCGCAAGCTGTGAGTCTTCATGTAACCTCTGCGCCCTGATACCTTCGGGTCCGGCGTGCAATTCAAATAAATAAAAAAACAAACAAACAAACTCAGTCTTAGACCCCACTGTTAAGATGGATTTCTGAACTCTGTCCTGGAGGGGCAGAGGTTCAGAAGGCCAGCCTGGTTTCTTGGAACAGGGTAACCTCTGGACAAGCCAGACCAATCAGGGTAGCAATCAGGGTAGCGATGGCGGCGGTCAAGACTATGTCTCAAGAGGGGTGAGGGTGACTGAAAGCCCGCAATGAGCACACAAAGCAAGGACGCTTACAAATTACTCCAGACAGGTGTTATATTAAAAATATAGACATATTTATTAAAAGGCCTTTGTAACATCGACCATAGTAAAGAATCACGGCAAAACTCCAATAAACCAACACATCACAAGCAATACAATATATATACAAGACCGAGGGTTCTAAAGAGTTAGAAGCACGAAATATGCAGACCACCAAGATGAGGAGGAAAACAGGCAGTGCAAGTAATTGTTAGACCCAGTTCGACATCAGAGGCCACCTAACTAGAAGGAAGTCCGAGCCCTACGAAGAGTGGAGCCTTGTGCTCAAAAGTACCTGCACACACGGGTGCCAACGGGCCAAGGAGAGGCTCTTTAGGGAAATCAGGCAGTTCAGAGAAGTGAACAAAACGATGATGAACAGATCCCCGCTACTCAAGCGCGGCCTCCACTTGTGGGCATAAGCAGGGCGTGAGTGCGGAAAAGGGTTGCTGTTTACAACAGCGATGGAAAACCACAGGCTCCTGTGGGAGGGCGACCAGTTAGGGTATTGACTACTCACCGGTCCCCGATGCAGACAGACCCAGGCTTCTCCGGTTCAGTTTCGGTACTGGCAGGTTCAGATACGATCAGCAGGATGTTTCGACACCGTGTAGATTCCGCGACAGCAGGAGTCAGGGTCGAGGGTGTCTCAAATGCAGCGAACACGCACAGATTGTTACCACGGCAGGGCAACTCGGCAACTGCGTGTATTCCGGTCCCAAAGCACACGTCTCACTTCAGACTGGGGAACGCCAAGTGTACGAATCGTGTGAGAGTGCCGAGGACTCGGAATTTAGAAGTAAGCCAGACGATGGTGACAGAGCAAGATTCCTGTGTAGGCTAGTCAGTCCACTGGATGGCCCAGGGACGCTACCAAAATCTTACGTACAGGATTTGGTGAAATTGCCGGGAATAGTTGTTCCCACTATTCTAAAGGGTCGAAGCGCCTTTGCAGACCTTCTCGTTAGATCAGCGGCCGAGTGGTCTCGCAGGACGACAGCAGTGCAGGGTGCCAAACCTTCAGCGGGTCACCAGCGATTCCTCGACCCAGCTTTTTAGTTGCAGGATACTTGGCTCCTTATCCTTCGCTCGTGAGAACTCAGGAGATCGACATGGTAGTGGTGTTTACAGCCTCCTCTTATCCAAAACAGAGAGGGCCCAATGGGAGATCCGCTCACAAAAACTGACACCATACGTGGACCTATGATGGACCACGGCGGTCCCAGGCATTCAGGACACTCTAGACTCTCTGGCACCCAGGATGTGTATTGGGAACAGACATCCCAGCCCACATCCTGGAGGCACACACAAGGCATGCAGAAGCCCGCAAAAGCGTTGTGTTTCGTGGGAAAGTGCATGACCAAATAAGGATTGCCCCAGGTCGGCTTGACCTGAGTGAAGGTGAAGGGGCAAGACGGTCAGTGGACAGGACAAAGAACCTCGTGGCATGGCCATTTTGGAGGCCAGGCCATCCATTTGGGCCAAACGCGGGAAGCGCGGTTAACATGGCAAAAAGGGGTTCAAAACACAAAGAAACGATAGCTGCCACCAGTCCCGTCCGTGACACACTTGCCCATTTCATAATGAGTCCAGCGAGAATTTCTAGGGCCTTTGGAATGACTAGAGACCCAAGAGCGCGGTAATGTAAGTTACGGTGCACTCGTGTTTCATGTTGCTCCAAAGCTGAAACATGAGGAAAGGACTAAGGGAAACAAAGTCTCCCAGTACTGACTGTCTTAAGGGCATGTCAGTTTCCCCGTAAGAATGGAGCAAAAGCCCATAGGAGTGCGGCGGAAGCCTGCGCTTCGCTGGCAAAGTCTAGATCAGGGTGTAAAACAACAGCAAAAAGTTTTGGGGTTGCCACAAGGAAGGAAAATTACCTACAATTATGAAATCTTTCCTAACAACCACCAAGGACAGATCTACTGGGTTGGAGCAGCCCCCTTCCAGGGCAGCTCGGAAAGTGATTGACATTTGCACCATGTAAGGGCTGAGAGATATTGGACATATACAACACCTACTGCAGCGTGACTTCACATTTCACTCTTGGTTTCATGGATCAGCCTCCGGTTTATATTATATTCCTACCTCTAGAGTGGGGAATTTTAAGGTGGGGAAATGTGAAATTCTATCCAGGACCCTGTCTGCTCACTAACGTGTTACTTTCGAATGTTTAGTTACAGGGAGACCGGGAAGTACAAGAACATGACGGTTCAAACCTGAGGCCCTGAGAGACCTGGTATTTTTTATGGAGGTGGGGGAGGTAATAACTGGCTTCCTTGAGAGCAATGTGGGGTTGGGCTATTCACACAGCACTTTTTGGGATAGTCTCAAGTGTTATATGAGGGGGATGTGTCTGGCTAAAGAGACAGGGATTCTAAAACTGATCAGAGGCGACTTAGATGCCAGAGAAAACGAACTGAAAACACTGAAGCAAACCTATCGATCGTCTGGGGAGACCTCGGTCTTTGGCCAGATTCCTCAGGAGCTTGATCACTTCAGGGAACATGTGTTGCGAGAGGTCAAATATCTAGGCTGGGACTGTGCGGTTAACTGTTATTAATGCATCTTTTTCATCAGTAAAACCAAAATACTCAATAACCAATACCTATCAGTTAGTTCTTACTAGAACTCTTTTTGACTTGACACAGATCTGTATCATATACTATTCCATGAGCTGCAGACGTGTGATTAAAGAGTATAATAACAAATCTCTGAATAAATAACAATCAGATACTCTGTGATGCAATGAGTGCCTAACATTGATCCATTTCATCTTTACTAAAGCAATATTATCACGAGTGATAGTACAAACCTGATGATGTTATTGTTTGTGTGTGTTTGTGTTAGCTCAGTGACAATGGGCCTCATTCCGAGTTTGGAGGCAGCCATGGTGCTGTTAGCACCATGGCTGCCTCCAAACCCGGGTCCAGTCTGGCTGAATGGGGAGTTACGGGTCATTCCGACCTTGGAGGACCCGGTAAGTCCCCATTCAGTAAACCATTCCCCATTCCCATTTTAGCCCCCATAGGGCTCGATGGGAATGGGGAAGGCGCTAATTACGGGCCCGTTATTAGCACCCTGGTCCCTTAGCGGGACCCGCAAAGGACGTGTGGTCAGACCACACGTCCTTTGCGGTTCCCGCTAAGGGACCTCGGAATAGGGCGGTAAGGGTCTACCGGCACCGGCATCCTTACCGGTGCCGGTAACCCCCTACCGCCCAACTCAGAATGAGGCCCAATGTTTCTATTTAGTTTTCATTTTCCTTGTGTGTGACTGCTTTGAGCTGCAGCATATAACGGTACAAGCAATGCATTTTACTGATAGAATAACTGCTTTATGTTATCAGGAACGTGTTTGTTGAGTATGTTTTAGCTGTGTGTGACAACTATTAGCTGCAACATTCATTGATACACTGAATACCTGCATCATATTATCAGAGTTCATTTGGAGATGTGATATTTAACAACACAGCTGCTTGGTTTTCACTCTTGTGTTGCAACTTTGAGAGGCACTATGCAATGTAACATCTCACATTTAAGTGCTGATTTATGACATGAGGCCAGTCAGTCTGTACATCACAAGTTAGAATCACATCTGTGCAGTATCTGGTCATCCTCTTTTGAAGGTTGATAAACTGTATTCTGTTAAAGTGGATAATACTAATACCAAATAATACAGCGCTTAAAAGTGCGCAGAATCAGCATACATATCCATATGCATTGTTTACTATTAATAATATTATAGTGCCATGGTCTGAAAAATGTAGCTCTATGAATGTTTTGGACTACAACTTCCATCAGCCCTAGTCAACTTTCATAATGGAAAGGATTCATGGGAGTTGTAGTCCAATATATCTGGAGAATTGCAGTTTGCAAATCCCCGTTACATTGCATGAATCCTTGCATTATTGTTTTTTTATTACTTTTTTAATTTTGTATTTGTGATTTGGTTTACAGAAAAACCTTAAACAAAGTACAAAAATCACAAAGAAAGCTTCATAACTAAAATCATTCAATCAATACATTACATTCAAATCTTTCATTTGATGAATACATTATATTACACAAATATATTACATTAATTACATACATAACATTAATATATTATATTACACGAGAACATGTTCATTACAGATTGGTATGTTTTGCAAGATAGCATAAGTGTACATTTGTTAAGGAAACTTGGCATGTTTCTTTGCATTGTGATGTACTGAAGAAGCCCTTCTAAATAAGAACAAAATTGTTGTCTAAACTACAATTTCTCACATTATTCAGAGCTAAAATGCCTGTGTTTATTTTTACACCACTCGTCATCCACTTAACATAGGCCATTATCTTCAATGATAAATGTACAATAACAAGCATCAACAGAGCCAATATGTCTGGCTTTGTAAATATAATGCCGCAGATGTATTTTCCTGTTGAACCTACACAACCAAATCTTACTGTTGCATTTACAAAGCCAGAAGGGGGGCCCCGGTTGGAACGCAGTTTTTGGCGCTGCACACGGCCAGCGAGTGGCCGTGGGGGGTGCAGAGCGCCTCCCTGGGGGGTATTTAAGGGCTCAGGGAAGGTTCGGGAGGCAGGCGACGGTTAGGACTTGGCGATTGTCCCGCCCTCCCACCCCTTCATTTTGGTTTTAGGGTAATGTCAGTTATGGAATAGGGGGGGTCCATTGTTCATGGGGATTAGGTGGGGTTTTTTTTAGATGTCATGGGGAGGTTTTTTATGAGTTTTTGGGGTCTGTTACAAGGGTAGGGTTTGGTAGTTTGTGTGACAGGTCAGGGCATTGTGAAAGTTTGTGTGTAATATATGTTGCTGATGTGGCAGGTCAGGCTGGCTGCAGGTCATAGGAAAGGGGGAGTTTGGTGTAAAGGGGAGTTAAAAGGGGGTTGAAGTGGGTCGGGGCGCCGGGGGCATGGCCCCTTTTGATGTGGGGGGAGGGAAGCACAATGGGGGAATGACACGGGAAAGGAGGGGGTGGCGCTGTTTGCACAAGCAGGTCACCCCGGGGGAACAGGTATTGAGCCTGGAGGGGCATGGCCCCTGGGAGAAAGCGGAACGCCTGGAAAAGGGGCAAGGAGACGGTAGGATCCAAGGGATCATTAGGGAGGAAATTGGTTATTTAATTATTTAATTGTTGGGAGAAAATGAAAATGATAATGTTTAAGTTATTTAATTGATTGTTCAAGGCCATGGAGCCAGTTAAGCGTTTTGATTGTAAGCTTTGGCCTGTCACATTAAAGCGACATTTTCCACTTTTAAATGAGTCTGGGTTTTTGTGCAGTAAGCCAAAACTATTCGCTTTGTCAATGCCTATTTTATATGATAGCTATTAAAAATGTTAATGAAATAACGGCCAATACAGAAAGACTGTTGCACTCTTTTGAGAATCATGATAGATCTGTTTGAAGTCTCTTAGGGCCTGATTTATAAAAAAAATTTAACATGGGAATGTCCCATTGAAATTATGTTTGTAAATCAGGCCCTTAATGTCTTGCCAAAAGAGTTTATAGTTCTAGTAGTTAAATCTGCAATTTCAGGAATATGCCCAGGTACTCAATGTTTACAGCTCCTATATAGATCTACTGTAGCAGTTATGGCCGGATGCTCGTCCCATAAACTTGGTTGAAATTTAGGAAATTGCTCGATTTATGTTTGTTTGCTGAGTCTTGTCATGCTGGGAGAAAAGTCCTAACACATGCGAGTGTCTTGACTTTCAAGTAAAAAATGGGTTGGGCTGGAGACACCCTCACCATCATGTGGTGTGTCGGAATCAGTCTCTTAACTCCGAATGTCATTGATCGTTAGTAAGCTTATTGCATTGGCATGGCTCCAAAATCATACCAGGGATTAAAACTACTTAACTGAAATGCTTATCGTGTTTCCGTGCTGTACTATTAGCAATACAACGCAAAGTGTACAGCTGAAACCAGTAGTGGATGAAAAGAGAGAAAGCAGTCGGCAAAAACTAAAAGAAACAAAAAGGGCAAGGGGGACCTTCTTGGGGGAAGAAAACAGTAGCAATAATGAGGGCGTCGGTTCCACGGACGGGAAGTAGGCTCAGTAAGTAGGCTCCGTCAAAGAACTCAAAGAATGGTACATTTACAAGGTTTCTTGAAAGAGTGCGACATCCGAGTACATTATGAAGTTATTTCTACTGTTTGGGGCCGTCGCCATTACAGAGAATCGGAATGCCGTGAAATTTGAGCTGCTCTCATGACTTAAAACATGCGCTTTAAAACATGCGCTGTCTTTGATTTAAAAATTGCTTCCCTGCTTCGAAACAGTTCTTTTGAAAGGCGAGTGCATGTGTGAGAGAGAGAACGTGTGAAGGCGAGAGAGTAAGCGAGAAGTCCCAGCTACTACATCGTGGAGCCATTGAAAACACATCATGAGGCTAATTTGAATGGTAATAAAGACGGGACTACAGTGATCAAGATTACAAATGCCCATCACGACCGCGGCACAACCTGGCAATGCGTTCTTTTCATGGACCGTCGTATTTCAATGCGCCCCGAGAGGCAGCCCATTAAAGAGAGTTAAGTACTACACAGACCAGAGGATGGCAACACCACATGAAATCTTCCAAAGGCATAAATCAGGACAGTTTTTATAAAATAAAGAGGCTGCAAGGACCTTGAAACGGGAAAACTGATTAAAGAACATTTGCTAAATACTGATGACCGACAATAAAGAGAAGTACCAGGTTCCAAAAGTGACTTCAGCGAAAACGAGTAGTCCTTGGTCCCGCATGGGGTTACACTTGGAGAAGCAAAAACCAAACATTATTAACATATTTTAGAACATATTTCAGACATGGAAGTTTTCCATTCTCTATTTTGTTTCATGATTTTGAATGCACCTTTCTGCCATAGTCCGCATTTTAACAGTTGTTAAACGTTGTTTCATTTAGCTCTGGTACCGACCCAATGTTTTGGGATAATGAGAGTTGACATCATTTAAAAAAAAAAAAAAACGCTCATTTTGTTCCCAAGTGGTTGTAAAGGTTAACCTGCAGTGCGCAGGACGCAGCCAGCGACGTCACTCTTGAGGTCCTTATATGGGCTAGCCAGAGCAGAAAGCAAATCGGGATTCCACTTGTATCAGTTTCACAGTGACCCGTATGTGAAGGAAAAATCGATACTTTGAAAAAAAACACGTTGGGAATTGTCGCTGCTAGAAGATGAACTGCAATTGCAGTTATTCTGCACTAAATGTAGAATGTCTGCTCCTGAATAAAGGCCGGATCTATGTCTATGTTTACGTATTGCCAAATGTAACCCCTGAGCTGCAGCTCATTCCTCCACACCATTGTAACCATGGCAATCTATAGCAGAAATGTCACTCAAGCTCGTGCAAGCATGTTTAGCATCTGCTGTCAAGTTCTTTCAGTGACAGCTGCAGGTAGTACTATATATATTTTATTATCCTTGTCACCTTTATTGTATTGGTTATACCGCAAGAAAGATGTTGACAATACACCTAGGTGAACACAGATCAATAATCAGATATGGCACAGTGTTCACACAGATTGTACAACTTGTTTAGCACCACAAACATACAGAACTAGAATTGAAGTGAACAAGTGAACTATGATAGGGACAGTGCATCAGTCCAGGTGAAAAGGTGTTGTGATGAAATGAGTACTGCTTTGCAGTAGTACTGGGATTTGAAGAGGCTAAAAGTTGATCTGTTCATCGGACTAGACATAGGGCCTCATTATAACAGTGGCGGCCACGGTATGAACGGTGCTGGTAAGGCAGCGGCGCCGGTCATACCGGGCCGCCACATTACAAGTTCTGCTTGCGGGTTCCTGAAGATGTGTGGCACCCGCAAGCAGAACTTGTGATTGCACTGGCACCGTTACGAATGGTGTCGGTGCACCCATGCTCACCACCCCCATTTTGCCCTATGTAATGATGCCCATAGTGTCTCTATACGCTAACATACCCCAACAAGCTACATTAGAAACTGCAGAATAAATACTCCACAACAGAACTGACCAACATCCAGTCCCTAATTCATTTATTATGTGGTGTGTCAAAATGACCCTAACTAAAAACTATTTTGAATTCCTGGGAGTGTTTTATCAACACATAGAACATACTGCTTTGGAAGCCGCTATGGCCCCCAGCCTAGCCAATCTTTACGTAGAAATGTTTGAAAAAATGATTATATGTGCCCCTACCAATCCATTCAAGAACCATATAAAAGACTGGACTCGGTACCTAGACAACATTCTTATCATTTGGGAAGGATCCAGTGATGCAGAGGATCAATCAGTGGTTAAATATACAAAATCAACATCTAAAATTCACTATGAGTAAGAGTAATACATCCACTCATTTCTTAGACATTACCATTGTTCATGATAATGGTAAACTTTTAGTTAAACCATTTCATAAATCTACAGACTGCAACTCACTCCTTGACTGCAATAGTCATCATGTTAAGCACCTAAGAGACAAGCTTCCATTTGTCCAATTTCTCTGATTAAAGAGAAATAGTAGCCAAAAAGAATCATTTGAAGAGGAAGCTCATTTACTGACAAAACAATTGGTAAATAGAGGCTATCCAAAAAAGCTAGTTATAAGAGCTGCCAAAAGGGAGTTTAATAACAACAGAGAAGCCTTACTAGTGGAACAAACTCCTAAATAAAAAGAAGTCTGGCTATTCAGAACATCTTTAATAAACACTGAAGAGTGTTTGCCCCCACTGAAAACAATGCAAGACAATCTATATTTGCTTATAAAGAAAAGCACATTGATAGGAAATTGTGTGAGCAAAAGCAAACTACAAATCAAGACCCCGACTACCGGAAACTTGACCTCAGCTATTAGCGCCTTGGTTGACGCCGTTATTTTTCCGACTCCGCCATGGTGAATGGCGGAATTACTGCCCCATTCCAAGGTTGGCGGGGTCGGTAATTCCCCATTCACCAAGGGCCCTTCCCCATTCCCATTTTTGCCCCATAGGGCTCAATGGGAATGGGGAAGTACTGAGGTGTTCATTGGCCATAGTAATGTAATCTACGGTATTCAGAATCACAATATTGCCACCTTTATCGGCCTCTTTAATAACAATGCTCGCATCCTGGACAAGATTTCTAAGAGCAGTTTTTTTCAGAAACGTAAGATTAGATTTGGTAGACAAGGCCTGTGAATGATCTATTTGTTTGTGAATGTCTTGTATGACTGCCTGATAGAAAGTGTCTATAACACTTGCATCTCAGCTTACTGGTACAAATTTAGATCTGGGTTTATGTTCTGGCATTTGCAGATTGTGTTGATGGATACCTAATTCCTGTTGTATGGTATTTGAAGTAGATGGAATATCCTCATTAAGTGACATGAGAAGTTGTGTGTCTTCTATATCGGATATGGTTAGACTGCTGATTGATGGTGAGGCGACATGTGGCATATAAATTGCCACTTGTTGATGAAAATACCTTTTGAGTCTGAGCTTGCGAGTAAATCTAAATAAGTCAATTTGAAAATCAATAAGATCAAAGTGACAACTTGGTACAAATGAGAGACCTTTATTCAGGAGGGACAGTTCAGCAGAGGACAAAACCTTACTCGATAGATTGCTAACTAAGTTCGAAGAATCGATTTGGTTGTCAAATTCTTGAAACTGGAGCAGGCTTGCCGCTTGTTTGCGTTTCTCCCTTTGTCTGGCCCTTGTTCCTCTTCCTCTTCCTCCTCAGAAGATGTGGTAGGAGTTGTGGTAGGTCGCCCTAAAGGGACATTAAAGCGTACTGATTTGTTTGTTTGGACAGTTTGATTTGGGATGTTACACATTTTGTAATGTTTGATTTCCGCTAGAAAACCTCTCCTTTGATGAGTAAGTGCAGGAGTAAAGCTACTCTCACCTTTCTCGGTAGTACTGGGTTGATCTTCCTCAAATTCTATTTCTGATGACATTGGAGTAGTAGTAGCAGTAGAAATTGAAGGTTTGATGTTATCCTGATCAAATTTGGCCTGAAAAGTGTAAACCCGATCATTATTGTAATCCCTTTCATCATGGTAAAATTTGCGAAATTTACGGATTTTAACTTCGCCCTGATAATCCTTAAGTAGGGCATGCATTTTATCATAGTTCTTGTCCTTAACGATGCTAGGATTAGCCATTCCGTCTATTTCCTTTTATAATGCATCAATTTGTATGGTAACACATGCATGTTCACGTTCAGCATGTGTTACCAGAAGTTTAAGCATTTTCTCAGAGCTAATGGTAAGATTCTCTTCCCATTCTTGGGCAAGATCCTGATCATAATAATGTGTAAAATCCGGAAAAAAGAGAATGCGCAGACCCCTAGGGATCATATTATGTTCAATATAATTAACAAGTGATACCTTTTCCCAATGTTTGTTGATCTCACGTTTAGAAAGTCATTCTAATTGTACAAAGTTATTGGAGAGTGTTTCTGTGGCTCTTCCACAATTGGAAAAGGCATTGCTCATACTGCCTTTGGGGGAGAATAGTGCTACTCTATCCCTTTCACGATTGGCAATATATTCGGCCATTGAAACCCCTTGAGTTGGGTGGAGAACAAAAAAGGAAATACTGGTGTAATTACTGAGGGGGCCCTGCAAGCCTCAATAGGCACAACAAACTGGAAAACACGGTTGAGGTATGCCATAATTGTGAGGCGCTGGGTTTAACAAACATTAAAAAAAGGAGACAGAATCAATTAAGTAATACCTTAAAGAACAATTGAAGTTTATTGGGCTAATACAAGCACATTCTCATCTGAGTGGCGGAGATCGCCAACTGCTTCTACGACAGCTTGAGGCACGGACCATTGCTAAACTTCGTTGCACTAGTCTTGGACGTAACACAGATACAGAACTCAATGTATTTCTTTAATGTACTCTGTTAATGTTGGTCCATATTCCCCAAAGTTGCAGCACCATTTTTTATACATGTTTTATTCTTGTATTTTCACATTGTGTGATCAGTAATGGTTTAATCGCCTCTCATTTTTGTTTTCTTGTGCATTCTTACACTCAGAGAAGTGTTAAACATACAATTATTGTGAAGGGCTTTTGCCAGTTTCAAACTGCTCATCCAGTTTTAGTGCAATACAGGTATTATAGTTTTAAGGTGTCCTTTTAACTCAGGGACACCCCAGGTACCAACATTGGACATCCAATGTGTTCCTTTATTATTCACTTGCACCTTTACTTTCATGGCAACATATATAACATTTGACTAATATCAACTATTTTCATCATATCATTGTTATTAAAACTTGGCATAAGTTGATAATCCTTTCATACAGCCGCAAACGTTGTAAAAATAAGAATTGAGTGAAAGCCTTAACTATACGTAAGGTCATCGATTATCACAATGCAATGGACCAAGCGCGCGCACGTGACTGCGTCACGTGATGTGCTTTTAGGTCCTTTTCTCTCATACGCAGAAGTAACGATCCGCACATTCAAGACTTTCCGCATCACCGGCAACACGTCTTAAGTGGGGATCCATCCCCAGTATTTACAGGTATGGATATACACATCTTTCTCACATAACCATTCCATCACACACTTTATAATTAATGTGGCATTTGAATCAGCCCGTTTGTCGGGGTTTTGACATATTGCTTTTACTCTTTACTCGCAGCATTCGGCTGATGACTTTCGGTCTGGAAATGTTCCAAACTATTTTGCATAAGTATTAATGATGGCCAAGGTAAAATTTACATCTTAGACAACATACTTGCTTTTGATATTTCCTGAGGTGTTTAAGGGATGAACAGTTTGAATCCTTGCACAACACTCTTCTTCTTTTTACCTAAGAGACAATAATTTTAGCATGCACCATGCAACAATATTTGGTAGAGCAAGTGCTATAATGTATTACGTGCTTGCCAATAAGGTTCCTAGCTCATTGTACATTTTATATTTTCTGTCTCCAATGCATGGCTATAATCATTTGGATATTTCATCTGGGACTCTGGTTCCACTACTCATGGTAACAAATTACATTTTTACATTTCACTTTTTTGCATTTGGATCGATTTGGACTGATTTGGACTTCGCCTAGTCAGTGTTTCACCACGCGCTCAAGCGGACCGCATTACTGGTTACACCAGCCACGGTGATTGACATCTCCTGCTAGCCCTGCCCAGGAAAAGGCGTGTTTTCAACTCCCCATTTCCTACTAAAGGAGTTCCCACGCGCACAGCGCGCGCGCACGAGCAAGTTCACGGCTAAGTTCCGCTTTACCGCTCGTGTGGACTTTGTGCTTCTGCATTTGGATCGATTTGGACTGATTTGGACTTCGCCTAGTCAGGTGATTTGCTCTTGGGTGTTTGCACTTGGACTTCAACCCTAGACGGAGTTCTCCATCTTCAGCAACTACCTGATACATGTTTGTTTACTTTAGTCTTTTAGCAGCTTCTTGATACATGTTTGTTTCTTTGTTTGCTTTGGTCACAGTGTTTCACCAGCGCTCAAGCGGACCGCATTACTGGTTACACCAGCCACGGTGATTGACATCTCCTGCTAGCCCTGCCCAGGAAAAGGCGTGTTTTCAACTCCCCATTTCCTACTAAAGGAGTTCCCACGCGCACAGCGCGCGCGCACGAGCAAGTTCACGGCTAAGTTCCGCTTTACCGCTTCACCGCGTCTCCGTGACTGTGACCTGGTGTCTTAGCGGTGGTTCCCCTTCATTTGGCCCCATATCTACGCTTTCAGGCTAGTGCGTGAGTTGCTTCACAGCTAATGTCTTTTGTGCCCTATTCACTTAAATCAAGTATGCCTGACTCTGCCTTACATCTTAAGCCCGGCTGCCCACCCCCCGGGATGTTTCAGACAAAAATCCCGGCGTTCATTCTATCTCCCAGAACTGTAGTCGTGCCCATCTCCGCTTCTCCTAATTCCAACACGGGCGCGGCGGCAGCTCCTGTCTTTCCTCCCTCCCAGGCTATCCCTTCTTTATCACAAGGGCCTGAGGTCCAACCGGTCTCTTGTAGGGTGCCCTCATGTCTGTCGGTTGATCCAACGAGTCCACCTCGTACCCGCTGCATCTCCGACAAAACGATCCTTGCCTCACTGGAAGCACGAAATGTGAGGAGAAAATTCAGTACTCACTCCAATCAAACCTTTTCACCCATCTCACCAGCATCCCCCATTATTTTAGATAGTACTAGCAGTTCATTATATGCTAGCCAGCGCGAATCTTTGCATACTACGAAAACTCACTGTGATGTGATATCACCTAACCATTCCTCTCATTGCTCCTATTCTACTCCAATAGAGTCAGCAATTGCCTCATTTGCTTTCCCCACGCCTCGCGCAGTTGTGCCTGCTTGCAAAATGTCAGCAGCAGGCGCGAACATTGGTGTTGAATTGGCCCTTCAGGCTATCAATACCTCTATTTTGGGAATGCATAAAATGTTTGACATTTGGAATACCAAAATTGAAACTCAAGGCACACAACTGGAGGAACTCTTACACTGGAGTCGCCGTCACGAACATTTAAGTACTCCTCCTTCTGTACCTTTAGAAGAGCCTTTGGCGAGTTGTGAGGCTTCTATCATTACTTGCGGTAGCTTCACCGACATTGACAGGTACACAAGCTTAGGAGCTCCGCCTGCGATCACTGCTCTGCAAGTGAAAAGTGTGACCGCTCCGCCTCCCCTACCTCACATTCAAAATATAATTTGTGCCGTTGACCCCCCACTTAGTTCTATGACTCCCACTATTCTGCCCTCGACTCAGCCTGCTTTACAGAATATGACCCTAATACCTGCCTCTGAAGTGCTACCTCGACCTGCTGTCGCTGTTCCTTCCGTCCATTTGCCCTTCTCTGAGGGTCCTTCTTTGGAAATGACGACTGCTGCAGCAGCCCCTGCAGTCGTTTGTGACAGACCCGGGACCCCACAAATCCCAAAAAACCTGCATGCCCGGGTTAAAAAAACCAAGAAACAGATGCCCCGTAGAGGCAACAAAAACACCCTGAATGCCTTTTTCAAAGCTATTGGTGGGTCTTTGGCAACAGGGACAAAACAAACCCACTTACCTCCTTCCCCCACAAAACCCTCAGCAGTCTCATCCCCCACACGACTGCACTCTGGCGTTTCCTCATCCGTCCAAATAAAGGAGACTTCAGCTGCCGTGTCTGTTAACACCCCGGCTTCGATACCCTCTCATCTCCCTTTGGACGAACTGGTTGAGTCACTTGAGACGGTTGAGCAGGGTACAGATCGAGTTACAATAGATTTACCATCTAAAAAAAGCGTTTCTTTTGCCCCAACGGCTGGACGGCTTTCGACCTTACCATCAGCACCAATTCAGAGTTCAATGATGGAGCTGAAACAAGCTGTTGACAAATATCTTGAGGATAGGTTTTCTGCTTTACCCAAACCACAACTCACTCCTGTCACTATAGTACCTTCTCAGTTAACTTGCACACCCTCTGATATGTGCAACTACTCCAACCTTGAGCAGTATAACCTTGAGTCTCAAGCGCCTGGGTTTAAAGACTTACATTCTCAGCAAACGCATCAACCTAGATTGCCCCAATCCAATCACTTCGAAGCAAGCAGATCCCGCTCTCCTCTTCCCCAGGTGTCCTCCACTCTCTCGCCATGTACTTTTATTTTAAAATGTCGAGAGGGATCTTATCCTGTCTATAACTTGAATAGAAGGAGTGTTTTGAACATCTTTAGTGACACTGAGGAATTAAGGGATGTGACGACCTTGGATATAGCACAAATTGAATTCATCTCTGCTACTTCCAACTCAGTCATCAGATTATGGATCCCGTCGACCATTGTGGCTAACACTATCTGGCGAGCTAGAATGACTTTATTTGACATGGGCTTTTTATTGGCACATGATCCGCATGTCAACATGCTCCAAACCAGGGTCCCTAACCCTGAACCATGCATCTACAAAAAACAACAACCTGCCAGATGTGACACTAATTCAGCGCAAGAATCTCGACCCTTCATTCAGAATTAACCATCATTGTGCCAGTATGGCAATCGTCTGAATCTTGCGTGTTGGAACACCAGGGGGCATAATCACTTACATGACTCTATTAAAGCCATGCCAGTTGTCTATCATATTCTCACTTTTCAGGAGACCTGGTTCTTAGTCCCCCCGGTGTGGGATGGATATGAAATTACACTCCTCCCTGCTACCCGAACCAAAGGCCGACCCACCTCAGGCTTGCTGGTTGCTGTTCTCCAAAAGGTTGGACTCCATGTAACTGCATGGGCCTCCTTTAGGGTTCACTTACAACTAGTCAAAATTGAGCTGGACTCCGTTTCGTTTGCTTTGCTAAATGTGTACAGAAATCCTGCTGCATGTTCTGATGATGATTTTTATCGTGGTCTCATTTCTCTGTTGGACATCATAAACATGGCGAACATCACTAATTTCACTATTATACTGGGAGATCTCAACATGAATTGCATTGCTGACAATCCGCATTCAAAAGATAGCTTACGCTGGCTTCAGCTGATGAATGAACGCAATTTTGTTATGACTAATGGGGCTTTTAAAGGTGACTTGCCTCCTCAATCGACCTGGTTTCGCAATAACAGCGCAAGCACAATTGATTATATTTTTGTGGACTTTCCATTGTTTAAACTCTGTCAAGACCTATCGATCACTGCATATCCTGGCAGCGATCACAAGGTATTATCCCTGACCTTTTCATTGCAAATTCTCAATTCAAAATTGTCTTCTAACAGTTGTGGACTTGGCATTAATACAGCCAGATCTAGACTGAAATGGACAGATCAGCGACTCTGCACATTTGAAAAACTAATTCAAAAGAATTTGTCTAGTACAGGGGTTCAATATACTAAGATACTTGCGCCGTTTATGCATACCATGTCCATTCCTAGGCAACACCAGATTAAACACCCCCATACTTTTGATCAGTTAATTAAAGAGCGAAAGACTGAGTTTAGGCGTCTAAAGCGCGAAATACAAAACTATCCTTCTCCCACTCGCTGGAAAGCGCTTACAAATTTAAAAACACAATACAAAAATTGGCTAAAGGGCCATAAAGCGCTGATGTTCCAACATGATAGTGAAACAATGTTACAGTCACTTGCCAACAAAAACTCGGCCCAAATGTGGCATTTGTTACAAAATCATGCATGCAATAGAGATGCTGATGCACAATTAAATGCAGTAAATGAATCACAATGGATTCAATATTTCACAGATCTGTATGCTGATGCCAATTTTGATCCTGCCACCTTTGGCTCTGCTAGACCGGTCGCCTGGAATCTGGCATTCACAATTAATGACATTGTTTCAATCATTAAAAATGCTAGTTCTTCTCGAGCCGCTGGGCCAGATGGCATCTCCAATGCCATCGTAAAATCAAACCCTGACACTTGGGCTCGCATACTGTATCGCATTTTTCAAGAAATACTGTACTCAGGCACTATACCACTCTCCTGGAAATCTTCTATTATTATTCCAATTTTTAAAAAAGGCGATAGGTGTCTACCCCAGAACTATCGCCCAATTGCACTTTTAGACTCGCCGAGTAAAATTTTTACTAAACTTGTATTAATTGAATTTAACAAGTGGACACTCCAGAACTCCCTTAGAGATCCGTTTCAGACTGGTTTCATTGCAGGGGTGGGTACTCAGATCAATCTTCTCACACTAAATTCTATTAAGGCATGTTGTCAAGAGTCGAAACAGTCACTATTCCTGGCTTTCATCGATCTCCACTCAGCATTTGATTCCATTTCTCGTACTCTTCTTTTCACCAAATTAAAACGTGACTGCTGTCCGCACACATTGTTTGAAATCATCTTAGCTCTCCATTCCAACACATGCATCAGTGTGCGACTCACCCTTGATGGCACCTTTTCCTCTTCCATCCCCACGGCTCGTGGGTTGAAACAAGGCTGTCTGCTTGCGTCATCTATTTTCAACTATTTCATTCATGACTTAGCCTTTGCATTTCAAAACCTTAACTCCGACTCTCCGAAGATTAACAATCACCTAGTCCAAAGTTTAATGTACGCTGATGACATGGTTCTACTATCGAAAACCCAAATTGGTTTACAAAAATTGCTGACAGCTTTCAATGCCTACATCACCCAGAATGACTTAAGGATTAATACCAACAAGACCCAGATAATGTTGTATCACCCAGCCAAAAAGAACAAATCGTTTGTGTGGAATATTAGCCAGACAAACCTACTGATTGTCCCCAAATATACCTACTTGGGTATGATATTTGAGCTGCGTGGCACCTTCGTTGCACATTTAGATGGGGTTCAAAAAAAGGTGACAACGGCCACATCTCAAGCTAGGCTGATCATGTCCAGATATGGCAAATTCTCCATTGTTCCAGCTCTCGTCTACTGGAATCAAAAAGCAGTTCCATCAATATTATATGGTCTTGAAAACCTCACCTGTCAGTCTAAAATTGCCTTTTACAAATGGGAAAGCCAGTATTGGAAAAAGATTCTCAATTTACCAGCTTGCGTCCCAATTTCATGGATTAGATATGAGTTGGGTTTAATCTCATTAGAGGCTTTATACATTTGGCGCCTGTGTGCGCTTTTCAGAAAATGCATCATAGCTTCTAAAAATCATACTTTACTATCCAAACTGTCACAACACATGTTTAACACAAAACAAACATTTTTTGACTCATGGTCCACTACTGCATATTTTGCTTTAAGCAATGCAAATGTTTCCTTGGACACTTTAATTAATAACCCTGATAAGGCAAAAACACAGCTATATGAGTTTGATTGGATCAAGACAGGTGAAACCTGCCGAACCTACTGTGATGGCAATGTTTTCCGGTTTCCTCCAAAAAAGATGCGCACACTCCCTCTATATCTAGTTAAATCACCAGCGGCCAACATTCGAGGTGCAATTATGCGCTTACGTTTTAACATCTGGCCCACCAAAGCCATACTTTATAGACGCAAAATAATATCGGAGAATGAAAATGTCTGCCGCTTTTGTAAGAACGGCCTGCAACCAGAGACATTGGAGCATCTCATTATTGAGTGCCCTGCACTAATCTCTTGTAGATCCAGGCTTTTGGGACGCCATTGTCGGTATTTAGGGTTTCTTGAATACGAGGAATGTTGGCAAACCATTCTGAATTCTGTGTATTTGCCAATCCAAATTGCTGTTATCAAATTCTTGGAAAGTCTTTTGTTGGTAAACCCAGATTTAAGTTCACAAAATTCGGATGAAGCAGCTCTTGTCCAGTTCCATTGAGGCCTAGCTGCTGGCCGTTGAGTTTGAGTTTGAATATGCCCTATCAACCATACTATGATTTAAAGTAACAACTGGATTGTTAGAGGCAGCCAGACATCATGTTTCAGTATTGTTCTGTGTGCGTAACCCATTTGAAAGTTCTGTTTTAATGTTGAATAGATATTTTGTCCTGTTTTACATTATTTGATTGTGGGGGAAAAAAAAAGAAAAAAAAAAAAATGCTTGTAATCATATTGTGTTATGATGCTCTTATCTTTTATTTTCTGTATCTTTCTTATCTTCTTTTTTTGAAAGGTTGATTTCTTTCAACCAAACAATAAAAAAAAAAAAAAAAAAAAATATTTTATTGTCTGGCATGGTTTTCTGTTTTTTGACATGACGCAATGTTTATTTGTTTTCCGTTTTGCTTTTCTCCAATGGTTACTGGCCCCCATCCCTTCCGTTCTTGATTAATTTTGTCTCACATAAAACCATTCTCTCTCCTATCTTTGCAATATGACTTTCTGATATTATGTAATATTAATATATACATATTTGTGTTTACCAATATAACAGTTTTGCCTTGAAAAAGAGCCGTTGTCCAGGGTCGAAACACGTATCGGCAGTTCTGTTTTTGCACTAATTCATAAAATCTGTTCTAATCGCATTTTGGCTGATGAATTTATTGTACTGTACTACTTGTTACACTGTGCTTGTTTATCTGTTATAAACACAGTTTTAATGTGCATTGTTTACTTGCACTAGGGTTGTGCAACGACTCAGAGGTGACATTTTTGGGTCTGCATTTATACTTAACCAGCAGTTTTGAGGTACCTGCTAGTCCCTTGTACGTGCTGCAACCCCTTTTTTCAATTGTTCTTTAAGGTATCACTTAATGGATTTTGTCTCATTTTTTGAATTTTCGTTAAACCCAGTGCCTCACAATTCCGGCATACCTCAACCTTGTTTTCCACCATACAACCTACTAAGATTGACCTAAGCCTATAATGCTGAATGACCCACTGGCTACTAACTACTGCAAGATGTTTCTCTACCTAAACCAGGTGAATATATGCATATATATTTACATTGAATAGAGTTAATAGATGTATGAGCAAGTATGTATTTTAGGTAGAGCTCTAATAACAAAATGTGTGTGTTTACAGAGCATATCCTGAGCAAGGTCTATGTACAAGACTGTATATGTCTATACACCAATCGCCACACACCAATTAAGGTAAATATTCTTACCATAATTTGGCATCAATATACTTTGGATCTCAGACTTTAGAACAATCACTAATGGCCCTTTTTGTCTTTTGTTTTTATTATCAGCCTGGAATGTGATAACAGTGACTACACATGATTAAGGATGTATTGCACACTGAACTACAGAGTCATGGTTTTTTACTAGAGACCACTAAATTCTCTGTCTCCAGATAAATGTTCATCAATTAGAGATAGGAACTGAAACATGTTGAGAAAGTGCTTAAGCCTTAGAGCTTAAGCTATTTATATGAGTGTTCAACAACAAATCACATGGAGTCTATAATACTCCATGAAAGCACATAAACTATGTATGTCTATATATCCACCTCCACTACTATTCATTAGAGTGGTAGATACTCGCTATGTCTAGAATCATTATTTTACCAATTGCAAAATTTGTGTTTTGAATTATCTATGAATTGTCCCTTTAGTTTATTGATATTTTACATTTAATAATAACTTTTATTTATTTATTTATTTAATATACTAATAGCACTAAGCTTTGTATATACAACGATAAAACGCAACACGGAAGGAAAAAGAGGAGAATACATAAGACATATCAATACAAAATCACAACAACAATTCCATAAGTTACAGATAAAATCAGTCTTAAATCCAACATTTCAAAATATATGTAAAATCTCTTTACACTTCCAATAAAACTTTTAAAATAAAAGGTATAATATTAAGGTCATTTCCATCCATACATTTAGGCCACATCAAGCATAGGTCAATGCAGTCTACTTGATTATTGTACAATTTCATGTAATTTGCTGTCAACGGGGCGAGACACACACACTTAGTGATGATGTGTTCTAGTGATTCTGTTATGTTATCACTGCACAGTCTACACTTACATTCTGCACGTGGGATTCCAATTTTCCCACCCTTTATTTCTAAAGACACTTGTGTATAGGTGCGTTATAAATGCCATATCGTATCATATCATATCATATCATGTTATATCATATCATATCATAAAACATCACAGGCGTTACATTTTAAGGCAATATACTGTCTGATAATACTACTGCTGGGAAATACAGCTATGTATGATGGTCTACTTTTACAGTCACTTCTATCTCTAATAAATGAACCACTGTTGGAATTTGTGGATAACTGTACAGTCTCAGTGTCAAAACTGTAGCTAATTAACTCCTCTTTCAACCAGCGTTTTATCGCCTGGATAGAATGAAGAGCAGAAACAAGGTCCAGCCCAACCTGCCATTTGTTGCAGAGAGGTACTATCTTACACCTAATGTCCTCAACGTATTACGTTTCTCAAGGTATACAAAGGCCTGAAAATATTGCACAGTCATCATTCCATTGTTAAGTGCACGTAGACTTACCAAACACATACTTGTTCTTGAGATAAATTACCTCATTACAAGTCTAGCGGTAGCCGTGCCGGAAAAACCAGCAGGCTGCCGCCGGACCCGGAAGGAATTACCGTCTCCATGATTGCCGGAATCACCGGGGCATTACAACCCTGGTGACCCGGTAATTCTGGAGGTGTAATTCCATTAATACCCATTCCCATGTGAATGTGGACAACGGAAACACTGGCACCATAAGTAACGGTGATGGTGTTTCCATTTTGGTCTGCAGGCGGGTTGCATTACTCCCACCAAGTCAGACCTGGCGGGAGTGACACCACCCACCTGCAGAACTCGTAGTCTGCCGGACCAAAGACACCGGTGGCGGCAGGTTTACCGCCACCGTTGTTTCCAGACCGGCAGGCTTGTAATGAGGCCCAGTATCCCTATTAAATCAAATTCTAGAAATAAGAATTCCATAGACGCTCCTTGCGGCATTCTGAACAACTTGCATAGTATTTTCACCTCAAATCTAGTTAGTTCAGCTCCATAAGTGTGACCCAGATTTCAATGCCATATGCAGCACAGGCAGAACTCTCAAGGTGTACAGCAGCAAGATGATGTGGACCGAGTAGCTGCCATTCATGCCGATAAATGCACTTATTGGGGGTCATTACAAGTTTGGAGATAGCCATGCCACTATTAGCGGCATGGCTACCCCGTAACCGGCTACCGGGTCCGGGTTCCTCGAATGAGGAATTACCGTGCCATTCCAACCTTGGAGGATCCGGTAATTCCTCATTCAAGGAACACGGACCCGGAACATCCCCATTCCCATTCGAGCCCCCATAAGGCTCAATGGGAATGGGGAGGGTGCTAACAACGGGCCTGTTAATAACGGGCCTGTTGTTAGCACCCTGGTCTGCTTGTGGGACCCGCTAAGGGTGCCTGGTGGAACCAGGCGCCCTTAGCGTGTTCCAGTGAGCAGATTCGTAATGAGGCGTTAAGGGGTTGACGGCACTGGCACCTTTACCGGCGCCGTTCACCCCTTAACGCCTAACTCGTAATGACCCCCATTGTGTTTGTCATTAAGATACATTTAGCTTTAGTTTCATGGCAGTGTGTATTACACTTTAAGGAATCATCAATAAATAGCCAGAGATATTTGTAAGTATTTACACGTTCAAATTTGGTACCATCCAAAACCCATACGGAACTAGATTTCAAGCTCTTTTTGACTGAGAATGTCATGATCTTACTTTTTGCTGTATTTATTTTTAGCCCATTTTTAGATGCATACCAGCCGAGAGCCCCAATCAGAGATTTTAATCCTTTAGGGGTGTGGTCAAACAGTACAAGATCATCGGCATAGGCAAGCCAGTTTATGGATTGTGTACCTACTTTAACTGGGCAGTGGTTTAGGTTGTTTATTGTTACATTCAAGTCAGCTAAATATAAATTAAAATGCGTGGCAGCAACAATACAACCCTGCTTCACGCCTCTATTAGTAGGTATAGCTGTCGACAATTTTCCAACCCCATCGAGACGCACTCTAACATTTGTGTCATTATGAAGCAACATAATCATTTTGAATAACCCAGGTGCAATGTCCCAGGCCACCAATTTCCACCATTATCTGTTCCTCATAACAGTGTCAAAAGCAGCACTAAAGTCTATGGATGGACAGTATACAACCGTTTCTCTTCTCAGTCTCGCATATTCAACAGCAGACACCAAGGTGAGAATATTGTGAGATGTTGAAGATGTGGAGCGAAAGCCAGTCTGATTGGAACTCAGAATAGCTTTGTCATTTATCCATTAATTTAATTCAATCAGAATTACCCATGTGGAAATATTTGCTGGAATATCTAGCATTGCCAGCATACGATAATTAGAAGGACAATTACAAGAACCTTTCTTACAGATTGGGAGAATGTGACTCTTATGCCACAAGGATGGGATTGTGCCTGTTCTACCAATATCAATAAGAAGCCTTTGCATATGCCATCAGTGCCTGCAGCGCGAGATTGGTTTAAATGCTCTGTGATAAGAATAATATCAAGAGTCAATGCTTTGCAGTTCCATATTGCATGAGGAATGTCCATCTCCTTATGCTCAAGCACAATAGCTCCCAAAGTGGATTTGATGTGGGCCACCCATACTGACTCAGGCACACATTTTATAGGTAGTTCTCTTTTTGAACTTGCTCTCATTATTTTCCAAATTTCAGTATTATCTCTGGACATTGCCAGGATGGCTATACGTAACCGACTCTCTTTTTCACATTTGGCTCTATGTTCTTTCAACCATCAACCATAGTTTTTTTTGGCTATTTTGATTTGGTGGTTAATTTCATCATCACAATAAATACCAAGTTAAGGATAAATACAAGCCTGGATATCAGCCTGCAGTTGTATTTTGGTGACTGAGATCACAGGGTCATAATTTTCTCACTTAATGAACACTTTGTTACAGTGCTCGTACATGCTTTTATACTGTCTTTGTTTCTTTAGTAACTCTTTTACACAGATAATCAATGAAGAGATGGATGTTGTATTGGTTAATGGAGGAATAATAGTAGGCCCAGAAAATTGCTCAATGAAGATTGGTAAGAAACAATGAGATGCCTCCATTCCATTGTCCAAATTATGGGTGTTCCATTGGATGTGATTTTCGCTTTTATTGACAAATATATCACCATTTAGATCATTTTGACTAGAGGAATCAATCATCTGAAGGGGCTGAAAGAGGACACTCAGCGAAAGATGATCGCTTTCTTCACATGCTAAAATTGTGTGATCCACGAGTGACAAACCATCATGCTTTACAAAAACATAGTCAATGGTGGAGGCACTCCTCGCACTAACTCGCTTATATGCTCGCTCGGCATCACCAACACAAAAACCATTAAGGCACACAAACCCATAGGTTTTCAAAAGAGAAGCCCATACTCGACAATGACGCTTAAGAGCAGTCTGTCTCACAGGTGAGGATTCAGGCCTCACATTGAAATAAATATCACTAACGTCAATGTCTGCATTAAAATCTTCCATTATCCATACAGGGAAATTTTGCAAATTTGCTTCCAGGATAAATTTCACTGATAGTGTGTTGCTATTTGTGGCACTACATTTGGGTGGATCATAGATGTTAATCATAATAAAGGTCATCTGGGCATAAGAGATTTTTGCAACTTGGACCGAGCCAGGCATCTCAAATTTGTGCCATGGGAGTCTATGCAAAATCAACAGGGCACCCTATTGACGGCCAAGAAGCATTTTGTGGCTAATTTCTGCAAGGTGATACAGCCATCCAAATGAGTGCTATCAGTAAGCCACGTTTCGTGCAAGACAATAACTGAGAACAGGTCCGGAGCGGACCATATGCCATCTACTCCAAATAGGTGAGAAAAGCCTTCTGTGTTCCAAGAACATAGAATAGAATATTACTGTCATCGTAACGCCGATGCAAAATGGGATTTAAACGCGGTGGGCAGCCATTGCCAATAGCCTTCACTCAGGTCCAATTTACCGCTATTTGAAATACCATCAGAGGTTTTGAGGCAGGTTCCCAGAGTAGTCAAACGTTCACTAATATCTACACTGACAGAAGTGGAGGTAGAATTACTACCAGATGAAGGCACCACCAAGATCCCCACACCCATTGCGGATGTTACAAAAGTGTTAGAGCATGGTGTACCTTTCTTACTATTCAGAGATAGAGAATCAGATTTACGTGGCTTAAGTTTGGCAGGTGGAATATACACTATGTTGCAGATATATCCAAGTATCGAGCTCGGCCTCATACTTCAGAATATAATCCAACATAGCGTCAAATTTGAACCATACATTAGAAATGCTAGTAGCAGTGTGTTCAATATGGTCAACTATTTTGATGTCATCCGACTGAATCACTCATAGTGCAGCCACAGCATGAACAATACTAAGAACAGCTGATCTGTTGAGCGGGGAAGATATTCCTGTGTGGACACATGCTGAAGTTGTACATCTTTCATATGTGTGTCCAATGTAGAATTGGGAGTCGTTATGGCGGTAGGGAGCAACTGGGATGGAATTGCCCAGAGGTCAGTTAGTTTAGAGTGTCCAAGTTGCCCTGAGGAAGGGGTACAGTTTTGAGCCTGTAGAGCATGGGGCATAGTAGGGTTATCGCTTGTACAGGTTCCAAAAGAAACATGTGGACAAGTATTGTCAATGGTGGATGATGGAAGGACTGCACCCACAGCAGTGGTAGCAACTCGGGCGTTGTCGTTTGACACAGGTACAACTAGGATAACTTCTTGAGAGGGATTGATGTTATTACTTCTCATGGAGTCAACAGAGAGGGAAGTAATTCCAGGCATACTATTTGCAAGTGCGATACATGCGCTCTTACATGTTTTTGTTCTTTTTGCATACATGAAAGCCTGTCATACAGTCTTGGCTTTCCATTTGGCTGTTTCCCGTTCAGAAGGTATAGCAGCCCCAAGACAAATAGCAGTAGAGCTAGTGCTATTATAACTGTTCTGATTGTTAGCTTGTGGAATTGCACGAGGAGTTCATATTTTGATTAATTACTAGTTGTTTGACAATACCTGCTCCACTTTACAGGCTGCATGTTCTCTATCTCTATATTCAGTGAAAAAAACTTTTTGCGCCACTACCGTGCACTGCTAAGACTAACACCCAGGACATCAAAGATGACATCACAAATGTCATTGATGACATCACTGATGACATCACATGTGCATTTACCTTTCATGAAAAGTCTGTACAAGGGTTTCTTATTGCAATGTTAATAAAAAAAAGCGTGAAGGATCATTGGAATAAATATCAAGGGCTAATTGGTCCATCCAGTATACTAACGTGCTCATGTAGAAACGTAGGTATTGTGTGCAGCTAACATGATGGAGATGCAATATTCATAAGCTTGCCATGTTAAATAGTGAAATGATAACTGTTTTCTTATTAGACTTTTGAATACTATGAAACATGTGATAAGTAGATAATAAAACCCACTTACTACATAATTGCATTATTACAGACAAAACACAAAGAGACACCACCACATACAAATATGAGTATATACAAAGAAATTGAAGAGAAAAACAGCAGTAGTAGCAAAAAGTGTTCATAAAATAACTGATTACCTTTATGCAGATAAATGATTGTTCTGTTTCAAAGCTGCTTCTTACCCTATGTATGTATATCACATGATGTGCCTGGACTCTAATGAAAGTAGTGTGAATACAAGATAGTACAGTAATAAAAAAACCACAGAACTATCAGAAAGTGCTGACAACTCTACTGATTATTTTAATGCACAGAAAGGATTGCTATCTTTCAAGTTTGTGTCTTCCCCTATGTATATGTTTCATATGATATGACTGGACCCTAAGGGAATTATTGTAAGAACATACTTGAAGGATAAGTCTACAAATATACTACCTTTTCCACTTGTAATTCCTGACTGTTACTGAAGAAAACCATGTGGCCTAGATATGTCAGTAAAGGAAAAAAGGGGGAGCCACACATGTAATGTCACCAGTGATGTCATCAATGACATTTGTGATGTCATCAGTGATGTCCTGGGTGTTAGTCTTAGCAGTGCACGGTAGTGACATGAGTTATGGTTGCTAAGCTTACCATAACTGGTGAATTTCAAGGGTTTTTCGGTTTTACTTGGAACCATAAAGTCCCTTTAACAAAGTTTTTTCACTGAATTTCATAGGTTTTTAGTAGCGCAACTTAACCATAACGGCCCTTTAACAAAGTTTTTTTCACTGAATTTCATAGGTTTTTAGTAGCACAATTGAACCATAACGTCCCTATAACAAAGTTTTTTCACAGAATTTCATAGATTTTTAGTAGCAAAGGTTAACAATAGTAATTTTGACTTTATGTACATGTAATATGGAACATACTGAACCACTTCTACTGAATGTGATGTCCGCAAACTTTTTTGATGTCCGCGGACATGTTCGGACAACAGTACCACTACCTAAAAAGTCTGGGGGGGGGGGTATGTTTAATTGTTATATTACAACATGATAACATTTAAAAAATTCACAAAGTAGTACACATACATATCATATGTAGTAATACATAAAAAATGTAACCCATATATGTACCACACTAACCATTAATTTAAATACAATATGTTCTAAAATGGAATATACAAAGAGAAGATAAATTGGCTTCCAACATAATTACCTCACAGACACTCCACAACTAAGACCAGACCTACAGAGTACTCAGAACATATCTTACCTGAAATAGTAAGTGTACATCATTTTACTCATATCTTTATAAACTTTCGGTATTAGATTAAAAAAAATTATTATATATATATTTTTTTTCTCACAGAAATTTCTAGTACTCTGGAATGGCTAGAGGAGCACTTCCCACATGACGAAATGTCAGAAAATAGTGAAGCTAATGGTACGCACTTTACAATATAAACCATTTCATTGTTATTATTTTATATATATTTAACATATATATTTTTTTTTGTACAGAGCATACCAAAATAGAAAATATCCCTGAAGAAACTGTTATGGAAAACACGCTTGACAGCTTAAAAGAAAAAATGGATTTATTATTGAGCAATTTTAATAATTTGAAAACTTTTGTTGAGGATCATTTTAAAACAAAAACCTCATACTATTGTCCCACATGTACTTGTCCCCCCTCACCATATCCCAGTCAATTATCCCCAAACCCTCAACATAATCCAAAACGTTTTGATGAGACTACCATCCCTTCTTCACCTGATACCAATCATGTTGAAACCCCTAATTCTCCTGTTTTTGTTTCTGTTTCTGCCTCACCTTCTCTGTCATAAATTATTAATATATGTGAAATAAAGTTACATTTTTATATTGTGTTGTAATTAGTTCCCATTTTTTTATTTTTTTAAAAACAATGTAGATGTCCGGGGACAGCACGGGTGTTCTGAAATGTTCGTAAATAAACGAAAATGGAGGTGTCCCGAAGAACACTATACCTGTCCGTACTGTTCGCTAGCAAGTTGAAACTGTTCTAAGAACCCAATTGGTGTCCTGAAATGTTCGTAATTAAACGAAAATGGAGGTGTCCTAAAGAACACTATACCTGTCCGTACTGTTCGCTAGCAAGTTGAAACTGTTCTAAGAACCCAATTGGTGTCCTGAAATGTTTGTAATTAAATGAAAATGGTGGTGTCCTGAAGAACACTATACCTGTCCGTAATGTTTGCTAGCAAGTTAAACTGTTCTAAGAACACAATTGATGTCCTGAAAAGTTCGTAATCAAACGAAAATGGAAGTGTCCTAAAGAACACTATATCTGTCCATAGTGCTCGCTAGCAAGTTTAAACTGTTCTAGAACACACGCAATGTCCAGAAATGTTTGTCTGATGTGTGACGCACTTTTAATAACTGCAGGACCCGAACACTGTCCGTAGAACATCAACCCGCATGCGCAAACCAATGTCCGTGCATTTGGTGTCCTGCGGACAGGAGCTTCCTTCCTTCAATTATCCCCAAACCCTCAACATAATCCAAAACATTTTGATGAGACTTCCATCCCTTCTTCACCTGATACCAATCATGTTGAAACTCCTAATTCTCCTGTTTTTGTTTCTGTTTCTGCCTCACCTTCTCTGTCATAAAGTATTAATATATGTGAAATAAAGTTACATTTTTATATTGTGTTGTAATTAGTTCCCATTTTTTATTTTTTAAAAAACAATGTAGATGTCCGCGGACAGCACAGGTGTTCTGAAATGTTCCTAAATAAACCAAAATGGAGGTGTCCTGAAGAACACTATACCTGTCCGTACTGTTCGCTAGCAATTTGAAACTGTTCTAAGAACACAATTAATGTCCTGAAAAGTTTGTAATCAAACGAAAATGGAAGTGTACTAAAGAACACCATATCTGTCCATAGTGTTCGCTAGCAAGTTTAAACTGTTCTAGAACACACGCAATGTCCAGAAATGTTTGTTTGATGTGTGACGCACTTTTAATTACTTCAGGACCTGAACACTGTCCGTAGAAAATCAACCCGCATGCGCAAACCAATGTCCATGCATTTGGTGTCCTGCGGACAGGAGCTTCCTTCGCAGACATGTTCGCGAAGGGATCATGTGACCGCACCAACGCTAATCGCGTGTTCTGAATGTGGACACTGTTCGTGTCCCCGAACAAATTAAAAGTACATTTTCGAGTAATCCACAAGTAATCCTGAGTTTCAACATATCTTTTTAAACTTTTTGAACCCTTTTTTGTGTTCGATCTGTCCGCAGAGAGGGCGCATGTCCGCGAACCGCGTACAAGCACCCCTATAAAAGACCACGCCCTAGAGCTTATTCTCATTGTGTTTCTGGCTATTCTTCAGAGCACAGCTATTTCTCGTGCAACTTGCTTATTACAGCATCGAGATGGCATCCCTGGCTGCAGAACTGCCACCTGGTGCTGCACCTGCCTCAGCACCACCCCCACCCCCTCCACACCACCACCTTCCCAAGGGCCTGAAGAGGGGAACAGGAGTGAGGATGCAGAGGAGGAAGACGAGGATGACGAGAATGAGGTAGAGGAAATCCCTACTACCCGCACTAGACGTGAGTCTTGGGTGTGGTGGTTATTTTCCATTTATGGGAATGGTCCTAAGGCTCATGCGAACTGTGTTATCTGCAATGAGTGCAAAATGATACTCAGTTGCGGGAAGCATGGTTCGTACAGCTTTGGGACCACGACCATGAAGCGACACCTGAGGTAATTTCACTCTGGGGCTATTCGCAAGGTTGTACCTTGCGAAGAACATAGTAGGTTGATTTCCTCTACGTCATCCTCCGTTTCTGATCCTGTCACCACAAGGACCAGCTCTGTGGGACAGCGTCTTCCTCAAGCTGCCTCGCAGGCCATACAGAATTCTGATGACCCTTACCTTTCGAGGGTCACAGTTGTATGTATGTATTGTGACACAGTACTCTGCAGGGGTGAGCGACTTCGGAGTGCTTTTGAGACTATTGTCTCAGAGCATGAGAAGACCTGCTCACTACCCAAATAAAACCCACTCTACATCTTCCTCTCCCAGCTCGCCCTTTCGTATCCCTGTGGTTGGTGTCCCCCCCTTTACCCTCCTTTCTCCTCCTCTCCTAGTGTGTCGTGTCTAAAAAACAAAAAAAATACAAAATTACAAAAATCTAAAAAATAAGGCTCTGTTCAGAGCCGCCTTTCACAGTTAAAAAATAGAAGTGAAAATAAATGAAGCAGGGCCCTTTGAATTTTTGAGAAGTCCGCGTACAGCTCGCGGACATCAAAAAAATTGGGTTGGTACCCTTCATAACCTTTGCAATTTTCTCTGGTAGGCTCTTAAAAGAGCCTTTGGGAGGTGTTTGTATGTCAAAAATTATAAATACTTAACACCTACTTCAAAATAGATGCTGTAAATCTAAAAAAGGTCGTAATGCATTTTGTATATTTGTCAACAAAAATCTGATTGCCAGCATAAGTAAGATGGACTCCATCTCTGTGAAAAATGTATGTACTACGAAACATAATATTTTCATTATGAGAATAAGACATGCCAAAATGTCTTAGAAAGGCACAAACAGCCTTATTAACATTGTGCCTTGCTTTTTCCATTCGTGGACCAAATGAAGAAGGACAAAGCCACATTTGTCTCTGTGCAATCCGTAAAATATTACTTGAGAATTAGGAAACATGTCCATGACCTTCCAAGTCCTTCCTTCATAGAAAATTGCAAAGAAATTCCAGACACATGTCCTAAACTATTCCCTCCACAATGAATTACAATTATGTCTGGATGTTGCGCTGTCTCCAAAGTAGCACTAAGAGGTAGCAAGTCCAACCACTTCATTCCACGTACTCCATGCCAGTGTACTTCCACATGTGGAAATCCAAGATCTAAAGCTACTCCACAGCTTTCTGCATGTACCTTCAACCAATGTATCCATGAATCTCCCAAAATCCAAACAATCTGTTTTCTGAAACACACAGCCAAAGCTATCTGTTGTTCTCTCAACAAAAAGAAAATCTGAGAAACTCTCTCCTGGCACAACATAAAAAGGATAGGACGCTCAACAGCTCAATTCCTTCTCTTCAAAGACATGTATGTACTCAGAGAATAATTTTCTCTAACTCTTGCATACGCAGTCACCATTCATAAATCACAAGGTCTTACACTAGACAAAGCAATGATAGACATTGGTAACACAGTCTTTAAAGAAGGCATGAGCTACATAGCACTATCACGCTTACGTACACTTGACGGTCTATTTCTAATCAACTTTGATGCAAGTAAAATAAACGCTGATATTCCTTGCATTTTAGAATACTATATACTTTGTTCACTATACACCCCCCATCTAGAAACATATCCTGTTCCACAAAAAGGAAAATGTTCTAAAAGAAAACTAAATCAAACAGAAATGCAACAGGATGTCACTGCAAATCCTCCAAAGAGAGTAAAAGAAACTAAAACTTCATCAAGTACCACAAGCAAAAAAGAACCAATTAGGGAAAGTAAACCAGGTACTTCGTCAAAGAAGGAAGACAAACTAAAAAATAATCACTCAGATACAGAACTACCTGGTCCATTTAAACTCTCAAATATAGTTGGTGTAAGTTGCTACGCAAATGTAGCAATGAATATTCTATTTCAATTACCACCAATTGTTGACAACATTTACTTACACAGTACAGACCCATTGTGTATGCAAATGTTAGTACTTCACAGAAATGCAGCAAACAATCCTGACAGCACATATAGTGTTTATGGAATAAGACAACAATTGGACTACTGTGCTGGAATGGTGAAATTCACTATAAACTCAGGAAGATCCACAAGAATTTCTAATATACTTACTACAAGTACTGGAAAACAAAAACATACCTATAAATGAAATCTTCCAGATTTCATACATGTGGAAACATACATGCACTCTCCGCAACAATGTGACACAAGAAGAAATCCCCAATGAACGCTTCATATATTTATCAATACCTAATTGTGAATCCATTCCATTTCAGCAACTTGTACAAAATGCAAACCATGGTAGATTATGTTCTACCTGCAATTCAGATAATCGCTCCACGTTAGTAATACAAACACATAGTAAATACGTAATACTAATGCTTCTACGTTACAATGCAGATGGTACCAAAAACAACTGCAAGCTGACTGGATTCACACATGGTCAAATATCACTTGGTAAGAAAACCTTCACAACAATAGGTATAATCTACCACGCAGGAGCCACAACCAATTCAGGGCACTACACTGCATATATAAAAAAGAAATGTGGATGGTTTGAGTGTAATGATAGTACCATTACTCTAAAGCAGAGATTACCAGCAAATCTTACAAACGCTTATTTAATGTTTTTAAAACCAAAATTTGATAACTAAACTGTACTTAAACCTCAAGTAAACTTGTAGTAAAAAATGTAAACTGTTAGAATATTCCAAAAGCTATCTAACTGCCCAAAAATTCTACAACAATTAATCAGATAAATGAATACCACTAAATAGAACAAAACATAGACAGTTAGAATACACCAATTGGTATCTAACTGTCCCAAAATTTAACAATATCCAAACAGATAAATCAATGCCACTAAAATATATAAAAAAATAGACTGTTAGAATACGCCAATTGGTATCTAACTGCTTCAAAATTTCATAATATCCCAACAAATAAATAGTATGTTACTGCTCCAAAAGAAAATGCAACAACCCAATCTATAAAGCATTAGCCAGAAACAACAAATGAACACTGAAAACAAACAAACAAATAAACTGTAGCATAACAGAAAAAGTTTTTTTTTTTTAATCCAACATGGATTTATTTTTCTCCCACTAACCCAATGATTTTAGCAACGAACAGAGAAACTGAGCAAATTGCACAGTACTCTGGTTTGTAATCTACTAAATATGAGGGTCCAAACAAAAAAAAAATGTTGATTATACAATGTAATAAGTCATTACAAAATACTAATACTAACATGCTATTTTCTTTTATCACAGAAATTAACAAGAAAAACATGTACTCCAGTTACTAAACCAAACAATATGTATATTATACACTCTATGCCATGGCCACAACCATCGCAGCATATCACACCCATAATATATTATAACTTTGTTCCTTATAAATTTGTTTTTGACCCAAAGTTATAAGCAACTATAAGTGTGCTATGCTGCGGTGGTTGTGGCCAGGGCATAGAGTGTTGGGGGCATGACCTTTGGTCATGCACCCAAAACTCTATGCCCTGGCCACAACCACCGCAGCATATCACACCCATAGAGTCAAACATTTCAACTGTAGCCTATGGAAACTTTTAATGTCCGCCGACATTACCAGTGTTCTTAGAACAATTTTACTTTGCCAGCGAACAATACGGACAGCGTCTTCAGAACACCCCCTATAAACATTTCAGGACAAAGCGAGAGTTCTTAGAACACTTTCAACTTGCCATCGAACAATACGGACAGCGTCTTCAGGACACCCCCTATGAACATTTCAGGACACCGCAAGAGTTCTCAGAACACTTTATACTTGACAACGAACAATACGGACAGCGTCTTCAGGACACCCCCTACGAACATTTCAGGACAACGCATGTGTTCTTAGAACACACCCCCATTTTGTTTATGTGCGAACATTTCAGGACAATGTGAGAGTTCTTCGAACACTTTCAACTTGACAACTAAAAATACAGACAGCGTCCTCAGAATACCCCCATTTTGTTTACTTGCGAACATTTCAGGACACCCTGAGTGTTCTTAGAACACTTTGAACTTGCCATCGAACAATACGGACAGCGTCTTCAGGACACCCCCTACGAACATTTCAGGACACCGCAAGAGTTCTTAGAACACTTTCAACTCGACAACGAACAATACGGACAGCGTCCTCAGGACACCCCCTACTAACATTTCAGGACAACACATGTGTTCTTAGAACACATCCCCATTTTGTTTATGTGTGAACATTTCAGGACAACGCGAGAGTTTTTAGAACACTTTCAACTTGACAACGAACAATACGGACAGCGTCCTCAGAACACCCCCATTTTGTTTATTTGCGAACATATCAGGACACCCCGAGTGTTCTTAGAACACTTTTAACTTGCCATCGAACAATACGGGCAGCGTCTTCAGAACACCCCCTGCGAACGTTTCAAGACACCACGAGAGTTGTTAGAACACTTTCAACTCGACAACAAACAATACAGACAGCGTCCTCAGGACACCCCCTACGAACATTTCAGGACAACACGTCTGTTCTCAGAACACACCACCATTTTGTTTATTTACAAACATTTCAGGACACCGAGACAGTTCTTAGAACACTTTCAACTTGACAATGAACAACACGGACAGCGTCCTCAGAACACCCCCATTTTGTTTATTTGCGAACATTTCAGGACACCGCGAGTGTTCTTAGAACAGTTTCAGCTTGCATGCGAACAAAACGGACACATATTGTGTCCTCAGAACACCCCCCATTCAGGTTACTTAAAACATTTCACAACACCCGTGATGTCCGCAGACAAATGGAACACAAAAAGAACGTCTACCAAATAAAAAAGCACAACATTTAACCTATCTCATACCCTCCCATCCTCCCCAAACACTTCTACACACCAACACACTCTACTAAATACACATTTTGAACAAACTTTCACAGCGCTGCGAATCCAAGATGGCGGGCGCTACCGAAAATCTGACACGCTTCACGCTTAACACCGTCCAATCAGCGAACACGCCATATGTCCGCAGACATGACGTAAGCCACTGGGCCAATCAGGACACTGTCCGCGGAGCGAACAGGGAAGTGTGTCCGCGGACCGAACACAGCTATCACTCATTTTTTTTACCTACTTTTTGGTCATTTTAAAAAAAAATGCTGGATGGATTTTCACCAAATTTGCAAAAGCACGCTTTGGTGAAAATCTGTCCAGCGGTTTGGGCTGTAGGCGCGAGCCAAATTTTTTTCCCATTCAGCCTATGGGAAAAAAAGACATTTTTGGACCCCCCCCATAACTTTTCCCCCCCTGGACGAATCCTCACCAAACTCTGCAAAAAGTGGGCCATATACATTTTTTGCAAAGTTTGGTGTGGATTTGCCCGGGGGAGCGAAGTTATAAGCCGCCCAAAAAGTGCTCTTCCTATGGAAACACCAACTTAACCATAACTACATGTCCACTACCGTGGCCATGTAATGTTCTATGTATGGTTTCCTTTTGGGAAGGGGTAGAGTTCCAATGTTGAAGTTTATTCAACAATAGCAACCTGGCATTCCCTATTACTTACTTTGGCAGTACTTTACCACTGTTGGAAATGTACCAATGTAAAATGCACTGAGTGCAACGTTGTACTCAGTCACAGGCTACCTGGACAGTACTCCTATGGGACCACCTCCATGCTCTGCCACACCAAATCCAACCACTGCAATGCTCTCAGAAAGGTTGTTCCTTTCTTAGCAAGCAGTAGGTTGTCCTCCTCCACCTCATCTTCCGTAACCAATACTGTCACCATTCAGCCTACTTCTGTGGGCAAAGGAATCCCACTAACTAACTTCCAGGCGATGAAAGAGGCTGTTGATCCATATCTTTAGAAGACAACTGTACTCTGTATATACGGCAACACACCACTCTGCAACAGGGAGCAATTTCGAAGTGCTTTTGAAGCTTTAAACAAGGAGCATGAGAAACTTTGCCTTCTACCTTAGGTTTGACATGCACACAACATCGCTTGCTGTACATCTGCCCCTTCATATTAGTAGTTGGTGCTTGTTCCCTCATTTCCCGCCCCCCTTTACTTTCTGACCTCTCCTGCAATAAACAAATAAATAATAAATAAAATTTCCTTTAGGAACCACCTTTCACAGTAAAAAAATAGTATAAAAAATAATCTTATGGATGCCATCTACTTTACATTTTCTCAATGAAGTATACAGACTCAATACGATTCTCCAACATTTCCATTACCATTTTGTGTTATGCTAATAGGAATAATGTGGTGTTCATCCCCCGTTCCGGGCCCAAGCGAAGTGAGGGGGAATAACAAGGGCTGCGGGCCATTATCCCCCGTTCCAGCCCCTGCAACAGGGGATAAAGGCATTTAGCAACTGGCTTGGCAAAACAGTAACGCTGGATGCTAAAAAAAATGAGGATTTTCCTTTCTACAGCGGGACACGCGGGGCATCCCGCCATAGGAAGGAAAATCCATTTCCAAGATGGCCACCATGGAAAGGGAAGGCAGGTTTCTGTACTTTGGCGGCCTGCAGGAGGTGAAGAGAAGATTAGTAGGGTTGCGTGGGGGTTAAACATTTTTGTAAAATGGGGTGGAGGTTGGTGGGGAAGATGGTGGCGGGGAGAGCTGGCCATCAGGCAGTTTGGAAAAGCTCCCCAGCTCAGGGTGCTAATGATCAATTCTATACTAGAGAAAAATATAAAAGGACAGAAACAATTTTCCCAAATATTTTTCTAGTATACAGGGCCTCATCACAGTTGAGCAGTATCCCGATGGTATTACCGCGTTGTTTGGGCGGACCCTTAAATGCGGTGGTAATAGCATTACTTCTGCACATAAGGGCTACCACCCAACTCGTGATAAGGCTGACAATAAGGACCGTAATCGATGAACCTTCATAACTATCCACGGTCTCCACCGTCCCCTTTCCAGGCCTTGGATCATTATAAAACCTGGATGGGACGTGCACACCATTGCAAAGGGCAGCCTTTCTACCCTTTGTAATGTTTTATTTGTAACACTCCCTCAATGCCTGCTTTCAAACAGTCACACATCCTCCCACCAATCACTTCCAGAAACTGTACATACAACCCTATGTCCATACTAAGCTTCCACACACCAACTGCCACTTAACAATCTTCTCCAATTCTTTTTCATCTCCATTTCCATTACTTATACAAATTAATTGTACAGAATGCTCCTATAAATGCACATATGCATTGTGCAGTGAGAGAAGTGCATAAATAGAAGGGGCAGTACAAATGGGCAAGTTCTCATGAGAACCCAGGAGGGAAATGCCAAGGGATACCAAGGTGGAATGCCACTGGCTAACTACTGGAGCAGAGGAGCCCCTAGGGTGGGATGCATCTTAACCATAACATCCCTTTAACCAAGTGCTTTATGTCAATTTAATAGGTTTTTATAACTCAAAATGTTCATGGTGTTGCATCACTGTATATAAGTTATTAATAATTCATCTGTTCATATATATATGAAAGTACTATAAACCTCCTTTAAGAAACATATTATTGCAACACATACTTCTGTCTGTCGTTATCAGCAGCGCATGCTGGGGATGAAAATCATCATTCAACTGCTTACAGCATAAGGCTCCACCTTGACCCCAGCGAAACCAAACAACACCTTTTATTCAATGTACCTACTCTGCATGCTAGCTCAGTGTCCACTACACCCTAATCATGTAGCAAGTGGCCAGTGCTCATGACTTGCAGCCATAGCCATTTTCTAAATCCATAGGGCATAGGCTTTGGCCATGCCACATTCCCAATAAGCAGATCACAGTACACATTTGCGTGTGCCAAGGGCCAGCGGACTACCCAAACAGCAAATCTATATCACCAGTTTTTCTACTTACATTCTTACACTTTAGAAAAATCAAACGCAAGAGAGATTTCCGAAAGCATGCTTTCGGGTTCTTGCTAATGCTCGTTGCACGGGTTTGTTGTAATCCAGTCCATCACTTCAGGCTGTAACTGCAAGCAGAATATTTTTATCCATTCAACCCTACTGCTTCGGCCATGCCACTTGCCCCAATAACCAAATTACAGTACACAATTCTCCTTGCTAAGGGCCAGCCCCTTTGCCCAGACACCAATGTTATATCACTGTGTTGTGTACTTGCATTTTACACTTTTGAAAAAAATAAAACACAGAACATATTTGCAAAACCATGCTTTGAAGTTCTTGCTGACCTTCCTCTTGCATATTGCTGCAATCCCATCATCACTTCAACCTGTACCCATAAGCACATTTTCTTTTCCCATTCACACCTATCCAAATTTTGAAAACGCTTACCACATAGCCGGCCCCTGGTGGCCATACCCCATTACTGGTCCTTCGTGGTCCTGGCAAGAAGCCAGATTGTCCGAGTCATGGCCTTAGGCCATGTCCTAGACAATCTGGTCACTACCCATGGCACAGTCTATGCCTCATTCACCAAAGCTATATCACTATTTTTTGTAGCTACATTATGACACTTTTCAGAAAATAAAACTCTGACACATTTAAAAAGCCATGCTTTCAGGTCGTTGTCAATGATCCTTATATGGGTTTGCTGCAAATCCTCCCATGTTTTATTTTTCCAAAAGTGTCAAAATGCACATACATACAATAGTCATATAACTTAGCCCCCACTTGGCAAATTCCATTCAGACCTTGCAACAAACATTCAAGGTTGGGTCTATATTTTTCTGAAAACATTTGTCCATATTCATAAAAGAACAACAAAGTTATAAGCCATCTAAACATGTTGAGACCCCCCCTCTAGTTTTGCCCCTCCTGACATAATCCCACCAAACTTTGAAAAAAACATTCATATCTAGGTCTACAATCATTTTGCAAACTGATATGCAGATTGGTCAAATGGCACCATACGTACAAGCCTTTAAAATAAGTTGTGACCCCCCTCTAATTTTCTTCCCTCTTGACAACACAGCCCCACACTTTACAGAACCATTCAGAGTCAGGTCTAGAATGAATTTCATGCAGTTTTATTGAGCAGCGCCAAATTTATAAGCCATCCAAAAACTAATCTTCACCAACCCTGTAATTGACAAGTAAGCATATATGTCTCTGAACATCTTTGATGTTCGCGAACATCACAGGACTGCAGTGAACTGTTTGGGGAAATTGGAGAAGAAACACACCCATTGTTTAGCTTTTAATCACCATATCCCATCCCATCCTCATCACCCCTTACCCTGCCCAAAGATTGTTTCTTTAGTTTGACAAGTGCAAAGTTGTGTTTTTTAATACGTTTTTACTGTGATGTTTGAGGACAACAGACACTGTCTGCGAATCCAACAATGAGGGTGTATCCCAAAAATATGATGAACATCACACTTTTCACCATCAATCAGCTGGCGCCGGAAGTGAGTCCACAACCAAACCCAGATATTTCTCTTTTTTTTTACTTACTTTTTGGTAATTTAAAAAAAACACTACAGGATGGATATACAACAAATTTACAAAAGCACACTTTTGGCATCAAGTCCCCACTCCTGCAGCAAATTTTGTGAAAACCCATCCAGCGGTTTGGGCTGTAGGCGTGAGCAGAATTATGGGAAAAACACACATTTTGGAACACCCCCTATAACTTTGCCCCCCCTTAATGAAGCATCACCAAAATTCAGACAATGAATCTGATGGCGCCATATACTTTTTTTTGTTGCAAGGTTTTGTAATAATTCGTCTACGGGGGGCATAGTTATAAACTGCCCATCAAGTAATCTTCCTATGGGTTGAGCAACTGAACCACAACTACAGGGGCGCTACCGCAGGTCTTGTAATAATATTCAGCTAAAGCCACCTTAACTATGCACCCCCTGTTGTGCGGCCTATGATCACAATGATGACATCACAGATCACATCACTGATGACATCAGTAATTACATTACAACAGTAACTGGCATTAAGCATTGCCTTCAGTCATGGTCAGTGCGCATGTCCAAATATATTTTAACACATGAATGGGTTCTAGTCATGGCCTTCAGTTATGGACAGTGGTCACAACCTTCCCACATGTGCACTGAATATTTTAAAACACTAACAAGCTACCAACCATAGATGTTGGCCTTTAACAGAGATACAGCTTTCAACCAGGTCCACTGTATATAATATCCACTGATCAAGCACTAACTAGGGATTTTAGCACAATACTGGCCATAGGCCACAATCTTTGGCTGTGCCCACTATATGTACTAACATATAATTGGGTCATTAGCCATGCCCTTTGATCTTGAGCAGTTTGTACATCTTTTTGCATTGTCCACTGTATATTTTAAAATAAGAAAATGCAATAAGGGATGGCCTTCGGCCCTGCCCATTGTATATTACACAACACTAACCAGCCACTAACTATGACCTTCGGCTGTGCCCACTGTATTGAACCTGAGGGGTAATCTAACACCCGAATCTTATCTTAATCGTCGTAGTCACGCATTGTGATTCAGGTGATTTTATTTGTTAGTTTTTGAGGGCAAATATTTTGGTTATTTTCTGTTGCCTTTATGCCATCTCAAGACTGCCTTCCAAATGAAACGTTATTTTTTCTTCATTCAGTTTCTATGCAGAGCAGATTTTCTAAAAACCCACAGGTTTTTGTTAGATGTCACAATATTCATAACATAGACCGATGGTATACGTTAGTGGGCACGATTCTAAAATGGTGAATGGACCGAGATAATTCGGTAAATTCGCCTCTATCCTGGTGCGTGGAGTGGTTTGAATTTTTCTAAACTTCAGTCCCAGTGTAGTGAAATATCATAGTCCTCTCTTCATATTTGTCGGAGGAGTAAACTGTAGTCTGGCATAGTGTCTTTCATTTCAGATCATCTATGCCAAAGACACAGAGGCCGATTCATGGAATAATTAGCGCGGCGCAAGTGGGCAAAAACGTGCGAATCGCAGTGGAATAGCGAAAATCGCAGTGAACGTGCGAAAATCGCACGAAAAGCAGCGCACGTCGATTCATGGAAGGCCGTGCGCGAGAAAACCAGCGGATGTGCGAAAAAAAAGTGCGCGGCGCACGTTGGCGCACGTTGGCGCACAGGCCATCTAACAGCGTGCGCCAGGTCACAGCGAAAATCGCACAGGCCACAGCGAAATTCGCACATAGCGCGGCGCACGCAATAAAAGTAGGCGGAACACGGGCGTAACACTCGGAATGGGGAACAACTTGCCAAAACGTGGGCGTCACGGGGGAAGTACAGGGCACAAGTGCGCGGAACGCCCACACGCTCGCCTACAACACGTATTCATGGAATAGAATAGGGGAAAAAAGCGCACGCTCAAACCAGCGCACAGGCACAAACACGACCGCCACAAGAAAGGAGGCGGTAGCGTCTCTGCGGCTGTAAGAAATGTGCGCCAAAAGGTGCGCCAACAAATAGCACCTATATACTGCCATGATGAATGTCCCATACTGTGGCCCTCCAGGAAAAATGACGTGCAAAGGGGTACCCACAAACACGGACACCCGCTGACAAAAAATACGTGTGCATGTATACCGGGGTGCGCGGGAAGTGTCACACGCGATTTGCAGGGTACGTGCATCACAGGGGTTCGCGTGAAGTTATTCACACGATCGGGCCTGGGGGAGCGGGCTACGTGTATTACAGGGGTTCGCGTGAAGTTCCTCACGCGATCGGGCCTGGGGGAGCGGGCTACGTGTATTACAGGGGTTCGCGTGAAGTTCCTCACGCGATCGGGTCTGGGGGAGCGGGCTACGTGTATTACAGGGGTTCGCGTGAAGTTCCTCACGCGATCGGGCCTGGGGGAGCGTGCTACGTGTATTTCAGGGGTTCGCGTGAAGTTTCACACGCGAATAGCCTGGGCGCGTGAATTTGAGGGGTGCGCGGGAAGTTCCACACGCGATCGGGCCTGGGGGAGCGGGCTACGTGTATTACAGGGGTTCGCGTGAAGTTCCTCACGCGATCGGGCCTGGGGGAGCGGGCTACGTGTATTTC